>NC_083759.1:2524000-2834500 GCF_033458585.1 Syngnathus typhle | reverse complement strand
CATTTTTGTTTCTAAACTGGGGAATAGAGTGGAACCCCCAAAATTGAGCGGTCTGTCCTGTTTTGCTGGTTGACTTTCAAGTTGTTTTCATTTCAAGGCAATTTCCCAGGGTCAAAGGTCACCATTATTCCTTTAACAACTATATGCTTTAAAATCTTTGCAACTCCAAAAAGTGAACCATTGCCATAAATCGCTCACTTTTTGAAGATTAACATTTTGAGTGGCAACATGGTTTCACCAAGTCAAGTGTTAGGTATTGCTCGATTTAAGTTTTCTTCAGTAAAAAGTGTAATTGTGTTGCCACTTTTCTGACAGAATTGCTTGGATCAGTAGTTTTCAAAATGTGGTATAATAAATGCCACTAGTAGTATGCAGGGTCCCTCTGGTGGTAAGTGAAAGTATTGCTGAATTAAATGTATTCAACCTGTTTTAAGAAGTCATTATGATAGTCTTCAATCTAATATGAGTGTTTTCAATTATGGTTGGCCATAGTATTTTTTGAGGTGGTACTTGATGTAAAAAGTTTGCTGTGATATTTTTTTCCCAGCATTGGTTGGACTAAAAATTTTTTTGACACATTTGTGGTCATTACATTGAAAACCAAAGCTGCGATTAGTCAAATCAGGCTTTGAGATGTCACACGTCTCCTTGAAATGGACTGCAGATCAGTTGAGAAAGAATCAAAGCTGTCCGATTGCTGTGGGATTGTTTCTCTAAATCACATTTACTATTTCTCCCCATTTTATAATGTCCCAATGAAATTAGGCCGTATTAAACGACCAACGTGGTCTCTCTCCGGCATCCGCGCTTATCACGGCTGCTCTGCGGCAACCTCGTTTCGGCTTATCACCTTCCACGCTCCGAGTAATAAATGTGGTCCGGCGTGTCTGCTGCGCTGCTTTTTACAATGTCAATAAGCGAGTGCGTGTCGATGTGACAACTTCTCAAAATCCACTGACCCACGTTGACGGTGTCTTTAATCTTAATGAAGTGCGATAATTGCGTTCCATTAGCTTCCCTGGTCGAATCACATAGCCGGTTTAATTAGAATTGTAAATCGTGCTTTTGCATTCGGAGTCCAAGTACAAAGTTGGTTTAATTATAACGACTTGACGGAGCCTTTTTGGAAGATGAAACAGAAATGTGCTTTTCCTCGGCAAAAAAAAAAAAAAAGACATGAGGGAAGAGGGAGAGAAAGTGAGGAGGAGGAGGAGGAGGAGAAGAAAAAAAACAACATGCAACCATTGGTTTTTGGCCGTGGGCATCTCGTCCACTCAAGAGACTGTGAAAACGGCAGGAGGGGTGCATCTGTGTGTTTTTCTGTCATATCCGCTCCGTGTGTGTGTGAGTGTGTGAGAAGAGGCAGTGTGGTTCTTTTATAAGCCTTCTGTAGTAAAGTGACACAGAGAAGCATGTGAAATACTTGCTTTTCATTTTGAGTCCCGTGAAAATCCCTTCCTCGTTCAACTGTGGCCAAATCAAAGAAGGCTTTTTATTTATTTTCTTGTTAAAAGTAATGCCTCCAGTCTGCCGCCGTGCCCATCTTCCTTAATGTCTTGTGCTCAAATCAAACGCCTCTCTGCTCAAAGCACATCTCTTTCTATGGATTTCAATTTGGTTGCAGATTAAAAAAAAAAAAATCTCTTGAAAGTACCGGCTCGTTTGGTTTAGGGAAGGGGGGGGGGAGGCGGGGGCCTGTAGGCACCCACACACGCGTGTGGAAAATGTAATTAATCTGCTCAGAGAATTCATTAGCTAATCCCTCATTAGACTTGGTGTGCTCGAATGAATCTGAGGTTTTTTTTTTTTTTGCACGGAAAGACGCAGATAGTGTGACCTTCCAGTCTCTTAACGCTGAATCTTACTTTCATTTTCCAAAGTGAGCGTGATAGCCAATAGCTTAATCTTCCAGTAGTGTGAAATCTTTCAAATGTACTCTAGTGACAAATACTTCCCACGACTGTCAGTCCAGTGCAAGTGTCACATGAAGGGTGCCAAGCAATTAGTCAGGAGATCAACATGGAAGGTGCTGATGGAAATGGAGGCGAGAGTTTTTGCAAGCCGATCCAGAATTCAGGAAAGCTCGTATCCCTGATGAATGATGGTGTCGGTGTAGTGTCATCTATCTCATTGGTGCCTTGTTGGGTTTAGGTCACAGCTGTCTGTACAGAGAAGCCTAAAAAAACTGGTGAAATGACAGATTAAGTCATCAGCGCTCAGATGATTAATTACATTGCGGGGTGGAAATGTTCACACGACAAAAGCGTGTTTTTTTTTGTTTTTGTTTTTAAAAAAAGTGCAAATTTGGAGTATTTTCAAGGTGTTAGTTAACACAAGTGTAATGGAGGAAAGGTTAAAGGTCAGGTGGCAGGTGGTGGGGGGGGGTGGTTAACCATGTGTTGGTTTAATTTGGTGTTAGGGAACATGTGCAAAGCTCACTTCACTTCCGTTAAATATTTACAGCCTGGTGTCAGATTAAGTTTCAAAATTGTGGTTTTTCAAAATTCCGGTTTGGTCTCTTATTGTTAACTTGTACTGGTCAAGTGAATGGATGACGTTATGTGCATGCTATTTATCTAATTGTGTTTTAATGTCCCCCCCCCCCCCCCCCCCCCTCTGTTGCTTTCTTGGATCCAGCTCACATTGGGCGCTCGGAAAAAGGTGAGTTTCAATTAGCCAGCTAATTGCTGAGCTCCACCATCATCAAATAATCTCATCTCCACCTTTTATTTTGGGTTTCTTTGACTTTTTGTTCGTTCTTCGTCATCCGTCTTCAAGCTGTGGTGTCATTACTAACCATACTAAAACGTAATTTTGTGTTAAGTCATTTAAAAAAAAAAAAAATCGAAGGTGTGCTGCGGATTGTGTCCTTCCCTCTGTAAAACATTATTTAATACAAAAATAACAGACTTAATGGAAGTTCAGCCGTGCAGAAATACTGTCAGTTCACATTATGCAGGACAGGCTCTTTGGCAGCTTTTACATGTGTTCCAACTAATCTCAGTAGATATCAACTCGACACAGTCCCTGAAACAATGATTTTGTGATTTGCTTCCTCTTTTTCTTCATTCTGTTCCTGTAAGCAATGTCATATTTACACAATCATATTAAGATCAAAATAAGAAGTTAGCCTCAGCTATGACGTCACAGCTTAACCAACTCTGGCGATATCCCGCATCTGATTCCGAGGTCGAGCCAACCCACGAAAAGGGTTTGGAAAACCTGATGACACGCTTGGTTCAAGTGTAGCCAAGCTAAGATTTTAAGCGAGCAATGAGTCGGCCAATGACTATCATTATGTAAAGAGCGTTTATAAATAGCGTGTCAATAGGAATTTCTCCAAAGAGTGTCTAAAAAGAGTGTTTATTTTTAGGCCATCGCCTCGAGAGATCAATTAGACACGGCAAGTTAAGAAACTGACTTTAAAGTTGCATCTGTTCAAGCGGTTGATAAATCATCCATTTTATTTGACTTTAGAAGAGGCTTCAGGTAGCTCGCCGCCAAAGGGCTCTTTAGCGCGTATGTAGCTGTGGGCATTGCTTGAAGTGCTTTCCATTAGTCCAGTTAGGACGACATCTGTCATGAAAGCAGCTTCACACACGTCCGGGGCCAAAGTAGCCCCTAAGCAGCCTACGAGGCACTTGCGCCGGTCTCGTTCCCGATGGCAGTCAGGAGAAAATCCCAGAGGGGATGTTTGTTCTTCAGACCCTCTCAAGCACCCTATTTGGACTTGTCTTTACATTCATGTCCAGTAAGTCTCCTCTTTAAGCTGATTTGCTTTGGAGATAGCTTGGAAAGCTTTTGAGATATTTAAACCCTCCTCTCTCTCGGAGAATCTGGAGCTTACAGACGGATGACCGCTCCATTAAGATTATCATATCCCAACTCGACTTTATATCTTCATGTTGGGGGCGCTCTGTCAGAAGCGACGATTTCAGTTGTGGAGCTCAAAACGGCTGACAAGTCTTCTAGTTCTTTTAGTTACCGTATTTTCCACACGATAAGGCGCACCTAAAAACCTCCAATTTTCTCAAAAGCTGACAGTGCGCTTTATAATCCGGTGCGCCTTATATATGGACCAATATTGAGTCACTACAGCAGGCGTGTCCAAATATATGGATTTACATATGGACAAAGTTTTAAAATGGCCCATTCATTGAAGGTGCGCCTTATAATCCAGTGCGCTTTATAGTGCGGAAAATACGGTAAATACAAGGCTCCACCGTGTCTGCTGGCCCCTTCTCACCTCTTCATATCACCTTCTCTTGGAATTTATTACTCACTAACAAAAAAAACCCAACACAACCCTTCCCCCTCTTTGTTCTCCTCTCCATTTTGCCGTCTTTCCCCTCCCAACAAGAGCTAGGGTGGGATTTTGTGCGGCCGAATCTCGATGGAATGGTGTTGCATTACACGCGGATTATTTTAAAGGTGGAATAGTAAATAGCAAAGTAGGTCATATTAACAGGGGAGCGACACGGAGATTCAGAAATCCCGGTTAATCCTCCTGGAAATAAATAAGGCAAAGCGCGCCGTAACTTTCGGGGTCACAAGAAACTAAATATATCCTCTTTGTTTTGTTTCGGAAAAATATTAATTTGAGAAGAAGCGGTGTGTTGCACATAAAATGTTCCTGCTGTGTGATTTTCAAACTGAAAACCCGAATAACAGTTTCTTTGCACTTTTTTTCCATTTCCCCTTCGCTCAAATCTTGCCAAGGTCTCTCAGTATTGCCTTTCTTTATCTTTGCCGTCGTCTCTCGACCTTCTTGCGGAATGCTTCGTTTCTTCTTTCACACTCGCTTTTGTCTTTGTCCACTCTTTTATTGTTTTAAGTGACTCAGTTAACCGTCACCATGTCTCTTACTGGGCCAAAGGTAAATAAAGTGTCTATGAGGAAGAATTTGTGTGTGTGTGCGTGTGTGTGTTTGCATGCAAAGGGAGCTGTCTTGTCGGCGTAACAGTTAGCAGATACAACGATGCCTCACCATGACATAAAATGTCTCTTGCATTTAGACTCACCAACACACACACAGACACACACACACGGACGACTACCTTAACTTCAAATTACTTAGTCTAGTCGGATTAGTGGCACTGTTGAATTTGGTTAAATCCACCTTTGAAGCAGTAGTGGAAGCTTTTCTCTTGTTTTCACTCTCCACACATGGATTGCTAAACAGCGGGAGCCACATGTGGTTTAGGTTAGCCGCACTTTCCCCTTTCACTGGCCCCAAACTTACCACTTATGCTTTAGCGTGGTCAAGTATCATTGGCGTTTAGCGTACACTTCTCGGTGTGTGTCCTTGCCTGGGCGTACAAGGCCATGGCCATGTTTCTGCCTGTCACCGCCATTCATTCATTCACCATTGGATAGTTTTCAATGATTGTGCATGATGAACTTTACGCAATTTTGAATTGCGCAATAATGACTCAGCACGTAAGAAGAAAAGAAACAGACACAATTCTGGAGTCATATTAACTATAAAAAATAAAAAAGTGGCACTTTTATGAAATACGAGGTGAAACGGGAGGATATGATTTAGAACAGGGGTGTCAAACTCGTTTTTTTCATAGCTTCTTTGGGAGGGCCATTATGACTGTCAACCCAAATAAATGCATGAGCACATCGTTATATAGCGACAAAACAAATTGACAAATAAGTCGTTTTCAAATCAGACGAGTAAAAACTAGTCAAGTATTTTTTTTAGAATTATTAAAAGTGATAACAATTGGCAATTCTAGTAATGACACACAAATTTGATGCACAAATTGTTTTCGCGGGCCACATCAAATGATCTGGCGGGCCGTATCTGGGCCCCCGGGCCTTGGGTTTGATACCAGCGATTTAGACGATAGGTGGGTAGAGAGCTGCGTGTGTGGGAGTGGAAGCAATCGCGACTTGGAGTGTGATAAGGAACTCTGAAAGAACATAGCAAAGTGACACAAACTTGCAGCTGCACTCTTTCATTCCTGAGTTGCTTCATATCTGCTGATAAGAGGGGGAGGAGGGAAAGTTTGTGATTGATAGAGCTCAGGCAACCCCCCCCCCCGTCCCTCCGTCCTACTTCTTGACGAAATACTTAGTCACACATGTGGGAACCAGACCAGGCTGGAGTCGGGGTGTATGACTTTAATCTAGAATCATTAGCCTACTTTCAATCTGAGTGTAGAGAAATGGACTTTGACCCACAATCCCGTTAGGTGTATTTGCTTACTCTGCTAACTGGCTGCAAACGAAGAGTTCACTGGTTTCTAGTCTGAGGTCACTTTGTTTGTGTTTCAGGGGTCTGTTTCTCTTTCGCATTCTTTCGCTTTTGGCAGGCCCAGTAAGATGAAGTGGAGGGTAAAATGACTACTTAAGTTCCGTAATGCCGTGACTAACTTCTCGTGTAATGGCCGGCTGGCGGCAAATGAGTCACAAATTGTTCATGAGTTGGTGGACAAATTGAAGCAGTTTTTTTTTTTTTTCTCAAAGTAGATTTAGCAACAAATATTTCCATTGCACCAGCGAGACTTGTTTTGACGTGTGTTCAAAAAGATTTTAATCACTTTTTGATGAAGCTGGGAAGAGTTTGATGAGGTGGCTTTGTGTGCTTGTGTCTGGAATGTGAGGTTATTTGATTTTTCTTTCATTTAACCTCGGCTTTTTTTTTTTGGTATTTGAGGTATTTTGTCAAGGCTTGATTTAGTTTTTTTTTTTTTTTTTATCAAATTCCAGGGAACAATTGTTTTGTGGAGTCCTCCCAAGGATGATGTGAACATAAAATACTCCATTTTATTTCTTCACTATTTGTCCTCCTTATTGAAAATCCAGTTTTTGGTTGGTGATGGTGGACAGCGGAAAAAAACCCTGTAAATTTAAAACAAAAAAAACAGAATGACACGCTTGTCTGTGTGATACTTGCTCCCTGTTGACTTCGAGGTTGTTCATTCATTATGCATGCGGAGATTTCCGTTAGCCTAAACGACAGGTCAGAGTTCGATGCTCCTCTCTGACAGACGGACGGACAGATATGCGCTTGCTTTTGCAGAAGGGTTGAATCTCAATGGCCGCCATTAACCCTTTCACCTGCCTCATGCACACGGAGAGCCTGTTTACCTGCACAAAGTGTTTTGTAGTGCGTACGTGTGTCGAGTTGCGGGTTGATGAGGGGGGGGTGGGGCACATTTGACACAATTGCTCTATGAAGGATCCACTCTGATGAAAAAGTAGAAAGGCAAAACATTGTTGTTAAAGCTCAATAGCTTTCAGTCTTTTAAGTGACTACATCTTTTTTTTTTATTTCCATTTTAACAACAGTTGCGCCGAGCTTTTTCAGGCGAAGCTTGCCCGAACACAATCCTCGGCAAAAAGAATTCAAATTGATTCAGTCTCTGCCGAGTTGAGGTGGCAGAACCGGAGAACTTGTGGTTACGTGATGCTGATGGCTTGTCATTTGAGTGTCTCTATAATCCCATCTGTTACAACCCCCTGGTAAACTCCTGCAGCACTAGTGCACATATGGAACACACACACACACAGGTTACAGCTGGGAGAGTCCCGTCACCGTGCAACCCATCCTCCTTCCTTCCACCTCCCCGCAGGGCCTCAGGACTGGTCCAGGTGTCCATTCTCCCCCCTCTCTTCCCTCCACCCTGACCCTCTTTGCTCTTTTTCCACACTTGTCTGCTTCCTCTCCATCTGTCCTGTCTATGTTTGACATGGTTTTGGAGCAGCGACAGATTCCTCACATGCGGCGTGAGGAATGAATGCGATACAGAAAAGAACATGCAGACATGACACCAAAGTGTGACATAGGTTGGACCCAGTTCACATTTGGGTGAGCAAAAGTATCGGAACACGTTGTTCATCCTTCAGGTGCTCATAATATCTGCCGTCATTATGTTAAATCAGGGTTGTTAAACTTGTGTTTCCTTCGGCGGGCCATTGAAATCCAAATAAATGTGTGGATGTCTCATGTATAGTGAGTAACTCGTTCTCAAAACAGAGACCAATAAAAATTGTTTAAATATTTAAAAAAAAAAAAAGAAATGCTAGCCATATAGCTAATTTTTCAAAAGTGAAAACAATTTGTAACTTTAGCGTTGACATATTTATTTGATGCACAATTTGTCTTTGCGGGCCGCATAAAATGATGTAGCGGGCCGTATCTGGGCCCCCGGGCCTTGTGTTTGACACCTGTGCATTAAATAGAAGCACAATAAGAAAATTACAAAAAGAGTAGGACGGCGAGTGTAAAGAGCAAAGCACCAAATAAAAGAAAATCCTCTCGTTTTGTGCCGTTTCAGCTTCTAGGAGCTCTGAATACAGCTTATTAAGCAGAGACCAAGCGCGTGTGTGCGCATGCATGTAAGTGTGTGTGTGTGTGTGTGCACGGGCGACAGCGTGATTTATTGAAACACACCTCGGTGGAAGAACTGCAATGATGAGACTGAGAGTTGGGAGTAGAAGTTGCCCCCCACACACACACACGCACACACAGACAAGACAGAGCTAAGCCAAGTTTTTTTTATTGTATTACAGAGACCAGCTTGTATCAGAGGGGAGGCAAAGAACGAGTGTAGAGAGTGAGAGGTGAATTCATTGTGAGGTCTCTGGTAGAATATTGTTTTCAAAGTCCCCGCCCCTCCTACTTTTCCTCCCCAGCATTCTATTCCCCTCCAGTGTCAGTCCTCCTCTTCATATCCCGTATTTTCCGGACTATAAGGTGCACCTATAAACCTAAAATCCGACCGTGCGCCTTATATATGGACCAAATTCCTAAATTTAAACTGGCCCGAAGCATTGTGTCATGAAATCAATCACAAGTGGCCTGCTGAAGACTATCATGAATCAAAAAGATGATGGATCATTATTTTGTGATTATAAAATCATTTGTTGCGTCTGAAGTTGAGGAAAAAAAAGATAAAATGGAGAATGATTTGGATTAAAAATCTGACATGATGCATTAATGGTGCGCCTTATATAAGGACAACGTTTTAAAATGGGCCATTCATTGAAGGTGCGCCTTATAGTCCGGAAAATACGGTATATGCTTACCAATTGCATTCAACAGATGACACGGAGTGTGTAGATGGAGCGACTTAAATGGAGGAAGATAAAGAGCCAAGAAAAGTATACCCCCCAAAAAATAGGGAGAGCCTGAAAGTGGGGAAATGACACACATCGGCAGGAATAAAGGGAGAGAAATAGAATGTGACAGACAGATAGGAGCGAGAGATTGAATAGATAAATGAGATTTATCTATAATGAAATCAGCTCGAGTCGGTCGGAATGGTGGAATGTGCACCATTCAGCCTTTCTGCTGTTACCGACAGATTTAGCCTTTTTAATATTCTAAACATCAAGTGGTGTGTTTGTTACACGAGCTGCGAGGACGCTTACTCAATGCTAACTGCAAAAGTTAACTTTTATTTCGGGAGAGACGAGCTTCTGTTGATTATTATGAGCGAGTAAATACAGATTATTAAGGTTAAGGAAGCCGATAACTGATATTCATTTGCAGTAAAAAAAAAAGGAAAACTGGCACTTTTTTTTTAAAATAATGCAAACATTTAAATATATTTAAATGCCAAAATGTCCATTAAACAGCAGATTTTCAGATGTAATTTATTTTTTATTTTTAAACACATGACAACTTTATTTTAAAATTAAGCCATAAGATGCAAAAGAATATGTAGTTTTTTTAAACACGTGACTTTATTTGAAAACTGAGTCTTAATGTGCAAAAGAATACTACTCCAAGCATGTTTGTATGGACATTTACTCTTCCCAAGTCCACTCCTTACACACAATCACATCGCCCCAGGCCAACACTCACACATCCACATTCACATCCACACTCAAATTGCCCACGGCTGTGCATTCAGTCCAAGGAAGCTGCTTTTTGCTCTTCAACTTGTTTGAGTGCCCCCCCCCCCCTTTTTTTTTTTATTTCCGCACCCTTGGCATACCATCACACACTCCGAGAGATATGTGCAGGCATACATGCACATTTTAAATCTTGCCTCTACAGACTTCAACTCCTACGAGCATGGCACCATTACACACAGTACATATTTTTCCAACAAAAAACATTTTTGCATCGTGTGTACCTGCTTCAATTAAAACGACATTTATTTGACTTCCATTTTTTGGGCTTAAAGACTATTAGTGTAGACGTGAACATTTAAAGCAGGTGATCCCTCTCTCGGTCTCCATGCCGCTCTAACTGGCTCTCCCAGCGATGAACAAAACATCCTGTCCACATGGATTACTTACATTAACATGGGCAAGAAGAAGACTGTGCTCTTCAAAGAATGGCCTTTTTTTGTTGTTATTCCGTAACTATCCAAAGTGGAGCAAGCCTCTTCTCCTTGAAAAAAAAAAAAAAAGAACTCAATGTTATCTTGATATCTTAAAAGATTTTTTTTATAATTTTCAAATTCTAAGAGGTGTCGTGATGAAAATGTATTCATAGATTGGATTTTGACAATGCAGCCAGTCTTCACATGTTTTCCATTATCAAGGTCCACTAACAGTTCAGGGAACAAACACAAACCGTTTTAATTAATTGGCACGTCATTTGGTACGGATTAGCTGTGAGCTTGTCAGAATGTTGAGGGAACAAAGGAAGATGAAGGCTATGGTGGGGGAAAAGTTCCAGAATTTCAGCCTATCAGGATATAATAAAAAGATTCAAACCTTTTATCATCTTCTTGTTGCACCATTGGAGTGTACTTTGGCGATCATGTTCAGTGTCTCAAGGTCTCGCGGACTTGGAAAAGGATGCGTGTATGCTTCAGTGGTGACCTCTTCTAGTTGTCCTTCCCCTAATGGTAAAATGTAAAAAGGCCCTTTGGCAGAATCCATGGCTGAGAAGGAACCAGGACACGGGTCTGGTGTCCCGGGGCAACAGGGCAAAAAAAAAAAAATCATCACTCCCCATGAAACTGACACATAGCTGCCCCCCCCCCCTCCTGTCCTCCACCACCCAGAAAAGAATTTTCAGTCTCTTGGGTTTGTATTGAAGTCCACACGCAACCCATTTAGTTGTGATCAGCATTCAGTCGCCGCAAATACCTTGAGTTGTTTTCAAGGCCATGCAGGATTCCTGTATGACAAAAGTGTTTTCTTGTTCATTATATATATTTTTTCTGACACATTTATGCGGAGACGCCGCAGAGCAATTCATGAATTACCGTCCTCAAATCAATGGTCGGGTTTCTCTGACAAGGTCGGGGAACGGTTTCTGCTTACAGGAGACACTTTTGGCTGTCAGATGGAATACAAGTGATCGCCATATTTGTGCAAGCGCGGAAAAACGATAAGAGTATGCGTGTTTAACCGGGGGGGGGGGGGGGACTTGTGTCCTTGTTCATCATGTGTTTGTGTTTTGTATTTGGGTTCTTTTATGACAACACCGCCATTTAGAACATTACAACCCAGTGCCATTAACTCCCTCGTCAAAATGGCTGACAATAAAAGAGTGTTAATCGATTTAGAAAATGAACACCGACATCACTTTGAATAATCGTGTCGTGAAGGGAAGTTATACATCTCAAACTAGCTTGTATATTTGTTTGTTGTCCTCGTTGTGAGCATGAACTGAGACAGTGGAACAAAGCCAAAATGGCCACATTGAACAATACTGTCTGGGTTTTCGTGGATGCGTCAGCCCGAGGCACTGTCATCCGAGTTAGAAACCGGTTGAACTCACTCTAAGAACGTTTGAATTTCACAATGGCCACTCCCCGTCTTTAGTCACCACGCCTACGTCGTACGTTTGCTGAATTCAAATCATTTAAAGTAACATTGAATTCTAAACCGGTTTTAGAAACAGGGTCAAGCCACTTGGGATATCCAATTGGATTTTTTTTTTTCCCCAACCCTCCTACTACCAAATCTGACATCCAAACAAAATTTATTATGTTTAACTCAGTAAACCCCTGATGAGAGGTTTCTTGCCTGGCTTCTATCTGTTGGATCCCCTCATGTATTTGTTTTGTTTTGAAACATCTGAGATTTCCACCACTGCTTTATGTCTGTGCTAGGAGTGAGAAGTTACATTTCCACCAGGACTCTAAATGCTATCGTTAGCTCTCTTTTGTTGTGAGACAGAACTGTGTCACAAACACAGATAAAAGAGCTCATCTGACAATATATCTTTCATGTTTGGCTTATATAATTAATTTTTTAAACGGGTCTCACAGGTCCAACAAACATTTTTCCAATTGTTATTTTTGGTGCAGTTTCTTTTTTTAAGTCTATGATTGTATTTATTATTTCCAGTGTTTACAATTTGTTGCCCCCCCTCCCTGGGCTCCACCGCCGTCCCGCTCTGCTGTTTCAGGTTATTCTTTGTATGTTGGTGCGGGGAACCGCTTTTAGCTGGGCCAGGCTTGAACAACAGAAATGCTTCTGCTGCACTAGCACAGGATCGACTAAATCCCACCCGCTGTTCGCCGAGTAAATTGGTCAGCTTTTGGACCAACTGGAGAGGTCAGCCCGGGCAATTTAGTCTACCCGACAACTGATAGCGATATTTTTCTCCTGATAGTAGGAATCGTCCTCATCTCAGGTTTCTCATAATTTACCCCCCTATTTCAATTTGAGTGTGTGGGTTGGCATTTAACGTGGGTTTGTTCTCTGCTTATCTCATCCACTCCAGACCTGTTTTCCAGTCCAAAACCTTAGCTCCGGTCCAATTGGCTTAAAAGAACTCCCTGCATCCTGTCCGCCCAGTGATCAGCCGATTCAAATGTTCCTCAATGGCGAAAGCATTATGTTGTCGTATTACAGTCACGATTAAAACACGGATGTTAGGGAGATAAAGTGATTCATGCTTGAAACGGAAAAAAAAAAAGCTAACGTTGCTCCTGAGTCAGTCAGTCAGCATTTTGAGGTCAAGGGTGCGGTAAAAAGGGAGGAGGGAACTCGCTGGTTCAGACATGTCGTTTGGGGATTTCGATACGAAATTACCAGCTGTGCTCTCAGTTCTGAGAGCGGAGCTAAGGGTTGCCAAAGGGCTTAATCGTCCCCCCCCCCCTTTCTCCTCATTCGGAATCATACATAGCTTCTGATGGTGGAGTTACACGATGCCGTCATCCGCTCGCCACTTTGCTGCGGTGGCAAATGTTTACCTTGTCATGCTTGACGGAACACTCCATCTTGCCAAATTTCACAATGCCTTCCCGTATTTTATGGCGAGCTGTTGACTGAGCACTTCGAAGTCGTACCACAACGATTAGAGACATCATGCGGGCAACCGGGCTAAGTGTCGACTTTCCTGGGAAGAGGACTGAAATCTGACCCCCTCCCGCCACCCCTCCTGGATTTTTTTGGGTGAACTCACGGGTAGCAAAGGCACAAAAGGGGGGGGATGGGTCGTGAAGATAAGCCTCGGGGTCTTTTTCCCAATCCTGTCTGGTCTCCTCGGCACCAAGAATTGTCCGAGACATAACATTCCAAGGCCTGTCAAGTTCCTAATAAAATGAATGCATCTTCGATTTGCTTTGAAGCAAACCTTTGTCCAAACCTTCAGAACGAGGCCAACTTTTGGGTCTCAAAACGCTGAAACATGCAGCGAACGAGGTCATAGCTGCTCCAAATAACGACATCAGCCCCTTGGAAGCTTTTTATCAGTACATTACAAATAATGATTACAATTGCTGCAAGTTGTGTCGGAGAGGGGAAATCAAAAATGGCTTTAAACCCCAAGAGAGGGACAGGACGAGGTTGAGGGAGGATAGTTGGGAGGGCGGAAAGGGCCAGAAATGAAAAACACACATTTGCTCTTTTACTTTCAATGGAAACTCCTGAATCAGCAGAACACACACTTGTGAGCACACACATCATAGATTCAATTACAGCATTGTGAGATGAAGGAGAAATTCTTCTGCCTTCAGCATTACCAATTAAAGTACAGCTCTGAGTGTGTTCATGTGTGTTTTTCCAGTGCCAGTTGTGTGTATTTGGTTATATGACTGCACATGCTAGCGTGTATGTGTGTGTTGGTTCCCTGGCTTTGATGGCACTGTGCTGCAAGGGCCACTGAAGCGTGACAGGAGAAAGAGCGAGGAGGGCGTGTGTGTTCGTAGGAGTGTGTGTCCGCCTCTGATGTCACCTTGTATCATTTCAGGTTAATTTCACCTATTGTCAGACAAGGGGTGCAGAAGACAAAAGCAAAGATGACATGGAGCAAATGATAAGATGGAACTTTGCGCACAATGTCAATTGTGGCTTTTTGTCTGGGAAGTCTTACGTTTCCGGAACGTGATTTTTTGCATGACATCAATTTTTCTGCAATTTGCAAATTAGTGCCATCTGCTTTCGGAGGAACAAAAACATTACAGAAACAGATCAACTTAATTATATGATTATTTTATTTTTTCATTTATTTGAAACGTCAAAAAAAATAATAAAATAAAAATAAAATAAAAATAAAAAATAAGATTATTGTACACAAATGAAAAGACATATATATATATAAAAGAAAGAGTAGCACGCAAGATATAACCAAAAAAAGAAACCATAAATCATATTCACATGCCTGAAAAGGAGTGGGAAGAAGTATAACTTAAACTTGGTTAAAGAAAAAAAAATAAGGCTCGAAACTGAGATGAAGTACTCTGGTCTCATATATATATATCGAAGTGATTCGAAATTTATTAACTATCAATGTTTTTCATCCTAGTGCATAAATAGTCTTTACTTGAAGTCTCTTTTTCGGAGTCTTCATCTAAAATGCATTGTTTTTATTTCAAACCAGCGGATGTTATTAAACTATGACGACACCATCCTTCAGTAAATAAGTTTCACATGAGTGATGCAGATGAATTTTATTGTTTTGACTGCGAGTAACAATGGAGGAGAGGAAATGAATACCAAAAGCATGCAAAAAAAAAAAAGTTTCTGCATTTTGATGCACTCCTGAAGTTTCTCTAATTTCAGACAACTCGAATATTCAACAGCTTCCATAATGCTTCAATATGTTTAAGTTATAGTAGCAGAAATCAAGATTTAGCAAACGAACCAACGATAACCTATCTCATAAGAGTGATCCAAGTTAATTATGAGCTATTAACATGGTTAACACGCTCTGTTGGAGGCTCCCATGGGGTAACCTAGATAGAACCGTGTTTCACTTGCGATTGACCTTTTGGAGGTCGGGGTCATTTACAAATAACTGCAAAATCATTTTGAGTGACAGGGACAAATGTCTTGCCGCCGTTGAAAATTGCACCCGTCCTTTGTCACCTATATTGCCCCCTCTGCCCTTGAGCGCTTATCAAATTTCTCTAATTATTTTATTATGCAAATGAGTCGCCATTATTTCATTAGCTAGGCAGCCAATCCCAGAAGCTGATTAGGAAGTGATTAGCATGCAGTCGTTTTCTCTCGCTCAGTGTCCTTGTGAATGGAGTAATGGGCAAGGGGCATAATGACCCCATCTGGATACAAGCTCGTGCTTATACTTTGAAATTTGTTCAAACCGTACACACATGGTGTTTAAATGTACTTAAAAAGGACGGCAGACACTTTTATTGCATCCCATTTTAATTGTTGCTTTTGTTGAGTTTTGCTCAATGTGTGTGATCTCATGCCCCTCCCACTTGTAAAGTTTAACATGGTGGGAATTTACCTCATCAATCTCCTGCCATCTGGTATTTCACTTCCCCTCTTGTGTTCCAATTTCAAGTGTAGAAAGCACACGATTGATATACAAACCTTCGAGTAAGTCGATAACATGAGCCCGCCATTAAACCTCGTTGTAGCGCAGTGGTGTAGGATTATACGTTGGTGAGACTTTCTCCAATTTATGTCGTTACATGAGACCGATTTGTTTTGCAATTTGTGATATTATTTGCCAAACGCTCGACGAGACTAAAATCTCTGTTGTGATGAGGAATGAATCGTTGGCATGAACGTTTGGAGGAAACCAGGCAACGCTCATTACCGTATTTTCCGCACTATAAAGCGCACCTAAAAACCTCCAATTTTCTCAAAATAGTCAGGTGCGCCTTATATATGGACCAATATTGAGCCACTACAGCAGGCGTGTCCAAAGTCCGGCCCACGGACCAAATGTATATATCTGCCGTGTCCAAATATATGGATTTATATATGGGCAAAGTTTTAAAATGGGCCATTCATCGAAGGTACCCCTTATAATCCGGTGCGCCTTATATATGAGCAAAGTTTTAAAATGGGCCATTCATTGAAGGTGCGCCCTATAATCCGGTGCGCCTTATAGTGCGGAAAATACGGTACCTGACCATATCATCTCCGCAGTTGATGATAGCATGTTGTTTAAAAAAACCTACTCCAAAGTGCTCTTGACCTTAGACTGGGCCGATGTCTTTTCCCAGCACAATAATGACAAGATGCAAAGTGGCTTCAGGACTGAATGTTCTTGAACCCACACTTGAATCCGATTGAGGAGATCTGAAGAGATCCAAAAATGGCTGTGCGCACATGCTCTCCATCAAGTCTGATGGATTATAAACCGTGTTGCAAAGAGGAATGAGCAAACTGTGGATAGTTTCCAGATGCACCATGAATACCTTTTAGACAGTGCTGTGTTTGATTCCAATAGATTACATGGCTATACCTTATAAAGTGAAGCTGTCTAAGTCCCTAACCTCAAATCTACACAAGGTTACTGTGGACTCAAAGCAGGGCCATGCACACTTAGCAGAGAACTACCAGACAGCAACATGTAAACTGACGCACAAGCGGCGGGGGTCACAAAGTCATCACATTTCAAGATCAGCAGAATTAGCGTTCCGAGTTAAGCTGAAAAATGCGTGTTGTCAGTGGCCCACTCCACGCACAAAGTGGCATCTCCACGAATTAACTCGTTGTGACAAAGACTTAACAAAACCGAACGGAACTGGACTGAAATGCACGGGGCCCGGGCTGGTTTTTCCCCAAAGAACGCCAAGAGGAATGTGATCCAATGCGTCTCGGAGGCCGTGAGTCACAGCCAGCGATGCGGCCGGCAGCCCAAAACAGTCACTTAGTTTGACGTTAACGCGTTTCTCCCGCGGCAGCGGCTGTCTCCTCTTGGTCTCCCACTGGAGCTCCCACTCGGATCGGTGGGGGATCTCAAGGCCTGTCGTTATGCTCGACATCATGGCACGCTGCAGCCCGCCCGCCCTAGGTCGCCGTAGCGATAAAGCAAGATGTACCAGAAGATGAGATGGTTTAGAACGAAAAGAAAATTTGCATTCTCCACAGCGTTCATGTGAAATTGTCTATTAGTTCATTTGCATTCAAGTTTTCTTTTTTTTTTTTCCACATTTTTTAATCTTGTGCTGAACAATGGATCATTATGATCTGCAAAGCTGGTTATTAGTCACTTAATCGATCATCTGCTGTCATGTTTGGTCTCTTGGTTTGATGAAACCGAATCCTGGATGGTATTTATCGACACCATATTGCAGCTAACATGAGGAGTCATCTAATCCTGGTCCCCGCTAACAATTAAAGACTTGTATCAGATGGTACTTAACTTTTCTTTTGTACCATGCCTCGGAGCTGTGTTATTAACACAAAGCACGTAAAGCTCCGAGGTCAATGAATCAGACGGCCGCTTGTAATCAGCGCGCCGTTCCTATCAGCCACGTATCATCGCGAGTTGATTGGGTCTGCTGGCCACCAGGGACAAGCAGCGTCTCTCTGTATTAGCCAGACTTCCTGTTTAGAAGAGTGGGGGGTGCTGTCCCTGTTCCTGCAGCGGCCAGCTCACACACGCCTGCCCAGAGGTGGTGATGGGCTCAGATGATCCGCTTGAAGGCTGCTGATGATTGAGTCAGGGGTGATTGTGTCTAACCTTGATGGATGACTGTTGGAGCTCCCACTCGTGGTGCTCTATTAATCATCTCGGGAATATTACGTGGAGATGCATTGCAAAGTTTGCTCGATTACCTTTTGTCTTAATTCAAGCTTGCAGACATTTCTCTCTTCCGCTCCGTTGCCAAATCGTTTTTGTTCTGCTTCCACAGGAAGCTGCACGTTTGACGATGGCTTCTCCAAATGTGACTACCAACAAGATCCTTACGACGACTTTGACTGGACTCACATCAACACCCAGGAAGTGCCCTACATATCCCCATACCTGCCCAAAGGTGAGACTACCGTATATTTCGGACTATAAACCGTGACTTCTTTTGCAAATTCTGAGTTTTAGCTGGTGCGCCTTATAGTCTGAAAAGTACGGTATATATTTTTTTCTTCATTTGCAAATATGTTCAGAATGACTAATTATGTGGAAACAACCAGTTGAAGAATTTGGTAGTGTAATTTATTTTTTAATTCCAACAGTGTGTATCGCCACATTTTCTTACTTTGCCGCCATTAAGAGGATTTTTCCGTGATATTTGTCCTGGTCTCACACTAGTAAAGCAATTAAAACACATTCTACTCACACTCCCCCCCCCCCCCCCCCCTTTCCCCCCCTCTGTAATCTGTTGTGTTTTTCCATGATGGTGATGATGAGGGGGGAATTAAAATTCTTGCCTCGGGGTTGAGGGTCTAATTAAGAACAGGAGGTCATTAATCAAAAGAGGGGAACAGGGAAGGTTGCCCACTTTACAATGTGAAAAGTAAAAACACGCATGCAATGTTGAGTAGCTGGATCCACAGTGATCGCAGCTGGAAAAGATTGACTTTGTTACCATGACAACGCAACGCTATAAATATGTCTTGCTTATCGTTATTAAAAACCAACCTCTCTGGCATTTAGCTAACTCTTATAGAAGTGTCTGTTAAGTACTCCTGGAAGGGTTCTGGCAATTTTTTGCAATGGCGATAAGACTCATCCGTGTTATCGCCACGAGATTTGGTGTTGGCGCCACGGCACTACGCTGGCTGGCATTTCGCGAAGCGTGCCAGTCGAACATTGACAGGCTGAGACGGCGTGAGTCACCCAACCAAAGTAGGTACTCCTGACTCACGGTGTTGTCAGCGAGCCCCACTTCAAACCTATTTGGCTTCTCGTCACGTCTCTTTTTTTTTTTGCCATCTGTGGAGGAGGAGAACGGAACAACAGGCTTGGAGGTGCAAAAATGCTGTTACTTCAATTTCTTCCAAATAAATATTTATTTATATTGCAAGCTTAATACTAAAAGGAAGATGTTATTGTTGAAGAAAAAGGCGTCATCCGTTTTAACTTCGCAATTTTCCGGCTCTGATGTGACAGATCTAGGTCTTAATTCCGTCTCAGGGGTATTTTTAGCTTTGCTACTTTGTGTCGTCATTCCATTAATGTCCGTTTTCGACATCAGCATTTAAAAGACAGGATATTGGCAGTTTTACAGTTTGGTGGTAGAAATGTTCCGTTAACCTCACATACATAAGAGAACGGCATTTTTGTCTTACGGTTGTTCCCTCCCGAGACTTCATCAGAATCAATTTGTTTTACCCGTTCAAAAAGTTGCTCCAATTTAGTTGTATCAAGTGAAACCTATCATGCCATGGCATGTGTTGTGACATATCTAGGTCTGTGACTGATCCCTGTATTTTTAGCTAGCGCACAAACTTGGCATCTTCAATCCACCTCGTGTCATCAAGTATCAGAAGGAACAGCAGTGACACCTATTGCGTGTTTTGCAAGACTAATATTAGAGCGTTTCTCAAGACCACGTGCATGGCGTCCAGTTTGGATCAAGTCATTCTGCTTCCTGTTAGTTGTTTTCAAAATTCAAGTAGGATCACTCATTAAAAAAGAAAAAAAAAAGTAATTGAGAGACACAACTGTCAGTGTGTACAGAGACCAATGATTGACATACAGTGCTCGTGGGTGCTGCCAATGTACCGTATTTTCCGGACTATAAGGCGCACCTAAAAACATAAAATTTTCTCAAAATCCGACCGTGCGCCTTATAATCCGGTGCGTCTTATATATAGACCAAATTCCTAAATTTAAACTGGCCCGAAGCATTGTGTCATGAAATCAATCATAAGTGGCCCGCTGAAGACTATGAATCATGAATCAAAAAGACTATGGATCATTATTTTGTGATTATAAAGTCATTTGTTGCGTCTGAAGTTGAAATCAAAAAGATCAAATGGAGAATGATTTGATTTGGGAATATTATTGCATATATCAACCGTTTTTCCTTTGTCCAGGTTCCTACATGTACGTGGACGTGTCTCAGTATGAAGTCGGGGAGAAGGCCAGGTTTCAGCTCCCGGTGATGAAGGAGAATGACACTCACTGTATTGACTTCAACTATCTGCTCACCAGCGCTGATGGCTCCAGTCCCGGGACGCTTAATGTCCTAGTGAAGGTATTATATATCTTTATTTCACCAATAATATGCGGAATAATAATGATTATTTTGGTTTGGTTCCTTCCTTGGGTCTGCAGGTTAACAAGGGTCCCCTTGCCAATCCGATCTGGAATGTAACAACATACACCGGTAAGGCACAATGAAAATCTCATGTGGTTAACATTTCTTACAGCGGGGTGACACTTGACCTCTGTTGACTTTTCAGGTAAAGACTGGCTGAAGGCCGAGCTGGCCGTCTCCACCTTTTGGCCCAATGAATACCAGGTAAACCGCCGTCTCCTTTTAACACTAACATCTGTGTTTGCTGATTTTTGTTTGTGCAAATGTATTGGAACAGCTGGCAGGAAGTTTTGTTTGATTTTATTGTGCGGGAATTGAGACCGTTGAGTTGGATGATTGGAATCGATTGTGAGGGTTTTTTTTTTTGCTGTCAAACCAGTTTGGATGTCTAGATAATGACTAAAAAAGTACTTTGAGTTTTTTTTCTTTGGTGTTCACATGGACATAGCAGACGCTACACACAGCTTCAAAAACAAACATCTCATGCTGTGAGGCATGCTAGTGATTTATTTGTGTTGACTGAGGCTCAGGAGGTGACGATCAGGCAAGAAAGACGTAGTGCCAAGCCATGGGGGTTGACCGTGCGCTTGCATTGGTGTCCCCGATTGCTGCATTTATTTTGTGTTTTGAAAGTCAGTATGGAAAACAGTCAAGAATATATGTGTACGTTTTGGCAAATTTTAGAGGTTGGTGTCGTTTGCAGATATCGAAATAGTTGAAGGGTGTCGCTGCAGATGAGTGTCATGCGCAAACACTTCCTGATTGAAATATCTAGCCTTGGGAGCCAATCTTGGGTGCGACTGTAAAGTGAAGGGTGGAAGAATCTTCCAAATGACCCATCTGGTGCCCATGCCTCACCCATCTCCCCCCCCCCCCGGTGACCGAGGGGAGAAGTAAACGCAAGTGTCAACATGTTGTAATTGAACGTAATCAATTCTTGTTTGCTGAAGGCTTACGGAGTTTTTTCAGGGTATGAAAGCGGTTCTTTGGGTGGAGGTGATGATGCCACCGTCTCATGTTCAAACATGCTTCTGTTGGCATTTCAGCTTGCATGATAATGAGGCCGGGGAGGTAAAGGCCCGCACTTGCGCAAACGATATTCTCCAATGATCAGATTCATATTTTAGCTTTTTGCTTGTGCTCCTGTGAGTCGTTTTGAGTTGGTCGAAGCCAAGGCAGCTGTGAAAGCGTGTTCTCGCCGAGGGTGATGAATAGCAGCAACTGGTTCTTTCCCTCTCAAAATTGTCCATACATGTGAATGGTTGTTGCAAAAAAAAATGCAATTGATATTTGTTAGTAGAGCCAAAAAAATATTTATTATAATTATTTCTGTAAATTATCGACGTCATTATTTTCTATTGCAGTATTTCTGCCTTCTTCCCTATTTTTTTTTTTTTTAAATAACTTGCTGGTGTATTACTTCTATATAGTGTCGAAACGGCGATTTATCGTCTCCCCTGCCATGGTATGTGTCAAATTGGAGGTCACATTGGTCTCACAGTCTGGCCACATTAATGCAGATTGGGAAAAAGAAACCGTGAGAATGCAATGAAATGGGAAAGCGTAAAGAGAGAAGGAGCGACGCGGAATGAGAAGCATACAGTGTATATACTAAGGTTTCTTCTTCTGCCTTCCTGCAGTGGCTTCTATTAGTTTTTTTTAATCATTTATCTGTCAGGTGTTTTATGTGTACCGAAGGAGATTACTGTGGTCCAACAGGAAGAACTATTAATCTTGGCGGGTTGTTGGACTGAATATATAAATCCAAGCAGCAAGAGATGTAGTCATATTGTTATCTAGCCCTCCTCAGGGGTGTTCGCCAACTTCATCTCGTTGTAACTTTTGTACCTCGATTTCATGTGAACAGCAACACACTTAAAATACCGTAAATTTCGGACGATAAGACTTTTTTTGCAAATTTTGAACCTGGAGTCACGGGTTTTAGCTGGTGCGGTTTATAGTCCGGTGCGGCTTATAGTCCGAAAATTGCGGTAGTTAAAAAGAAAGATAATAAATAATGGTAATAACTAATTTCTATATGCCTAATGCCCCCCCCCCCCCCCCCTTCTCTGCCCACAGGTCATATTTGAAGCGGAGGTATCGAACAGGAAAACCGGCTTCATCGTTATAGATGACATTCAGGTGCTCAGCTACCCATGCGGTGAGTCATTAGCATGCCGGCAATTAGTTGTAGTTCGCTGAGTCGACGCTTATAGCTTCGGCCACTAATTAGACTGGACCGGGGATGGTTTCTGTCGCAGTCCAACGGACAGATAAGTGGGAATGAGCGGAAGGTGACTCGGGGAAGGCAGGGATGCGGCGAGAGGAGACATGTTGTAAAAACACGGGAGGGAAGACGGCGAGGAAGGAGAAATTGGGATGGGTGAAGCGGGAAATGAAACGGTATTAGGTCAATCGTGGAGACGGAAGATTCTGACCACTCAGCTCTCTTTCTCTTAATGCGCACACACACGCGCAGTGAACAGTAGCCGACTTGTCCTGCGCTGACAGCAAAGTGATGAGGGTCACGCTCCTTTTTAAATTCACGTTACGTTCTAACCCCCCCCACCCCCTCTTGCTGTTTCCGCACTGCCACTCGTGCACAAGTTCATCCGAAAAAAAACTCGACGGGCAAGAATGAAAGCAATCGAAGCCCTTTGCCGGCATACGTCAGGTCGCCCGGCCTGACTCGTAAAAAGACTTATTGATTTGGAAGTCATAATACTCGAATGTACCCCGGATTCGTACCCTGGCTCTGTTTGAGGTTGTCAAATTTTGTCAGTAAAGTGACCTGGAAGCGGTGCGAATGAATATTAAGAGAGGAGCAACTCTTCATCGAGAGCGGCAACTTCCACAGTAGAAGCATTCATTCTTCACAGCTGCATTTCAGGACACACACACACACACACAGGTTTGTGTGTCTGTGTGTGTTTGTGTGTTTTCAGCTGTTATCTATGATTGCAATCGCCTCCCTGGAATAAAAATAGACTCACAGCCTCTTCGGGGGGGTTCAAAAGGCTTATTCCATACCTTAGTGTGGTGCTTAAGTATTAGAAGCTGTGACATTGTGACAGCGATCTTAGCAGCCAGTGGCAATGTTGGGCTGCGGGAATCTTCTGACTCCTCTAAAATCTAATCGCGGTAATAGGGAACATATCGCCGCGGGTTCGAAAATGTCCGAATTGTTTGTACCTGTGCTGTGTCTTTGTGGGGAACTTGCAAAGGGTTATTAACCAATGTGGTCTGAATCCATTGTTTGATTTATTTCAGATAAATCGCCTCATTTTCTGCGTCTCGGAGACGTTGAGGTCAACGCCGGTCAGAACGCCACCTTTCAGTGCATCGCTACCGGGCGAGACACATCCAACAATAAACTCTGGCTGCAGGTAAAGACACGCAAGAATACTTGCTTCCACGATCAAGATTGTTCAACCCGTTCCCCATCTTTGTTCCATAGCGGCGAAACGGAGAAGATATCCCCGTGTCTCAGCGAAAGAACATCAACCACCGACGATTCTCCGCCTCATTCCATCTCAACGAAGTCACCAATCAGGATCAAGATCTGTATCGTTGCGTCACCCAGTCGGAGCGCGGGTCGGGGGTGTCTAACTTTGCCGGTCTTATCGTCAGAGGTGAGGCTTCATTTAAAACCCCTATCTTCTGTCTTTGCCCGATCGAAAAATGTATCTGGAATAATATTGACTCGTGTGCCTGCGCCTGCGTGTTACGCGTGCTTCATCTGTCATGTGCAGTTGACATGTGGTTAATAGGATTGTCACCCATGTGTGTTTGCCACACGATTCTTTATTCATTGACATTGAATCGCTATCCATATTCAGATTATCTCCCAGGCAGGGCAGGGGTAAAGGTAAGAGGCATCCCGGAGTGACAGAAAGGGAGGGGGCGAGGAGAATCGAGAGGGAGGGAGGGTGGAGGGGGGGAAAAAAGGTAAATGTAAATAGTCGGCTCATTATCCAGAGAATATACAGTGCTCAAAATAATGTCTGAATACGTAAACGGAGGTCTCATAGTTGTTATTCTGCAGATGATGTTGGGAGTGGTGGAAGAAATCACGACGTTTTAATAAGAAGATGAAGTTGACTCCAAAGAGAGACAGCATTTTTTTTTCATTTATTTAATATGTGACAGATGTAAAAGAAAAATAATAAAGGGTAAGTGAGCTGCACGGCAGGGTTCTCGTGTCTAATCATGAGTGCCACCCATCTAGATCACGATAATGATGAAAATACATTCGGGCTCAGCAAGTGAATGGTACACTTGAAATCAAGGGGCTCTTGCATGCTGTGAAAAAGATGTTTGTGCATCTCTGAGGGATATAAGCAAAAAAAAAAAAGATTAATCCCATCTGGATGTGCGAAGGGTATCACAATAAAGAAATGACAGCAGCTAGCGTGTATGTGCACGGGGCGCCACTTCATGTTTATTTATTAGGAATGAGAAGCTGAGGGGAAATCAAAGAAATATTGAACTTTACCTATTAATAAAGTATGCACTTTGAATATGTATGCAGTACATATGTAGATGGACGGAATCTGCATTAATACCGTGTTTACACTGTTTTTTCCCCGTTTTCAAATATATTGTGAGATCGACCGAGTTTGCGGGGAAATTAAGATATGACAAATGAAATGCCTGCGAGCAAGTACACACAGGCCCAGTCCACATATCTGCTCCGGGCTTGTCAAGATCAGCGCTAAGAACATTCCCAAAGTAAATGTTGGGAAGTCTTAAGAAAGTCAAAGAACCTTTTATTGTGTGTGCTTAGTAATCATATTGGAGTTTGTCAGTTGTTGTTGTTGTCTTATAGTCTTGCCCTCTGGTTCCGACAATGACACACACACACACACTGCAATGCCAGCTTGCATTATATGCAAGCCATGGCCTGAAAAACTCCTGCAATATTATTGTCACACACACACACACATGCGTGGTTCCATACAGCTGTCCTATATTGTCCCGTCCTGTCATGGACAACTTCTTTTTTGGTTGCTCTTACAACCTCAAACATGCTTACTCATCCAAATGATAGTGACAGCTGGAGCTCCAGGTGCTTCAAGAGCAGCTTTCCGCTCGTCGATTGTCACTGCCAGACGCACATCCTCTGCTGTTGCCGAGGTCAAATGTCCGTCTCGAGTACTTAGTGAAGACTAAACTTTATAGGTGCGCCTTATAGTCCGGAAAATACGGTAATTTACATGTGACCCCGAAAAGGGATTCACGCATGATTAATAATCCAAAAGATTGTGACAACAAAGTCGTCTTGTCACAACAACCCCATTCATCCTTTTTAGGTCAACTGTACAAATGTCAAATAATGAGAAAACAAAAAGAAAATCAAAAGCAAGACTTCCGCTCTGTTTTCTCCCGAGTCGCACGATGACCCACTTAAACGTCGTCCTGCTTTATTTATCTTTTCATTATTTATGTTTTAGGTTTCAAAGTGGCACACAAATTTGAATACTCATTAACATACAGATTGAACTATTTATGAATCTTTTGCTTTTTATTTCCCCATCATGTTGTTTTTTGGTTTGATTTGACGCAGTCGCGAGTTGACACGTTGCGGACGTCATGGGTTTTCTGAAAGTAGCTTCAACATTCATTATCTGAATTCAGGCTAGCAAACTGTCAAACTGAAGTGTTTCATATCTTTTCAGCCTGACAGCCGCATTCAACACAAACAAACATGCATGTGCGCACGAGAAGATGTGAGGGATAAAAATCCGCCAAACTGAGCGTAACATTTCTTGATGCGGTTCTGCTTATTGTGCGACTTGATTATTTCGAACCATTCCAAACAAAATAAATCACATTTTCCTCACGTTTTGTAGTCGCCACTGCTATTCAAAGGCTTTTTTCGGATGCCTTCTTCTGAAGGTACATCGTCTTTTGATGAGCTGCATATCAAAAAGTTGCTTTAAGATTATGATCATTAGAATTCAATGCAGCCACCGGTATACAAGGAAACCCAAGCGATGCATAAAACATCACATCTGCAAGCTGCCGTTTGAAAATAAATCTAAATGATGCGATGTGAAGCACTTTATAAATACAATGTAGCAGGATATTATTACTAGGAAACAAGAGATTGGTGAATTAGCTTTATTTTTTTTTAAAGGTGTTATGAAAGAAACATTTGTAACATTTCCACAATCAGATTACCGTAATTTTCAGACTATAAATCGCACTGGAGTATAAAATAAAATTCGTGATTCAGGGTTCAAAACATGAGAAAAAAGTAGCGGCTTATAGTCGGATATTTACGGTAATTAATCCTGCATTTTTTTTTCCCCAAGACTTTATCCCCGCGACTGTCATGTGTCCCCAGACTCCCCCCCGTTCCTTTTTGTTGTTTCTTTGTTTTAGTGTCATTCCCATGTGACTCTCTGAATCTTTCTTGATGTTGATCCTATTCATTGTTTTTCTCTCCCCAGATCCTCCGCACCCCATCGCCCCACCGCAGCTGCTCGGCGTCGGGCCTACCTACCTGCTGATTCAGCTCAATGCCAACTCCATCTTCGGAGATGGTCCTATTATACTCAAAGAGGTGTGTATATATATATTTTTTAGGATAGCAAATCTGTAACCAAGCTTTTTGTGTTCTGATCTCATTTCAAATGAAATATATTTCATGTTGAATTTTTCCAAAGGTGGAGTACCGCATGACGTCAGGCAGTTGGATAGAGACCCATGCAGTCAACTCCCCCAATTATAAATTATGGCATCTCGACCCCGACACCGAGTATGAGATCAGAGTCTTACTCACCCGACCGGGAGAGGGCGGGACAGGCAAAGCCGGACCGCCGCTCATCACACGGACAAAATGTGCAGGTAGGAAACAATGAAAAATAATATACATATCAAAAAATGGAATTAATTGAAGATCATATCCACAACGCTCTTCAACTTGCTCCAGATTCATGTCTTCCACTTCATCCCTCCCTCCTCTCTTTTCTCATTCCATATTATTCTCCCAGTGGATCAATAGACAGAGGGCAGAAACCCTGTCTGACATTTGTAGAAATAAACGTGTGAAATAAAAACACAGCTGGCCTGAGGGGGGGGGGGGGAGAGGACTCTGAAGAAAAAGCAATGAGAAACAGAACGAGGCGGGCAATGATGGGAGATGATGAAAATACACAGGAGTGAAGGAGCACGAGCGGCGAGACGGGGGCTGTGAGAATGATGAAACCTGTGAAGGAAAATGAAAAAGAGATGAAAATTCATAACTGCGGGGCCTGACTGATGTCCGCCAACTGATGTTTTGCGTGTTTACGGAAAGTGAGGAACTTCCCTCGCTGTATTGAGCGGTTTCTTTTTGGGATGGAATGGAAATGAATCGTTTGCGTGAACGATGGTAACTCATTAAAATCGACACAATGCGTGGTTATCAGTCCATCAGCACACAATGAATTAATGAATTCACTTGAAATGAAGTAGTTGACATTTGCGGAGCTTGGGCTAAGAATTATTATAACAGATTTGCATCAATATACCGTAATTTATTAAAAAAGTTGCGGTTTTTTTTCATATTTTGGGTGGGGGGGGCGACTTATACTCAGGAGCGACTTATATACATATATATGTTTTTTTTTTCACTTTTTGGGGCATTTTATGGCTGGTGCGACTTATACTCCGGTGCGACTTATAGTCCGAAAATTACGGTATATATATATTTTTAATGAAATTTTGGAACCAACATTTTTTGCACAGATGTGATTAGTTGATTCGAATTAAAATGTTGCCTTTGCCTTCCCTGTTTGCTTAAGTTTAACTCATCCCGCCCCCTGTAGTTTGTGGAATATTTCAAGCGAAACTTTTAAGGCAAATGCAAAATAAACATAAATATAACGGGCAATTGAAATAAATAGCTGAATCCACTTGTGTTAATAACAGTCATCAATGTTGCGATGACAGTAATTATTCCGTCATCATTTTATTTTTTTTATCTCGGTTCATTTTTTTGTGTTTTCACGCTTATAAACACGCACACACACACACTCGATTTTCCCTCTGTGGTGATTTATTGCTCTTGTCTGAAGAGTGAAAAATAATAGTGTTGGAGTGAAGAGTTTGTGGCTGATGAAGTAGCTTTTAATCCAAAAGTCTGAACCTCCATAGTGAGACACACACACACACACACACACACACAGAGTAGAGGGGCGTCGCAGTATTTCTGCTATTGCCGCACAAGCTCAGCATCACATGGATTAATCGAAAAAAATGGAAGCGCAAAAGTCTCATCTCTCTCTTTACAGGAGCCACACTCCAATACTGGATACTACATCACTTGTGCTTCTTTATAGTTGAGTCGGGGGTAGGGTTCATTTTCAGTGGAAGGCCCTTGGAAAAAAAGAATACACTGTACCTTTAAGATATTTTATGCCAGCGGAATTAAACCCGCTCAGAGACTGCAGATTTAATAACTGAGTTGATAAACAGGAGTTTTATTTTAAGAACACCCGATGAAATCTTACAAATCTGCATCTTGAAGGCCCAAAAGAGAGGCGGAGATGTTGAGAAGTGAGTTCCTAATACGGAAGGAATGACTTTCATTTCTTCCTCGTGACAGTGGAAGGATTACCAAGAACTAATTGGACAGATTAACTCGAATTTGGCCCCATCTCCCGTCAACCTTTTCTGCTTCCTCCCACTCCTATCCTTCTTCAAATGCATTTTTTTTGTTGTTGTTGTTGATTCCATGGGCCTCTGGCTACATACAGCCTGGTTTCTTCTCCCAAGGCTTTCCGTTGAGATTATTTGTTGTTGTTTTGTTTTATCCTCAGTGTACTTCCATTTCATTTCGCTTCATTCCACCGCTTTTGTTTTGTGTTGTTTAATACCAACCTCTGGGTTGGGCTGATAGGACGCTCGCCGTCCTTGGTGTTATTGTTGGGTGTTTATTGGCATTGTTGTTTTTCCAAAGCTCCCGACTGTGGAGAACAAAGCCTTTTTAGTTCCAACATGAATCCAACCGTTTGTCTGTACCGGAGGAGGAGGAGGAAAGGGGACAAGGCAGCTTCTGTGGGTTTTTTCAGTAGACCAGGTCCCGTCTGACTTTGGGCCACGTTCCAGACTTTTTATCTTTCCTTTGCTCCCTTTTGCCTCGGTTTAATTTTCTCTCTTAAACGACTTGGTTATTTCTTGAGCAACGTTATTGCTTGGGAAATAAGCACAGCTTTGTTTGGTTTGGATGGAATGAACCCAAGTGCAAACGATATCAGTCAAAAAATAGATCGAAGTTGATGATGAAACTTGGAAAATAGAAAATAATAAATGTATCAGAATCAAGCAGGCTGTTTGAAATGTTTGACCTTCAATATCTCAGGAAGGCAGTCCAATCAGGTTTGGACTTGATGGATATGTTTTTCACCAAGGCAACCTTTGGTGTGACGCTTAAATAAAAAAAGCCAGTAATCTAACTGCAACAAGGTAACCTGAGGATAATCAAGCAGAACAAAGAAAGAGCAAAAAAAAAAATGTCCCCCATCTTTATGACATAAGCATCGGCGCACTCTGCAATCAGTTGCTTTATTATCGATTTGGCCAATGGAAAAAACAAACAAAATGGAAGTGTCGAGACAGATGAGCAAGATTGGACCATTTAAATGTCAGCCACCCATGAACAGCTTTCCACATTAATAGCCAATGATGTTTTCCCGGCTGCCAAGGTGTCGACTTCCCTTCATCTCCATCTTTTTTTTTTTTTTTAATTTCATTTTTGTTTTTTTCTCACGCCTTTACGCGAGCCATTTAAATCGGAATGTCAACCACGTGCGAATGCGTGACCCGCCCTTGACGATACATTCTTATCAGCGCTACGGAGGGTTCGGATGTAACGTGCACAATTCAGAGGAGATTACATTGATTTACAATCGTGTCATGGAGACTCTTCGCCTACCCGGCCGTAAACAATCGTGACCCTAATCGTAGGTGAATTTAAGATTAGCCCAAACCTGAGGGACACACTTTGTGAACGCTTAGCCAGAGTTATGGTTCCGGACATAGTTGGAGACACGCAGCCACACACATATTTATGGGTAATAACAGTGTGTCAGTGATGTGTCTTGCATGTGCGCTGAGCGACGGACAGATAACGGCTTGTCAACGGAAGCGACAAGTTGGTGTCCTTGTGCTGTCACCTCTAAGAGGGAAGACTTGCACTGGAGGGAGGCAGAAAACTTTTTTTCTGCATTTAACACTAGCTTGGGTTTGGTTTTGGAACAGTCAAACAACGGAGATGCGTTTTTGTTTTATATAGTATATTGTATTTTTTATATATTGTTATAAAAATATTTTATAATATAGATTTTAAGGCATGTGAATATGATTGATGGTTTCTTTTTTGGTTATATCTTGCTTGCTACTCTTTTAGTTTATATATATATATTATTTTTCTTTTCATTTGTGTACAGTAATTATTTTTCACGTTTGAAATAAACGAATAAATGATTTGTTATTGTTAAAATATGAAAAACAAATCATTTTTTCACATTGTAACACTCAAAAGAAAAACATAATAATAAAAAAATGCAATGTTTTATATAGTATATTATATTTTTTTATATATTGTTATAAATGATATGTTTTTGTTCAAATATGAAAAACAAATGTTTTTTTTTTTCCTTCACATTTTAACACTCAAAAGAAAACAAATACTTTTCACAAACGATGCACTTTTGTATCTTGTTTTCCAGTAACTGTTTTAGCGTAATTACATTAATGCCGGGAACTGCTAACACACGCAACTATAAATCGTGGTTTAATTCTTGCTGAATAGGATAACTGCTGAGTGAGTTGTAGCTCTCCCTTTTAAATAAAGAGGAATGTCCGATGTGCTTGTAACAGGTCGATGGGTCGTCATTCAAGCGTGGAACTTAATGAGGAAACGCATGATGCGTAGGCTATCCAAATGCTGACGTGGCCCAATTTGGACAATTTCATATATTTTTTTTCAGAACCCATGCGTACTCCGAAGAGGCTGAAGATCGCCGAGACCAGGTCCCGCCTGATAGCCGTGGATTGGGAATCATTGGGTTACAACATCACCCGCTGTCACACCTTCAACGTCACCATCTGTTACCACTACATGACAGCCAACAACCGCAGCAAGGCCGATTGTCTGGACATGGACCCGAAAGGTACCTTAGGGTCTGTCTCACGACATAGTTACGCAATCCACGTTCTGAAACGTTCTTCTTTGCAGCACCGCGTCATATCGTAGGAAGTTTGCCACCGTACACCAACGTCAGTCTGAAGATGATTTTGACCAATCCAGAGGGACGCAAAGAGAGCGATGAAACGATTATTCAAACAGATGAAGATGGTAGGATTGTTTTTTTTGGGGGACTCACTTATGGGTAGCATAATCCAAGTAACGCCTTTCTGTCTTTGACAGTTCCCGGTGCAGTTCCCACTCAGTCTGTAAGAGCCACGCCATTTGAGGATCGAATTCTTCTTCACTGGAAGGAACCATCAGAGCCAAATGGAATCATCACACAATATGAGGTGAAGAATAAATTCACCATCGATCGCCCCCGCCACTAGCACCTATTCTAAAGATCATCTATCTCCATCTTTCAGATCAGCTACAGCGGCCTGCGCTCTTTCGACCCGTCAGTGCCACTGCAGCGGCCGGGACTGACGGCTCTGCCCTCCAACGCTACCCACCATCTCTTCTCCCAGTTGCACCCGGGGGTCACTTACCAGCTCTCCATACGAGCATCCACCTCCAAGGGATTCGGTCCTGCGACCACTCTAAATGTCACGACTAATATTTCAGGTGGGAAATCTGTTTGTTGCCAATTTATCACCTCTATGAATATTATTCAGAATCGTTAGTGATGTAACCGAGTCATCTGGCTTTAGCTCCAACCATCGACGAGTATGATGGCTCAGAGGCCTTTCTCAATGAAACTGCAACAACCATCACGGTTTTGCTCAAACCTGCGCAGGCCAAAGGAGCACCTGTAAGGTAATACAGCTATGTCCATATTTAGCATAGTACCGTATTTTCCGCACTATAAGGCGCACTGGATTATAAGGCGCACCTTCAATGAATGCCCCATTTTAAAACTGTGTCCATATGTAAGGCGCATCGGATTATAAGGCGCACCTTCAATGAATGGCCCATTTTAAAACTTTGTCCATATATAAGATATATGCATTTGGCCCGCGACTTTGGACGCGAGTAGTGGCTCAATGTTGGTCCATATATAAGGGGCACCTGATTATAAGGTGGCTTTTGAGAAAATTGGAGGTTTTTAGGTGCGCCTTATACTGCGGAAAATACGGTATAAGAAGTATTTACCTTTAGATCTATACTGTTCATTTTTCATAATTCTGTAAATCAGCAGCTACAAACTGATGCTTTTTCTTATAGCGCATACCAGATCGTAGTGGAGGAAGTGAATCCACGGCGAGCACGTCGACAAGCCTCCTCTGACTGTTTTGAGGTAGTTTTATGTGTAGTAGACTCATTTTTACAAATATAATCTAGTTTCACGAAATGCTTATTCTGGAGCCCAAGATCATAAACTGAAGTTGTTTTACTCATCCAGGTTCCAGTTTCTTATCACAGCGCATCAACTGGTGGATCGCCGTATTATTATGCCGCTCAACTGTCCCCCAGCAACCTCCCCGAGCCCCTCCCATTCACAGTCGGAGACAACAAGACATACCAGGCATGATGTGCATGTTTGGAGGAGTTTCCCCCCCACATCAAGTGAAACTATTGTCTGATGGTCAATTGCTTTTTTTTAATCCTCAGGGTTTTTGGAATCCCCCATTGGCTCCCAGGAAGAACTACAACATCTACTTTCAAGCTGTTAGCAGCACTGAGCGGGTAAATCCATTATTTGCTCAAAGCTTCTTAGGGACTTAAATGCTTTCCAAAAGAAAAAAAATCCAGTTTACTGACTTATATTTTTTGATATTTTTGGCTGCATATTGTCGTTAGAAATGTGTCCCGTGCCCACTGGTCGTTTTACAGTCATGTAGAGAAAAGAGCAAAACAGGAGAATAGTGCAAAGAAATTGAAGAATCTCATCTGAGGTGATGCAAAATGGGCCAAAATGACAGATATGATCAGAGGAGTGGATGGTGTATTTCCCACCCGAGTGACAAGAGCAGGTTGAACAGGTGAAGAAAGAACAAGTGGAAAGCAGGCAGAGAGAGAGAGAGAGAGAAGCTTTTGAAAAGCAGCGGATACAGAGAGTGGCAAAATATGACTCCTGATAAATTGGTTTAGTTCTTAGAGGGACTGACACAATAAGTAACAAATACAGGACTGTTTTGGAAAATTAGAATATTGTGATAAAGTTTTATTTTCTGTAATGCAATTAAAAAAAATAAAATTCAATTAACAAAAGGCTTGCAATATTTCAGTTGATTTGTAATGAATCCAGAATGTATGACATTTTTGTTTTTTTTTAAATTGCATTACAGAAAATGAAAAACTTTATCACAATATTCTAATTTTCTGAGACAGTCCTGTATATTGTAATATCACACACACTTCCTAGGGACTGACACAATACAGGTAATAAATATAAATGATATCACACACACTTCCTGTCAAGTCCTGCCAGCAGACCTCACATTTTATTTTGTGTCTTTTTCCTTTAGGAAACTAAAACCCAGTGTTTGAGGCTTGCTACTAAAGGTAAGAGCAGCATTCAATTCATTCCCTTCTATTGAGAAAGCGTCAGCTTCCAAATACTGTCGGGTAGTCAAAATGAAATCAGTCGATTTTTCCCTCAATGGTTTTTTTTTTCTATTAATAACAGATTGTTGTGAACTGCATTAACAACTTCTTATCCTCTTAGCAACACCAGAGTGTTCCATAAAAGCGGACATCCACATTATGGGTATTAGAGATATAATGCTAGACAGCGAAAATGTATTTGTGTGTACGGTTGTGATGTTTTTTTTTGTTTTTCTTATCCGGGTCCATATGTTTGACAGCCTAATACACTGGTTTTAAAACGTGCTTATTGAACGGGAAAACTCAGAAGGAGATTTGTTTTGAGGAAAAGATGGATCGGGTGACATGGCTAACGGATAAATAGGGAGGCGGGGTGCGGTGGGGGGGGGGGGGGTCTGGATTAGGAGCCATGTTAACAAAAGATGACAATATGAAAAGGGAAAAGATCCATGCCTGGTGTTGAATTGTGAATCGACTGCAGCTAGTTCATATTTTTAACGTCATCTCGAGGCTAAATGGATCGGTCATAGTCGGCGCACACAAGCGATGGTGTCGTTATCATAAAATAAAAAAAAAAGAGTTTTTTCAGGCTTTAGTGAACTGACAGTCTTCTCTTTGCCCTGCTAGACCTTGAAGGATTGTTAAACTAGACTGTAAAAAGGGACGTTATTTCGAGTACAATCAGCCTTAATGACCGCCGGAAGAACCATTAAAGTGGATGTAGTTGTGTATTCCGTAACTGCCAGACAGCTGGATAGAGAGATGACGTTGGTTCTTGGTGCGATCATTATTCTTTATCTATTATCCAGATTTATCAATATTTATACTTTTTCTTTATAGATAGATAGATAGATAGATAGATAGATAGATAGATAGATAGATAGATAGATAGATAGATAGATAGATAGATAGATAGATAGATAGATAGATAGATAGATAGATAGATAGATAGATAGATAGATAGATAGATAGATAGATAGATAGATAGATAGATAGATAGATAGATAGATAGATAGATAGATAGATAGATAGATAGATAGATATGAATAAATCTTTATTTCTTACATGATTTAAAGAATAAAAAAAATAAAAAACAAACAGCAAAAAACAAACAATATATATAAAAACAAACTCTCTCTCTCGCTCTCTAAAGTATATATTATTTATTTATTTATTACATGGTTGCCCACCAAATGGACAACACAGGGTATTATTTTTAAAAAAATCCGGCTTGTTTGTCAAACATTCCAAGGGTAAAGAATCATAGCAAAGTGAAATTAAAAGCAGGCCTAACTCACAACCATGGAGGCGGCCGTGGGGCGGAGCTTAAGCCTTTCCACTCGAGTTACTCTGACGTGAGGGATCGGAGCGTGTTTTGAGTGCTCAACAGTTCCTCCAAGGTTTTATTTGTTTTTAAAAATGCATGGGAGGGGGTGGGATCAAATGCTTTCTGGCCGTAGGTTCAGTTTGAGGACACGTGGACCATGAAAGTTCACACAAAGAATAGCGAAAGTCCCCAAGTGGTGGCTCAATTCCATTTTCAACGGTGTCTCAGTTTCCCTCTCAAATAGGAGAACAATCAAGGAAGCTCACGTTGCTAGTGTCATCATATTGCAAGTAGTTGTGAGTATTAAATAGGTCGAGAATTGAAGTTTTCCTGCAGTCATGTGGGAGTAAGTCGCACGAAAGGTCGCAGAGGTCAGACAACTGTCCCTTCCTTTCTCTCTCTGCCCGTCTGCGAGTTTGTGAGCGCCGAGGCGTGCATCCAGGAGGTTGGATTAAGTGTTGGTGGTCCTATTAGTTCATCTTGCCTATTGTGTATTGTCATCACTGCCTCGGGGACTTTTTTGCTCCATGGGAGTGTTTGTGTACTGACCTGGATAATTTTGGAATTAAAAGATACTGCCGGCATTATGAGGTCATACTTGGAACCTTGTAAATACTTTTTCTGTATTCGACTGGACGCTTGTGTGTCCTGTCGTCTTAATAGAATTGATAATAATAACATTACATAATGTCGCATTTCTAAAGATTTCAAACAATTTGACAACAAAAACCATACGCTGATCCCAAAAAGAAAAAGAGATTATGTTGATCTTGTTGATATTTTGCTTTGTAAGTGGATTAGGGCTCGATGGATATGCGGCATCAAATCTAGTTTTGCATTTGTCTTTATTTGGGATTATTTGGATTATCGTAATGCATTTAGAGCAATACGGGACTATTATGGTGTTATGAGATCACTACCTAGAGATTAGGAACATCAAAACAACCTTGTGCTTTTTTTGATCAACAGGAAAACTACCCGACGTCATGTTCTGTACTTATTAAAATGGCAACACTGCGGGTATTCAAAACAAAGTGAAATGACTAGATTTGCATTATGAATGACAGTTACCATGGTATTTATGATGGCAGGAATATTAAAAGTCTCGATATGCCTTTTAAATGTACTTTTAATTTGGTATTTTTCGCATGTGACATTTGCTTTACGGAAGGCTGCTCAGTTCTTATGAACTGGAGTGAAAATGTTAAATATGTGCTTTTTTTTTTTTTATTATTATTATTTTTTGAACCTCACTAAGATATCATTTAATAGAAAAGATGTGACTTGATTATCATTTCCCATAAATAACAAATCATCGATTTCAATTGATTAAAATCAACGGTGAGAAGCACCAAACCGATAACTCGTCATTCTGCTCAAGGTGCGACCGAGGAACCCGAAGTCATCCCCGACCCCGCTAAGCAGACGGACCGCGTGGTGAAGATCGCCGGCATCAGCGCAGGTGTCCTCGTCTTCATACTGCTGGTGCTGGTAGCCATCTTATTGGTCAAGAAAAGGTGAGTGGCACCTCGCCCAAACCTTCCCGACGCTCACTCACATGCAGGCGAAATGAGGAACGGAAAATGTGAATTCATTCTCTTGTTTTATTGGTCTCAGTATTTGCTGTAGTTCCGCCATCTTCCATTCATCCACCATGAACGTTGATCTCCCTGTAGAAACACTTTTTTGGGATATAGACTACACTTTATACAAATAAGAAGATGACATGTTATGGTTTGGTGCTGTGAGAGATTTGGATGGACACAAAGAGATCGAACCACTCTAGAAGAATTGTTGACATTTTTGAATGTAGTCTACAACTACAAAATTAATTCAGATTTCACACTAGACTAATGAGGGATGTATCAGATTGAGCTCACTCAGGTTGTTTGATTAATAATACGGCACTTGGGTTAAGAAAGTTAAGAAAGAAAAGGTCATCAGCAGGTTGGTAAAGTCAAATATTTTTTTCACTGACTCAATATAATACTTAGGAGAGGATTGAGTGATAGTTTGGTGCAGAGCATCACCATGTGGCCGTACAAAGGCATTACAACTTCATAAAATCAAACCCTGAAAGGTGCACTGCGCCGGCTTTTTCAAAAGTCAACAGTGACTTTGCATAAATAGAATTGCAGAAATAATAAACAATTTAATTGCATCATTTATGAGCTTGTTGTTGAGCTCGTGAAGCAATAACACACATTAGGTTGATTTCTATCTGCTTTTGAGAATATCGATCATATCATGACAAGTGTTTTCTGCTAGAGAATCTTTGGGGAGATCAATATCCATTGTCATTGAACCTTCTTCCAATTCTGAGCAATACTGCATCTTTAAAATGGTGGGACAAGATGCCAAAGCATCAAATGAATATCCAATCTGGAGGATAAATAGTGGCAGCAGACTATTGCAAGGATTCTTAGCAGCTTATATTGAGTTCATTGTTACTCGTAAATACTTTCAGGTCATTTGTTTTGAAGTGGAAATTTCAGGGAAAAGCCCTTAATGTTGAAAACAACCCGTTTTTGTTTTTTTTGCATGACCCGAAGATGCTTTCTTCTGTTTCTGTTGTTGCTGATTGGGAGAGGACGGTATTGTCCTCATTTGCATATTCATGAACCTTATGTCTCTTTGCTTTCTGATTGGCTCACAACCCCAGGAGGACCTACTATTCGTACTCTTATTACCTGTAAGTAAACAACAAGCGAGCCAATAATCAGCCGTGTCCAACTGCTGATCTCTTACTGGGCTAACTAGTGGCTAGATGTTGGGTTTTTTTTTTTTTTGGTTTTGTTTTTTTTAAAGATGCAGTATACTTTTTTCAAGACACAACACATTTTCGCTCTGACCAACCAGCCAAAGCCATCCTCATTGACGCCCTGCCCAGGGTGGGGGACAATTCACTGCCGCCTCAGTCATATCAGCTTTTTGCATTATTTGTATTTTTTTTTACATATTTAATAGCACTGAGTGAATGAGGGGGGGCGGGTAGCAACACAGACATAATCCAAAAGGACTGAACTGAATGTGAATTGCCCTCAGCCCTCGGTGTCCTCCACATGTTCCAAAGTCGCTCTGAGGCAGACGAGCTGTCTTCAAAAGCAGGCCAGAGTGGGACCACACGGGCCTGAGCGTGTTATTTGAAAAAAGAATGCTGCACTTGTGACTTGTAGCTCTGTGTGCATGTAAGTCATGTGACCATCCATCCACCCATCAAGTCACAGGTATCGTGAACACGGGGATGTGAACAACTGCGTTCTGTTTGAGGCTTTTTTTTTTGGTTTCGTTCTTGTGGGGGTTTGGCTGTGGAAAAAAAAATCGTTATCTCTGTGGCTTGTCCTGATTTCTTCCGACATTTTTTGCGTAACTTGGTCAGAATGAAGGGTCTGGATTTGTGGGTGCGTCATGTTTTTCTGTGGCCTTAGCGGTGGTGTGTTTTGAGAGCAAACGAGGTAACGGAAAAAAAGATTCAAAAAGCATGTTTCCCACCTGTCTATTGGGAAGAGGTCAGAGCCCGTATAAGCGTATCAGTTTGGCAACTTATTTGACGGAAATTTCAAATTGAATCCAAATTTCTACCGTCACGGTATCAAGACGTGGAATTCGAATCGCATTCATGGATTGGAAGTTGTCTGAAGTGATACATATACGATGGCTCTGGGTGTAGGACTTTCCTGCATGCTTTGTCATGCTCAAAGTCTCTCCTGGGAATACTCATCAGTTTTTATTCACATATCAAACTTGTTTACTTCTCCTGGAAATACTTTGATTTGTCTGTGCTTTTTCCCAAATACTTTACCGTATTATACGAGAACAGCCTGCGGAAAAAAATATTTCGATGCATCGATCCTGAAGTGCTGAAGGTCGATATGACCTCTGTATGATCAATGGTGTGTTTAGTAAATGCCGTACCTTGCTGCCTTATTTCAAATGGACTAATTTAATTCACACATTCCTCTGGGAGGTTCTTTGGCTAACCCGACCGAGGTCAAGGGTTATTTTCGCTCCTTGGGTTGAGCCCGGGTACATGCTGCCATTTGCTCTTTTCACATTGGCCATCCTTGCCTGTTTCTTTTCCTCTTCTTTGTTTTCTTCCTCTCCTCTTTTTCCTCTGCATCTTGAATCAGTCGCCTGCAGCCCACAGCTTGGCTAGATATTGTTGGAGAAAGTCGTTTTGAAACTATAAATTGCTCGGATAAATAAAGTGAGGCAGTGTCCTGCAGGCCAGCTGATAAATCGTTTGAATGTTACCTGACTCCGCTTTTTTTTATACCCCTGTGACAGGAAGCTGGCCAAAAAGCGTAAGGATGCCATCGGAACCACCCGGCAGGAAATGACACATATGGTGAACGCCGTGGACCGCAGCTACGCCGATCAGAGCACTCTGCACGCCGAGGACCCCATGGCGGTGACCTTCATGGACACGCACAACCACAACAACAGATGTACATTGATTTCTTATAAATATGAACACATGACGATGCGAAACATCTGCTTTCGGTAGTCCGTCCTCTTTTCAAATCAGTTGCGGGAGTGTAAAATTGCGATGCTTCCTCCCCCGCAGTGCCCAACGATCCGCTGGTCCCCACTGCTGTGTTAGGTGAGACCCCCCCCCCCAACCCCTCAATGAATGTGTCACATTTCTCACCCCAGCAAACAGCCCGTAGCGGTCACCCGTCACCATCATCTTCAGTCTCAGTCTTTCCTTGTCTTGTACGTCCCCTTGCATCATTTTGAGGTTACAAGCAGTTCCCATTCACAATGCCTGATCTCATCAGCATCTAATTAAATCTCGGAGTCTCTTCTTGGCGAGCGTATGGGGAAAGTTGAGCTTCGATAAAAAGGCTCAATGTGGCGTATTTGAGCCTCGCCGAGTAAGAGATCAAAACAGGACGTCGTTGAGTCGCTCTCGTGTGAAAACTCCTCGCAGCCAAGCAGACTGTGTTTACACTTACGTCAATGTTTTTCTCCTTCCCGCTGAGCGTTTTGGATAGTCTGCGTAATTACAACCCCTACTCCCCCGTGACCTAATTATTCCCATATTTTTGACTGGATTTGAGAGGCGTTTAATTCCCAGCCCTGCAAAAGCAACAGATTCTGAGGCTTGAGATGGAGTGTGTTGTCAATACTGGCATCTGTGGTTTTTACTCTGGATTCATGAAAGATTTCATTTGTGCCAAACACTCGCCCCAGTTGTTGGTTTCAATCCTTTGGAACGCACCCTCAAGGCGTCCAGAATCTCCCAAGAGCCACCAAACTGAGTTGATCATGTTTTTTCGTAACCTTTAATTCAGACTGAAAGCTGCTGTTCCACCCTGTCCCGGGTTATCACGTCACGGGATCGGAGGGAGTAGCGGAGAAGTGGAATTGAAAGACGCTGTCGGGTCAGGTTTAGCGTTAATTGGCCTGACGAGGGCAATAACAAAGCTTAATGAGCTAACAAGTCCTCGGAGCAAAAGGAAAGCGTCGGGTGGGTGGATGCAATACGCAACATCAGGTTGTGTAGCTTCGAGATTATACGCAGTAACTTCACAACGGCACGACAATGTTGGCCAAAATAAAAGTGTGCTTTTCGTCACTATAGTTCCGATTTTTTTTTTGGGCCTCATCATCTATCACTAGTAACCATTTCCCCATTCCCAACCGGTCTGCGGTGACATCATTCATTCCATGTGACCCTCTGTGAAATTACACTTATCCCACAGTCTGATTTGTTTTATTTTTCCCCTTGCTGCTTGGATATGTAGTTCCAATCACAGGTAGGCATCAAAATGTAAAAATAATAATAGGCAAGCTGATAATAACATACCGTATTTTCCGGACTATAAGGCGCACCTAAAAACCTAAAATTTTCTCAATAGTCCGGTGTGCCTTATATATGGACTAAATTCCTAAATTTAAACTGTTTTAATTTAATTTTAATTTAAACTAAATGTTTGAAAATGGGCCACTCATTGACTTATTGCCTTATAGTCCGGGAAATACGGTAATTAGAAATACATTTGAATGGATTCACCTAGTTGCCAGCTTTAACCTCAAATGATCTCCTCCTTACACACACAGACGAGAATCATAGCGCATCAGCGGCAGAGAACAGCAGACTTCTAGATGTTCCCCGCTATCACTGCGAAGGCACCGAATCTCCTTATCAGACGGGACAGCTCCACCCGGCCATCAGAGTGGCCGACCTCTTGCAGCACATCAACTTGATGAAGACGTCCGACAGCTATGGTTTTAAGGAAGAGTACGAAGTAAGTCTGCAGGAAAATCAAATTTGCTGTTGTATTCGTAAATCACGTTTTCTATTTTCTGTGTGTTGTTGGTGATGCAGAGTTTTTTTGAAGGCCAGTCAGCAACCTGGGACGTGGCAAAGAAAGAGCAAAACCGCACCAAGAACCGATATGGCAACATAATAGCCTGTGAGCAAAAAAATATATTTTTTTAAAATCAATATTGCATAACTTTTCAAATTCCAGGAATTGGAGAAAAGAAGAAATGGAGCAACACAATCGAAAAAGATACACAACATGTATTGATGGTTGTTTCTTTTCATCCATCTCACTTTATTTTTTTTCTCTCTTTCCATATCTCCTCCTTTCCATTGTGTCCTTCTGTCTCTTTCTCCAGATGATCATTCACGGGTTGTTCTCCAGCCCATGGAAGATGACCCGTCCTCCGATTACATCAACGCCAACTACATCGATGTAAGTGGAAACGCTCCGAATGCTACTATTGGCTCCCAACGAAACCAACGAAACCACACTCCCTCGCTCGTATGTCAGGCCTCTCTACCTTTAATTGCATCTCCAAGACATCCCATTGCTCCCATTTTCACGCATCTCAGAATGTATTCTTTGAAAAATGTATTTGGATGTATAACATTTGTTTATTAAGCAGATAAAAGTATTGATTATTTTGATTATGTTCACCACGCTGGACAAGTAACTGTTTTTGTTTTTCCATCCATCATCTTCAACCATTTTCACTTCACCTGCAGTCACCTTTACAACAATTTGTTTTGGTTATGTTCTGTAGAATCTTGTCATTAGATTGCTTGCTTGCTTCTCTAGAAGTAGAATTAGACTGAAAAAATAGACTGGGCACTTCCTGATGCTTCAAATTTATAATTAAGACAGCGATCTCAGAATTTTATGAATTTAAAAAAAAATGGTCCTTTCTATTTAATCTAATTCTAGTTTTTTTTTTTGTGTGTGTTTTGTCTTTTCATGTCCATCCACATGTCATGCCAATGCAACTTTTCTGTTTCTGGTTGACGCTCACTGACATGATTGTGCTCTCTTTCTTTCCTTGCTTCCTTCCTTCCTTTCTTCCACTCGTTCTTTCTGCCTGTGGCTTGGCCTGTAGATTTGGCTGTACAGGGATGTAAGTATCACTGTGGACTCTTCCATTCATTTACATCCATCCATGCACCAAGTCGTCAAATGCTCAAGGCCAAGCTTCTCCACTTTTCACGTTTCGGAGAGATTTCACCTCATCGCGTGCTACTTTTTTTTTTTTTCTTCTCCCCTCTCTGCACCACTATCTCTACTCCCTTTTTGTGTCTTACGTTGTAAAGGTGACACGTGTTAAATATATCAGCAATGATTGAATCTTAAATACTCATCCTTTTAACCACATAATAAATGGCTAGATGTAAATCTTGGAGATGATGCTCATAATGTTGGCCTTATTGTAGCTGGGAGAAACCTTTTTGACAATCTCGTTGAAATAAAATGTTTTGTTTTCAGGGTTATCAGAGACCAAGCCACTACATTGCTACTCAGGGTGAGCAAATATTAATAACAATATAAAGTCATGTTAGAAGAAGTTATAATGTCCTAAAGATGGTTTGCATTTGCAGGCCCCGTGCACGAGACCGTGTATGACTTCTGGAGGATGGTGTGGCAAGAACAGTCGGCCTGTATCGTCATGGTGACCAATCTGGTCGAGGTCGGAAGGGTAAGTTGCTCTTTCTCTTCTCGGTGATTAGAAATATCTTTCGGACAGTTGATACTAGTTTTGTGTGCTTGTTTTTTTTGGACAGGTGAAGTGTTACAAGTACTGGCCAGATGATGCCGAGGTGTACGGTGACTTCAAGGTGACCTTTGTGGAAGTGGAGCCGCTTGCTGAATATGTGGTCCGCACGTTCACATTGGAGAGGGTGAGTTGAAGGCACTAGATAGGGAAGGATTCGAAACGATCACATTTTCATCTTTTTTTTTTTTTTTTCTCCTTAGCGTGGATTCAACGAAGTGCGAGAAGTCAAGCAGTTCCACTTCACAGGCTGGCCCGATCACGGTGTTCCGTATCACGCCACGGGATTGCTTTCCTTCATCCGTAGGGTTAAAATCTCCAATCCACCCTCTGCCGGGCCTATTGTGGTCCACTGCAGGTAAAAAAAATAAAAAAAAACCTCGACATCCGTGAGAATAGAGATGAATTTTTTGTGGTCCATGTACAGTGCCGGGGCAGGACGCACAGGCTGCTTCATAGTCATTGACATCATGTTGGACATGGCAGAGAGGGAAGGCGTGGTGGACATCTACAACTGCGTCAAGGCGCTTCGGTCCAGGAGGATCAACATGGTACAGACTGAGGTGACTGCATTACCCATCATCCATCCGCATCAACATGCTAGGGGCAGACACGGTAAACAACCCACTGTTGGACTCGGGACACGCAACGGTACAGGCTGAAGGGACGACCACATCCATAACATCTTTCATCTCTTTGTTTGTGATGTGCACTCACACCAGTGTCATGAAGGTCAAAAAGATGACCCAAAAAAAGCCAAAGAGGTCAAGTTATTTTCCAATTTTAGAGCTTAAAATCCCCAATTTGATTTGGATTAGCTTTTGATTAGTCCTTTACTGCCATCTAGTGGTAGTTTAAAAACAGCAGTTGCAGTTGTTTACAATCTGATTACTGCTTTCTTGAAATCGAATTGATCAGGATAAATTAATCCTGTATTAGCATTGCCAGACAAAACTTTTTTATTTACATTTTACGGCTATTTTTTAGACCCAATTTTGTAATGCTGATTTTTTTTAACCCTCATTGGAACACTTCGATTAGTAAATACTTTCGAAATTCATTTTAGAAGTGACTTGGAAAATGTTAATTTGAGTCTTCATTGATCATCTCCATTATTCCACCCGCCATCCACTCCACCTCACTCACTGTATGTTTTCTCACCCCCAACAAGTTGTCGCTGTGTCAGCGATTATTGTTTTCTTCAAAACGCGTGTGTGATGGTAAAACACGGCCGTCTCGTGCATTCTCCAGGAGCAGTACATATTCATCCACGATGCCATCTTAGAGGCGTGTCTCTGCGGGGAAACGGCCATTCCCGTCTGTGAGTTCAAAGCTGCTTTCTATGAGCTCATCCGTATCGACTCCCAGACCAACTCGTCCCACCTGAAGGACGAATTTCAAGTAATGTTTCTTTCTTCAAAATGACTCAACTCACTCACCCATGCACATATTTTGCCCTTTTGTTTGGAACACAATGAACTCATATGAATGATTTTGTCCTCCAGACTTTAAACTCAGTGACTCCTCAGCCTCAGCCTGAAGACTGCAGCATCGCGTTGTTGCCTAGGAACCAAGATAAGAACCGCTTCATGGACGGACTTCCGCCTGACAGATGTCTGCCCTTCCTCATCACGATCGATGGGGAAAGTAGCAATTACATCAACGCGGCGCTCATGGATGTAAGTTCCCACGAACAATACATTCCGTTGGACATTGTACGATATAGTGCCTTAACATTGTTTGAGAAGTAAAAGGTAGAATACTTCATGAAGACACCACTGGTCAAACATTTTAGAAGCCTAAAAAAAAAATCTGCATACTTAAAAATGCCTAACTGAGAAATGGAGGTTGTTCTAAAACTTTTGACCAGTAGAAAACATGCAGAACTATTGATGCATGTGTTTATTATTCACACATACAGTCTCCCCTCCCTGTTTGTGTGATGCTGTGTTTGTGGTTTAAGCACACAAGAAAGCTAGAGACAAATCCAGGTTTCAATTAAAAAAATAAATAAATATATTGTGCAGTTTCTTGGGAGTGACATAGTGCGGCTTGTTTACATGAGAAATTAGAAGGATGTCGATGGAAAGCAATTAGGAAAGAACTCTAAAGTGATTTTAGCATTATAGAGTCTAAAACTTGCTGAGACAATCATTTTTTTCACGTCAAATATCCAGTCGTTCTTTTCCTCTGCCATCCTATTAAATTCTCATGAATATTTTTGATAGTGTGACTTGTGAGGTGAGGTCTTGCTAATGGCTGCATGGTTCTATTTTCATGGTGAGTAATGAAAACCCAACTTTCAGGGCCAACGTAGTAGGATTGTGATTCAATCTGATGGACTTGAGTTTGTAGTATTTGCGTCTTAGTTAAACTTGCCTTTGGCCTCTCTCTAACCAAGCTGTCAGAGGAGTTCCAGGTAATGGGATTTCACTTCAAATATTCCAATACTGGATTTGTTTCATGGCTTCGCTGTCTTTCCACCACGTTCAATGTCTTGCCATAAACGCCCGAGTTCACATGACCCCCCCCCCCCCCCCCCCTACCATTGGCTGGCTGTATAGCGTCGGTTCATTACGACACGTTTTATGTCGACGGAATATCAAGTGGACCCTCGTCGATGTTTATGTGGCGCATGCTACTCACCACCACCCCTGCATGATCAAACATCTAGATGATTAAGCTACCCTGTTTGCGTGTCACCTTTTATGACCGAACTTTTTTTTTCTTTGTTGTTTACCTTCAGAGCTACAGACAGCCGGCCGCCTTCATCGTCACCCAGCACCCTCTGCCCAATACGGTCAAAGAGTTTTGGCGCCTGGTGTACGACTACGGATGCACCAGTCTGGTGATGCTCAATGAGATTGACCTAGCGCAGGTACGTTGGGACACTGGTGACTGCAGAGTACCGTAAATTTCCGACTATAAGCCGCGACTTTTGAACCCGGAATCACGGGTTCTAGCTGGTCCGGCTTATATAGTCCAGTGCGGCTTATAGTCCGAAAATTACCTGTGTGTGTTTTTCAAATCTAATGATGAGTTGTATCCACAGGGCTGTCCCCAGTACTGGCCGGAAGAAGGCATGTTGCGTTACGGGCCCGTCCAGGTCGAATGTATGTCCTGCTCGATGGACTGTGATGTGATCAGCAGGCTGTTCAGAGTCTGCAACCTCACAAGAGTGAGTATTCAAACGCTGTAGTCACATGTTACACCCAGCTAACCGTCGCTATCCATTGATGTGTTAGCCTCAGGAAGGCTACTTGATGGTTCGTCAGTTCCAGTACTTGGGCTGGGCGGGTCACAGGGAGGTCCCGGCCTCCAAGAGGTCCTTCCTGAAGCTCATCCTGCAGGTGGACCAGTGGCAGCATGAGGGAGAGGAGGGGGAGGGAAGAACCATCGTCCATTGCCTGTGAGTAAGCGCTTGGCAAAGATTCAACGTTGGCGAACGGCGGTTCATTTCTTAGCCTACCACTAGGGGAGCACACGTAACCCTTCCTAATTCACGTTTTTGCGTATTCGGGGAAACGTGACGCAATAATAACTGCTCAAACTTGAATTGAATTGATTATTTTGGAGTCAATTGATAGTGAACACAAAGCAAAACTAACTTCCTTGGTGTGTTTGTGAAGAAACGGCGGCGGGCGCAGTGGCGTGTTCTGTGCCAGCAGCATTGTGTGCGAGATGGCCAAGAGGCAGAGCGTGGTTGACGTCTTCCACGCCGTCAAAACATTAAGGAACAGCAAACCCAACATGGTGGACGCTCCGGTAAGGCCAAAACAATTTTTAGATGGGAATACACAAATCTGACGTTTGTGGTGTGTCTACAGGAGCAGTACAGGTTCTGCTACGACCTTGCACTGGAGTTCATCGAGTCCTCTTAAACAAGTGAGAAGATGGCGAAGGAGAGCAGGAAAACCCTGGCTAGTCCTTCCAGACCAAGTCAGTCTTATGGATGTGTGCCAAGGAGACTTTGAAAGCTCCTTTATGCTGAAATTGTACAGCTTCTTGAGTGCCAGTGAGCCCCCTGGATGTGAGGGGCCCACAAGTCAAAACGATGTTTAGTCTCTCTCCACGCTCCATAACTGCCACCAGCTTGAGATGATCATCATCATCACAATGTTCTCTTGAAGCTCTTTTGGAGCAAACAGAATCAGATCCTTAAACGCGTTAACCGAGAGATCACTTCGAGAGACTGACTCAAAAGATAGTTTACATGTTGAGTATTATTAGGCTTTTTTTATTTTTATTTTTTCATGAAGAAAAAACTTGGAGTCAAAAGAAATGTGATTTTTATTTTTATTTGTGTCGTTTCTTTTTATTTTCTTATTTAGATTTTTTATTTTAAAGCACATTTGAGTTTTTATTGCATTGTACTCCAGGGCTGGGCCCAACACGCTTTCAATTTATCACAATGGAGGTCCTTAGAGAGAGGAGGGGTAATTAGTAATTAGCGCCGCAGTCTGATTGGTTCACTTGGAGCATTAGCGGTATCCCTTGGCTTCGTTTACTTTGTGCACTGGCGGCCTCAGCGACATTTTCTCTCTCGTTATGTCGCCGCGGATGTTTTATTCATAAGCCAAAGACTTGTTGTACATATGTGTATACGGTTGAAGCACATTGTTCGTATTTATTGTTCACTTGCTTCTGAGAACAATCATTCTTCGCTTCGCCAACACCGTAAAGCGCCACGATGTAACGGGCCGACCAGTGAGCGGAGAGTGTAAGAACAAGCTGTATATCGGAGCATTAGAGGTACGCTAGTTTTTTTGTTTTTAAGTATTTACTCTGTAGTATTGTCTTGTTTTGATTCAAAATGAGCCTGTGACGTTACTGTGCTTTATTTGGTGGAAAAAAAAATACGCCCCCCGTCGTACTCAGTGCAGTATTTGAGCTCAAGGTCCGAATGGGATGTGCTGTTTCCTCTCCCGCCAGCAGCGAAAGCGACGCTTGTGCCTCAACTTTTTTTTTTTTTTTTTTTGGGAGTTATTGTTTCAAGCGGCATCCTGGATGGAGAGCAGACTTTGTCGAATGCATCCTCGCTTAACCGATACAATGTTGACTTGTGGTGACTGATGTGTTTCTGTTTTGCACAAGCTCCATTGAGAGAAAAAAAAAAAAGTTTGTAAATAGAATATAAGATTTTTTGGCTCTAGTGAGGTTGCATCCTATACATACTAGTAAGGCTCTAATGTTGAGATTTATCGGACGGACAAAATGTTACACTTTGTACAAAGAAATGTTTAATGTTAATTCTCTCGATGGAATCTGAATTGCTTTTATGTTCCTGGTATTTTAGTTTTTTTCCGTTTAAAAAAAAAAAAAAAGGATGTCAAGCAATAGTGAAAGGGCGCAATTAGAGTGACGTTTGCTGCCAAGCCAGTCTGAATATAAAGTCAATATTCATAGTTATTGTCTGTAATGTTTGGCTTATTTGCTGTAATAAAATAAAAACAGATCACTGCTTTTAAAAAGACTCTAGTTGAAATAATCACACCGACAATCACTTCATTGATGTTATTTCTAACTGACCTTTTCCGGACTCTTCTTTCATCCCTCCATTTTCATCCACTGATCCACATTCGGAGAGATCCCGGGCCAGCCGGGAGATCATCAAGAAAATGCATTTCTTCACATCTTCTGCTTGACCATAGGTGAGTTGCATCTCTCCCCCATTCAGGACTTCTATATTGTCCCGGTGGCCTCTCACAGCAAAACAATTCCACCAAAAAAAAGGCATGCAGGTTCACTGTACAGTAAAAATAACTTTTAAAAAGAGCCGACTGTTACTATGACAACAGGGAAGGTTGGAATGTTTCATTACAAGCAAATGCCGCACAACCCCCATGTTTTCTTCAAAAAGTTTAATTTGCATCTTTATTTACACACGGTGGACGGCAGTAGTTTTAAAGACTCAAATTATACTTTTAAACACAAAGCAAGAAGGAAAAAAAATGAATGAATTGTTGAATCCAAAATGTACGGTAAATGTGCCCGGGGTAAAGAAACCTCTTAAAGGAAATATTCATTTTGAAAAGAATCTTATAAACACTAACCAATCTGTAGAATGCTGTAATAGTGAGCAGCAATCAAACACTAAATAATACATTCATTTTCACTACCCTGCATGCTATCTGAAGAGCCTATAAAATCATGTGGACAGAAAAAAGAACTCCTTGAAACAACAAAAACATGGTCAAGCGCGTAAAATAGTTCCATTCAAATTAGGCATATATTATATATATATTTATATATGTATATAGTTTTTGTACAAATACAGAATATTTGGCATTTATATCCATTTTTCTCAACATTTCAAAATAGAATTACAATTACCATCTTTATGCCATCACATTTCTTATAATTCCAAAACCCTTTGAAAGGCCTTTTTTTTTTATTTTATTTTATTAAATTAAATCATTTTTTTTTCTACCAACGTCCACAACACGACACACTTCTCCATCAAAGGCAAACAGCAGTGTGACTGCTCTCTCTCCTCATAATGAAATTATTATATAAAAAATAGATATACTAACAATGCTTGTGAGTGGGTTCAAGTGGGCTTCTGGAAGCGGTGACATAATCATATCAATATTGTTCTGAAAAGCAGAGTGTGGGATGATTGAAAAATGAAAAAGAAATTGAAGTACCACCCAGCTATTAAGCATGTAAACTAAGCTTATTGCTTGAGGAGCAGATAGAGCCGGGTGTCGACGATGGGGTGATGTCATCCATGATTTTATGAGAAGAGAGAGCACAACAAGTGAAGGACATCTTTGCAGTGCACAAAACTAGTAAATGCTTCTCAATTAAAGATCAATCAGTTGGGGTTAGTGTGTGTGAGTGTGTGTCGATTGTCTGAATGAACCTAAAAAACATACATTGAGCACCAGTTGCAACTTTCTGATGTTGACTGATTCAGTTGGCGCGCCGAAGTAGGTCGATTTAAAAGTTAAATCGTAACCCCCCACCGTCCTCCCGAAAACACAAACATACTAATGGTGCATAGTACGCAGACTTGGCCTCCAAGCCCACCTGCCGAGTTTGCCACGAGCCCTCTACGACCATGCAGTGAGGTAACAAGACGAGCCTATTAGCTTTTCACGTTCCTGTTGTCCGAATAAAAAAAATAATAAAAAACAATCACAGCAGATAAATTTAATTTTAAATTTAAGTTGCATGTTTAAATTGTCCTACTCTAGGGCTGTCATTTTTTTAATATGTTTAGATTATTTTATCGATTATTACATTAATGAATAGAATAATCGGATAAAATGTTATTTGCATTAGTGCATTTAAAACATTTATCCCTGATTACTTTCAAATTTAAATTTAAGTTACATTTTAAAATTGTCCTACTCTGGGGCTGTCATTTTTTAATATGTTTATATTATTTTATCGATTATAACATTAATGAATCGAATAATCGGATAAAATGTTATTTGCATTTGTGCATTTAAAACATTTATCCCCAATTACTTTCAAATTTAATTTTAAGTTACATTTTTAAATTGTCCTTCTCTAGGGCTGTCAATATGTTTAGATTATTTTATCGATTATTACATTAATTAATCGGATAAAATGTTATTTGCGTTAGTGTATCAAAAACATTTATCCCCGATTACTGTTAACCATTTTTTTTTTTGTTTATTGAGAATTCAGTGATTTAAAAACCACCCAAACAACAAGTTAAGCGATATCACAGAAGACTGATGGTCATTCAAAGTAAGAGCAGATGTTTGCAAAAGTCTTATTCCCTCTCTCCCTTGCGCTCCAAAACTAGAAAGATATATTTGAAATATTTTAAAATCACGATAGGAAAACCCTGATGCGTTTCCTCTCGCGCTCTTATAACACATGATGAAGTGTGAATTTGAATGTTGCAGTGCCTCCGACTTAAATCTGACTCCAACCAGTTTACAGCCCTTTATAACGCTAAGAAGAAGTCGCAGCAGCAGCAGTAACCATCAACATGGACAACACCATAAGGCACCTGAGGAATTGTCATGTACATAGTTGCCCAAGCCCCATTATAGCAAATATTTTTGGCTTATGCACATATATGATATCATGATTATTTAATATGTACTAATAGCCCCGCATGATACCAGTTACTGTGTGCAAGTCACATGATGCACATCTTTTTAAGCCCACTATCTAAAACCCTGTAAATTCCTCACTACACAACACTACAAACACACAAACACACACATCTGCTTGAATAGGTAGTCCTACAATTGCTGTGTGTGTGTGTGATGCAGGAAAGAACTCGCCGATGTTTAGAACACACACTGCCAACCTTCCCTCCATCCACTAATCCAAATTCGAAAGCTGATTTTCATCGGGAAATTTACATGCATTAGTGTGACTGATTTACAATCCAACCAGATCAATTAAATATTTTATCATTTTATGTTGTTAGTATGGAATTGAGTGAAATAGGCTAAATCTATATGGTCTTTATGTTCTATGATTTAAATTCATTCATGTTGTATTAAGAAATGGTACTGGGCTCCTTAGTGGCCCATCCGTCTTTTTTTTTTCTCCTCCAAGCACACCAAGAAGACATTTTGGACACTTTTGTGGGAAGTTATGAGAAAAGTCCTCATCTGGCACGCTCTTATGAGTTGGGTGTGGAAGAACTTGACTGAGAACCCTGACCTATATACCACCAGACACCTTTGGCGACAACTATAGCAAAGCTTGTGAGAACATTTGTGGCATCAAATCCCTTTTTTTTTTATTTCCTTATCCTGGCTGGTCCACCAACCACAAACTACTGAAGTAAGTCAGGGCTCTGTGGTTGCCATGGGAACAAACGGCACAACTCACCTAATTACAAGTGAACAATCTTAAGGATTATGAAGCTGTCACTTTATAGGTACATTTAGTTTACTGGCTGCTAGTGCTAACATAGCATGAGAGCTTTTCTGCCATTAATATAGAAAACCGAAAGACTATTTTGGGCAAACGCATTGCAAAGATGATCCTTCCTAACGTCACATTGGAGCACACACACACACAACCAGCGCAGAGACAAACGGGCACCATGTTGATAAATCTCTGTTTTAAAAAGTCCTTGAGCGTGTCTGTGTGCGCATAGGCCCGGGTTAAGGACAACACTTGGAGAGTAAAAAGCAGCACCGTTGACTAGAGTAACTGACGAGTGTTAAAGTGTCATTTGCACCCTTTGTTGACTAAATGATGTTTTGTGTGTGTGCGTAATCTGAGCTAAAGGTTGCAGCGTGGGAGCATGCCCTAATCAACCCGTACAAATGCTCTGTTAAATCAACCAACAATCCCGTCAATACCAAATGCAATTTGTCGCAATATCCGAATAGAATGGCATGGAGGGAAAAAAAACGGCAACCGTCCTTTGCAATTCAACTGCAACATTATCACGTGAGCTCCACAAACTACATTTCCCTTGGAAATACAAACATGAATATCGTAAGGCGCAAAAAATGCTGTTCTGTACTCCCCTCTTGCGCAATCTCTCGTCGACGAATGTGTTCTGCAACGTGAACGCATCCAGCAGCAAAATGAGTTCCATGAATCAAATGGATGAAGGTTGAAATAACTGAAGTTTTTTAGTTTTTTTTTTTTTTAGAGAGAGGAACAATTACGACTTGACTAACAAACTCTCAGTGTACCAAATATTAATTGAAAGTACAGAAAATATTGAAATCAGGTGTTGATTCGGGGCAATAGCAGCTCTAAAAGGCTAAAGTTGGAACGTTTGAGCTTGCTGCAAGCACCACACTCCTCAGAATTAGGAGTTGAATTGATTTGGAGGCTGACTTTTGAAAAAAAAAAAATCGAGAAGCGTAAGAATCTAAAGAATGGCAACACATCTTAAAGTGGGCGACGGAAGCAAGATGTGACGCCGGGAGCTGGTGTTGAATGAAGAAAGCAAAAAATGAGCAAAGCGGAAATCAAGGATGAATCCGCGGACCTCAAAGCCTCGTCTGAGCTTCCGGGATGTAGATCTCGATGCTGTCGGCTCGCTCGGTAGCTGAGTTCTGTCTGAACGAAGCCGCTCGCTTGGCGGCCATGAGCCGTCTGCGGGCTTCCTGCCGCTGGCGGTCCTGGAGATCCAGCGATCGCTCTCGCATGACCCCGCCACGGCCCCTGCTGGGCCTCTTGGTCAGAGGGGGAATCCACTTTTGATCCTTTGGAAAGACAAGAAGACATGGAACACATCTCCATGGAAATGGTTATGGAGTTCCAATTTCGATACCTTCTTCTCAGGACTCCCCAGCAGTTGCCACTTGTTGCTCTTGATCTGCTGCAGCTCTTCAAATTTGGCAGTGACGTCTTCAATGGAAAGCTGCAAGAGGTCCCAGAATCCGGCCAGGTCCTGAGATGTGGGTCTGGGCATGGCGCTTGGGTCCTTGTTTTAAGAAAAGAAGAGAAAACAAAAAAAGAAATAGGGAAAGAAGAGAGCAACACACACTTTAGTGGCTATATTTTGCGTCAATCAACCCAGTTCATAGTCAAACCACAAACAACCCTTTTTACCTTGACTGCCACTAGGTGGCAGCAAAACACCAATCGTGCCACTTCACGTCATGCATTACGTCCAGAAGAAAATGCACAGGTAAACTTTCCAAAACGCCTGGCTATTTTATCCTTTTTGTGCTTATTTTGAATGTTTTTATTTTTAATCTGTTACGAATTTATGTATTTTATAGTCATTGTTGCCTCAAACAGGTCTGAAAGGGCTTCAACGAGCAAGAGACATAAATCGATGAATTATCTGACACACACACACACATACATGCAACACGATATTTTAATTTAATTAAACCTCGTAAGGACATAAAATGATGGATTTTGTCTCGGTGAGTATTTTTATTCATTAAACTGTTCATATTTGTTTATTTTTAGGGTCAATTTGCAGTCGTTTGAAATGATGTGCTGTGGCTACTTCATGGACACCTGGTTTGTGCTCATTGCAACATATTGGGCAAATTCGATTTTATTCTCTCTATAAATGTAGATAATTATTCTTTTATTAATTTTACCCTGCAGCTCTTCTGATCATAATGGATTGTGTCAGCTGGTCATAATGTTGCGGTCAGTGTGCTCTGTAGCCAAAAAAAAAAAAGTCTTGAGGACAAAGAATACAGTCCATTACTCTCAATTTCAAACTGCTGCCTTTGTGCATTAATGGAAGGGCTCATGTGCTTCCGATTTGGAATTCCCCTTTCGTTTTCAGATGGCTCGACAGCGGCGAAGGGACTGTTCCTCTATTGATTGCTGGGGTCTATTGCTGGAGGGCGAACCAGCTTGTCAAAGCTCAGGATATCTTTTCCCATAATGCAACTCTCTAAGAAGCAAATTAAAAGCATGGGGGGGGGGGGGGGGGGGGGCTTGTCAATAGTACATGAAGGTTTTGTTGTCCCATCACTCACCAGATTTTGCTGACATAGCCAGTAAAACTGCTGAAACTTTTGGGACATGAGCAGCTGAGCGCTTCCCACCGCACTCCGGATTTTTCCTAGAACTGCAAACGTAGAGATATTCAAGACACAACTCCAGTCAGATTGAAGAGAAAACCGAAAAGATGCTCACTCTCCTCCGACAGATCGTGTTCCTCCGCCTCCCCCTCCATCTCTTTACACCATCCCTCCATCCTTTTGGATTCATTGTGAAGAAGCTGCATGAACCAGCTGCCGTCCCTGCGAAGAGGAGACACTCGACCCGTCTCGCTGGCCTCCAGGCTGGGTTCAACAAGCCAGGGTGCAGGCTGCGGGCTGGGGGGCCCGCTGGAGGTCCGGTAGTCCTCCCTGTAGCTGAACAGGCCTTGCGTGCGCACTGTACGGATGGCCCCGTACTGCGTGGGGGTGCTCGGCTCAGAGTGGCGCCCGAAAGCGCCACCGAACTGCAGACCCTTGTCTTCCATGGAGGGGAAGCCCTCTAGCTCCATGTCGGCTTGCACGGCGGTGGTAACGCTGTTGGAGCGCTTCACCCGACCTCGCCTAAACGTGAGGAGGTCATGTGATTAGAATTGACGTGGAACTCCTGGACGTGATGAAATGTCAAAGTGGTGGCACCACATACCTTTTGTGATCCTCCACCTGGATACCTATAGAGTGAAACTGAGGAAGACCTTTGCTTTCAGTCTCGGATTCTGTCGCAGTTTCCACCTGTTGAAGACCCGCCGCAAATTGACAGTCCATTGTAGATTCAAGACGATTGTAGTTTCGTGGTTTTGCTGTACGTGCCTGTATCCCGATGGAGGATCTTGGAGTTTTGAGGTACTCTTCCGCCTTGGATACCAACACGGCTTTGTCGCAAGTCTGGATGGAGCTGTGGCTGCCCAAAGATGCGTGCCTCTTGGGCGCTGCAGACTCCATGGCCATCGTGACCGCTTTGGAGCTGTCCAGGCTGTCCATGGAGTTGTAGATGGGACGTCCGAGGCTGTCGGTGGCCCACAGACCGCCTCGGGATCGCCTCCCGTCCTGGTAGGCATCTTGGGTGGATTCAGTGCTGCTCTGGGCTGTCACAGAGATAAGAGGCTTGGTGGTGGCGCGCGGGGGCACGGGAGGTGGGGTCTTCTTGTAACTAGGAGGATATGACACCGCTGGATAGCACAAGCAGGATGACAGGACGAGGAAAAGGCAAAAGAAGGATGGAAAAATGAATACAAGCCAAACTTAATGGGAGGAGAGAAAAAAAATCACCAAAGGCAAGCGACTAAAAAGCACAATGGGAGCTCGGAAATTTTTCAAATTCATTAAGTTGAGATAACTCAAGGAGATCTGTTGCCTGCTAAAACACACATCAATGTTAACAATTGTAGTCACAACACACACACACGCTCAAGCAGACTACTTGGCTGAGAGCTAATTAAGTGCAACAAAACCAGCGGAATTCTGTTAAGACAAATCCCATCACAGACTTGACTTCCTTCCAACTTGAAGAGGCTGCAGTGCTGCAGGAGACTGTAGGTGGCTTCCAAATGGAAGCTTTGTGACTCAGGCAATATTGAAACACCACATTGTCTATTTATACACTTTGGAGCCATCTGACTTCATTTTCAACACTGAGCATCTTACATACAGACTTGGCCATCAGCTGAAAGACTGCAAACGAAAGAGCGCAGCGACTGGATTTTCTTTTTTTGAATTAATTAAAAGTGCAGGAAAAAAAAAAAAAACCTTCCTACACTGGATCAAATCGAAATGATGACGACTGACTGGTACCTTGCGGTGGCTGAGCACGGTCCACACTGCACGAAGTAGGGAGACGAAACTGAATGCCTGCAAGAGCCAAGCAGAGCCAGTTATTGGAGACTCGGCCAAGTGTGACACAGATAGAAACGCTCGCGGACTACATTTACATAGCAAAGCAGACTGAATTCCAAAGCAATTATTGACGTGTTTTCCTTGCATTTGTTACATCGGTCAGGAAAGGAACACAGTTATTCTGGATTGACTGAGCTTGATTGGTGACATTTTAAAACTGCTAATATGAAATAGCTCTGGTTGTCCATTTTTTTTCTACCTGTGTTTCTTTTACAATTTCCAACGTCATCATACAGTGGGCAAATATTTCAGGCAAAACCATTTTTTATTTTAGCTGTCGGCTTTCAAATAGTGCCTTGAAAAAAATCGAAATGCTCGACAAAATGCTGAATTCAAATCGATGTTGCCCATGTATCATGATATCATACTACGCATGCATAATCTCAAAAACAGACATGTTATCTTCATGTACAATACATACACATATTCACGAGACAAGAATCAAATTTGGGGAATTTCGCGTTGCATCTGATCAGCCAATTAGGATTTAAGCAAAGACAAATCTGAGTGCCTTCATTTTGTTTCTTTTGACATCATTACTTGCTGTATTACAGCACGTAGAGTACAATTTGACACAATGACAGACAAGGTCTCGATATTAAGTACGACTAGAACGGACCATATACGAAATACTGTCCATTTTTTGGTGATCTGGACCAAATGATGGTCGCAACAATTGAAATAGTCACTCCCCGCCCGCCGTGCAACCCGATCCACTCGCGCCAGACGCCGCCGCCTTTGCCACAGTTGCGATGTCGGGCTGGCAGAGAGGCTGGTGAGAGGCCGCTCTGACGCAGATCAGGGCGGCTTGGTGCTTAATGACGTGCAATGACTGACGAGCTGTGCATGAGCATGGGGGCTGGAGATGGAACAGAGTGATTGTGTGGTGTGCGTGTGATGCTAATCCTGCCTCATTTCATTTTTGCGTGGACAATTATACGTTGGTCGAGATTAGAATAAATAGTAGTTTTCGAAAGCCTCGAAACCACACAAAAAAAAAATATCCTTTGACGGTAAACATTTTATCTTTGCGCGTTGCTTAGCGGTGACTTTATGTCCTTGCGAGGAAAAAGAACCTAACCAAAACAAAATCGTATCAATTTTGATAATTGAAATGTAATATTGTACCATAGTCTTCGCAAATAAATGGTAATTCAACCTCTTTTTAATATTGTGCCTAGTCAAGAGATCAAAATTGTTTCCTGGGGTCATGTTAGCCACATTGGGCAGTACTTATTGGATATGTTGAGACCCGGTAAGATGTGAACACTGTAAAGAATGCAACTACCGTATTTTCCGCACTATAAAGCGCACCGGATTATAAGGCGCACCTTCAATGAATGGCCCGTTTTAAAACTTTGTCCATATATAAGATATGTACATTTGGCCCGCGGGACGGACTTTTGACACGCCTGCTGTAGTGGCTCAATATCGGTCCATATATAAGGCGCGCCTGATTATAAGGCGGCTTTTGAGAAAATTGGAGGTTTTTAGGTGCGTCTTACATTGCGGAAAATACGGTAAATAAACTACTGCTTGGTCGAAACCTGAAGAGGGTGATTACAGTCAACACAAATGCATTTTTTAATAAGAGCAATAAGGTCGCTCCATGGTTGGCAAACAGTCTACTGTTTGCTCCAAAGTCAGCTGGGATCGTCTCCAGCTCACCTGCAACTCAAGAAACAAAATGGCTGGCTGGGTTTTCTCCAGTACCATTGAAGTTATTGATTGTCGTGTTCCTAAAAATATACACCCTCCAATTGTGTTCCTTATATCTATTTTGTGCATCTGCATGTCACAGGCTGTATTATCGCCATGTCTTCTCGAGCGTGAGGGCCGGTTGATGAAAATGGGTGAGAAGATGAAGAGATGTATGAGTGATCTGACAGAGGACATCTCGGACACCTGATGATTCTGCCGTCGGATTTTCGACTTCTTCTACAAGGTAGGCTGTTTTTTTTGTTTGTTTAATGTATATATTGACTGTAATGTAAATAGAGGTTTGCACAATAAAACAAGCATGTTGTTTGGTTGCCACATACATAGATACATACAGTGGTGATGCCCCCATGGATGCAACCTTACATGTATGATAGTCTCACAACAAACCAATACAAATCAGTGTCAACGAGGTATATTTGTATATCTTTTTTCTTGAAATGAGGTTTATGTGATTTCACGTTGACTTTTGTGTGTCATGTTGTAATGTGTGTGTTGCTCATACTAACCTCGCTGCACATTAAAATGATCAGCGTGTGTTGATTGCAAGAAATTTTTAAAATTGTCAAGCTGTACTCGAAAAATTAGCCAGGGAGCAAAATTATGACTATAAGGGCCATAGAATGAAAGAAACTAATTTAACACACGCAATGTGATTTGTCAAACCTGAGAATTTCAACAGTGAAACTATTATTATGATTATTCAGGGCTATGATAATAGCATTGATTTGTGCTGGTTTGTAGAACAAAGCTGTTTATTTGATCGTAACCTGCCTCACCGCATGCCAGTATATTTAAAAGACAAAGATAGAGTAGCCACAATCAATTCTGTTCAATGGTTAAAGCAAAGAGGATGCGTTAGGGTTCAAATTGATGACTGTAAATTTGAAAGAAATGAAAATAATCTGATCAAAACTAAATATATATGGGAAAAAAAATCATTCTTTTAAGTTATCCTTTGAAAAGTTGTCAACATAAATCAATACAATGTGCTACCGCTAACAAAATGGCAACTACAGTACTTCGTTTTATTCCTTTATCGAGTACTGCTAAACAAACGTTCCACTGACTTGAAGGTGAGAAAAATGAAGACAATTAAAATACACTAGCATGACAAACATGACATTATTTTCATTCCTACCAAGTGAAAAATGTCAATGGGTCGGACAAAATGGATGAAACATATAAAAGAAAGAAAGAATAAAACTGTTCCCTACCAGACCTACCGTACTCTCTACGCCCCCCAGCTAAGCTACGGGCGCCTAAAATGGGGAATAAAAGAAAAAGGAAATAATAACCAACCCAAAAAATGACAGCTTTCCTTAAAAAAAGAAAAAAAAAGAAAAAAAAGAGCTCTTTTAATGTGTTTTAGTGTAAACAACTGGTTGTGTGCTGTTTTGTCGGATGTAAAGCTATGACCCCCATTAAATTAGCATCAGCATAAACATTGTAAGCATTTTTAATTCCATCTTTTATATCAATTTATGAAAAATACATAAGGCCAAGAAAATTTGGAATAAAAATTCACAAAAACACCACAGTAAGCAAACGGAAATTGAAAGCAAGAGTATTACATACATGATTCGTTCATTTACAAAATAGAAGCACGAGTTAACGAATGCAAGCGAAAGCCATTGTATTCAAAAGGGTGGGATGTTGTTTTGGAACATGGACTGAATCTGATTCATGAAACATTCCAGTGTGAAATCCCTGAAAGTTAGCAGAGAAGCACATTTCCACGAAGAGAACCAAAAAAAAAAGAAGCTTAATAAGTCCTAATAAGTGTATGTAATACATTTGGCACAGTTATTTTGTTAGATCTCTGAGTGACAACATATCCTCAACAGAATATTCAAACAAATGTATTGGGATAAATAAGCAAACAGGCAATTATATATTTAATTTAAAAAAAAAAAAAAAGATTCTCTATCCCGATTTCCTCCCTATTTTTATTCTGATTCTCCTTTATAGACCAATGTTGTTGCTACATTTCTTTTTTTAAATCGAGAGTACAATCTTTGGAAAAATGATGAAATTCAAGATGAATCATAATCGGTTGGCTGATTTTTTTTCCCCCTTTCTTTTTCCTTCTTTCTTTTTTTTTTATACAAAAATATGACTTTGCACTGTATTTCAAATCAACAATTTAAAACTACTTGTGAGTACATAATGCTACTACAAAATAAGATCACCAGCAAAAGATGCGAATGTGATAAGAACTGCAAATAATACATTTATCTTACTACGATATAATTTGAAAAGAAAATGCCAGCAAAAAGAAAAGACCATTCTATCACAAGCAACTCAATATGACTTAACCTTCCAAAAATACACCAAAGAACTAAGAATTTGCATAGAATGAATGAATACAGATTGGAGACATCATGATTAGCCAGCACCTTAAAATCACCTTGCATTCCCCCAGCAAAGGAGAAAATATTATTGAGGAATGCCATTGCAATTCCGTCAAATAATGTCTTATTTTTTTCAATATACTGTATACACATAATAAGCTATATATTTCACAGTCATGTGCCTTCAATGACATAGTGATAAACCTGCTTTTTATTTGACATTTATAGAACAGAAAATTGTCGGTATTGCACATTTGGGCTATAGCAACAATGAATTTGAGCTTTTAGCCATCTATCACCCTTTATTTCATAGTTCTGCTGTAAAATATGCGTTCCGGTACCCGAAAGAAAATTATTCGGCGTAATAATTTATTACTGCTGGGGATGAGCAGATCATTTGGAGTTATTCTGTTGATCATTTGAAACTGATGGGTGTGTGTGAATGGTGTGCTGTACTCAACTGCAACCAGCAGAGGCGCTGTTGGGTCCGTTTTGACTAGTTGCATCCTTGCAAAGTCAATTATAGGAAGTTAAAGGAGTTTAATGGGAAGCAAATAGCCAGTCTGCTGTATTTGATGGAATTACTTTTTCAAAGCGACAACTTGTATTTATTTATTTTTTTAATGTGATGTTTAATGTGAACAGCCTCACCGTCATTTATTAGTGCTTTTTTTTTTTAATTTTACAAAATTGCTTTAAAAAAATGTTATTAAAATTTGGATGGAATTGCTGCAACGATTGCCTTTTGGTTGCACAAAGTGGGAAGAAGCTCCATTCTCACTCAGCACAGTAGTCCCCATTGGCAGGTTCACATTTAAGTCAGGGCTGTGATACATCACAATTCTCCAGCGATCTGTACCTCGGGACTACAAGATCGGGAATGCTAGCGGCTAACGGGCTACTATCATTTGCAAAGTCATGACCGACAAAGTCAACCAGCAGCTCCTACCCATTAAGATCAGTCAGGAGCCCAGCTTGGCCATCACTAGTGAGGCGGTTTCAGTACATTCACCGGTACCATACTGCACCTCTGATTGTCTACATTAGGGGGACTTATCTTTTTTTTTTTTTTTTTGTCCAAACTTTTACAACTCAAACTGGGATTTTTTTTTTTGACTGTTGAGGCAATCAACTTTCAGTGACCATTGCTACCACCCAAGTGATGGACATGAAGAAATAAATGACCTCAAAGACTTGGAAAAAGGTGCTGTGTTTGGTTTCCAACTAAAGTTAACGATTCTTTACTAACCTATCTCAACTGCTCATCCAACACAGTATGTTTGAACTGCAACCAGTACAACCAGTACAGTAAATATTTGAATATATTTGATATATCTATACAAAATTGTACACATTATATACAAACATGACAGGAAGTTAAATGGAACTTTTGAAGCCATTACCATTTGTTCTACGTGATCATTTGATTGTTTTTCCTCATTTGCATGTTGTGAGACCTTTTCATTTGAAGGTTCATAACCGCAAGCTACACTGGATTGTAAACCAAACGGTCCTTTTTCACTTTATTGAAAGATAATTTTGGTGGTCAACCCCACATCAACTTTATTGTGAGTGAAATATTCAAAGTTGGCTTAAAAACTAAGCAAAGGTCGACGTGTGACGGACGCTTTGATGAAAATAACTTCAATTAAATACACATGATGCATTCTTTACAAAATAATTTTGAGGGTTTATAAAGTTATTCACAGTATACGCAGGCGGCGGAGTTAAGTCTCGACATGGAGAAACGGAAATGAACACGAGTTAAGATCCGCGTTGTGCAGGGACAAACCAACTTCATCAGCTGACCGTCAGATATTACGTAGCTCGTTTGCTCAAGTTAATTTTTTTTTTTTTTAAAGACAATTGAGGAAAGACAATGCTGCTCTTGTTGGCACTTGTTGATCGATTGATCAGCTACCATCTCGCTCACATTCACAGCTCAGTCTGAAGGTGGAGGCTGTTAAAAGAACTTTTTGAACCTGTTTGACAGCTGACAGAGAGTAAAGGGACTATGGATGTTCAATCGGTTTTCCCATGGCTTCCTCACCTGGTTCTTGGTAGTGACGGATGAGCGTGACTAGAATGACATAGACATATATGACATGGGCCCGCTGGTGTACTTCCTGCACCACAGTTCAAGACTGGCACTTCTGTGACCGCCTGTGTGGCCACACATTTCTTGCGGTTTGGGCACCCTTTGATTTTTGTTGATCTCCCACGGGAAGTCCTCCATGGGAAGCGGGCTGGCGGGACTGCCCGAGCCCTCGGGTGTGCTCTCGGGGGTTCCCTCTATGATCTCAATGCGGGGCGGGTTCATTAAATCCATGATGCTAAACGGCGCCGGTTCAGGTTGACACATGACTGATTTGTCCTGCGTGTGCTGCCGAATGGACCAGCTGGATCCCGCTTGGATTCCGACGGAGACTCGATCTTGCGTTTGCGTGGTGCCGTCGCTGCACGGCTCACGACACAATGTCCACATATTGTAGCACTGAGTGAAGTTGAAGAAATTGCTGTTGAAAGTCTTCAGCTCCCCGCAGACATCTCGCCGGAGCTCGGCTAGCTCGTAGCGCATGGCCGAGATCTCATCTTTCCACTGCATGTTGAAGGCGGCCACCATATTTGCCGATTCCTTGAAGGCCTGGATGGCTTGAGGGACCGGTGGCTCAGTTGTGGCCATGGGTGAGGCACTGGGGACCCTGTATGACGGCGGTGTCGCCGGGGGCACTGAGATGGCCGTTACGGTGGAGCTAGTACTGTGCTGGCTGCGAGCGGCCACCGTCTCCCTCTCCAGCCTCTCCAGCTCTGCATAGGCAGAGGAGCTGGCACCATCATCGTCCTCTATCATGTCGTCATTTAGAAAAGAGGTCGCATCCACAACATCATATCCCTCTGGAAGAAAAATTTGAATATGCAAGGTGAAAGGAACAGCTGGAGTGGCTTCTGATTGAGGTTCTCAACTGGAGTCTTCTACAGATATCTATGACAAGCATACGGTATGTGAGTCAGCAGCAGGCAATTCCGGACAACTCAATTGTGATGGTTTTTTTCAGTATTCTTTTTTTTTTTTTTTGCTGTTTAGCCATCTTAAATTGTGTCACGGAACTCACATACTGTAGGCTTTTCGCGTTTTACACTGCCTTCTCAGTCATGTCAAAGAATAACAAGCGTCTTGCCATCTTTTTTTTTTTTTTACTGCACAGCACAGAAAAGGGGTCACACACATCAATCATCATCAAATCAGCATTTGCTTTCTTGAGAATGGATTCATCCCCCCAAAAAAAGGGTTTAGTTTTGTGCCATTTAGTGCAAAACGAAAAGATGTTAAGAGAGTGATCGATCCACAAGCCACTGGACCAAGAAACAGTTATGAACCCTATTGAACATATTTGGTCCAAGGTGTCTAATTTGACCTTCTACTTCCAACTTCATGGCTGCAATCCCACAGTCAAAGACAGCTGACACTCAATGCCAAAAGGGTAGACTTCGCCGCTTTTTAACAAGAAGCCACACTTTGATGGGAAGAAGAAGAAGAAAAAAAACAAAGATGTTCACATATGTATGATACATCTGAGACAGTGGCGATTTTATGCAAAAAAAAAAAAAAATGAAAGCAGTTGAAGTTTTGGGAAGTATACAAATATTTCCATTTATCTAACGCACACTTAATAGCGACATTGCAAACAACTCACAAAAGTCAGCGTTGCTTCTGTCGTCACAAATCGAGTGAGTTGTTTACCCGATTAGTGGCTATTTTAATCACTGAGAAGGCAGTGCAAACACATATACATAGATATATGTATGCTTCAGGATTAATAAAATACCTGCAACAATCATCACTGATGCTTCCAGTTGTTCTTTTCCCAAGAGATGGTTGGTCAAATGGAGAAGGGGGGGTTGGCAGCTCGTCTGCCCTTACAGAGCACCACACGGGATCAAATTCGGACATAAACTAAGCGTTTGCTAGCCTCAAAAAAATTCATCGAAGGAATCCCCAGTAACAATTTCTCGGCCGCTATTTCCTCGGAACAGTGTAAATATTGCATCCTAGGAGAGATAAGCTTGGATAGGAGCTGGCTGCTAATCACCACCAGGGGAGCCCTTCCAAAATGTTAGCTGTAAATTTGCCAATTCAAGTTCAGCAAATAAGACGGTGGGATTGGAGAGTACTCATCTATCGTATCCTCAGTGCTTCTGAAATTGTAGATGGAAACCAAACCGAAGTTGGTCGGTTCAAATAAAATACATAATTCCAAATTGAACAAGAAACAAACCAAAAAATAAACACACACATCGGTTTCCATTTGAAATTGACAGAAAAGGAAAGTACAAAAAAAGCTGGCTATAGTGAGCACATATTTAAAGAAAAAAATGTTTCAATAGGGTTCATAGCTTTACTCTTTACGGTAAACAGCAAATGCAACTGGCCAGGGAATATAAATTTGTTTGTCGACTTACCTTAATGTGATCGTATGGTTCTAGTTTTGAGCCAATCAGAGCAGTTGTTTGTCTTGACCCAAATATTTTCTAAAAGCCTACCATTCCCTGACCTCTTGCCCATGCCCTTCTGACAACACATCTATTGTAAACATAGAACACCACAGTTTCCCATGCGCGGGGCCCTTTTTGTATTTTTTTTTTGTAGACATGCTATGTCATGTAGTTGTGCTGTTGTGTGGTGATGAGTGCACTCGAGCCCTCCCACCCCAAAAACTAAGCATGGAGACATGTAAGCAAATCCATCTAAACATTCAGGGTGATGCAAAAACTTCTAAAAAAAAAGAAAGAAATTCAAGGGTTCCCCACTGTACATATGTAGGTATGTCAAGTTTGTGCAAGTGATGCATGAGGTTATGTAATCTAAGCCCTCTCTCAGTTAGCGGGTTATTGTTTTACCTGTTGTGGATCTGAGAGTTGAAGTGACAGTGGAGGATGTCATTGAAGGCAAGCAGTCGTCATCTTGGGAATAACCAGCCTGTATTGCACGGAGGTAACTGTGGCTTCGAGTGCGGAACGAACCCGGCAGGTCCAAGGCCTCCATAGCCTGGGATTCTACTTCGCTAAAAACGGACTCGCAAACTGACTCAAACTGGCCATTGATCTCAGTCTCACTCACCTGAGAGACAAAAACAGGAATAGCAGTCCTTAATTTTTCCTCTTCCTTTCTCTTTCTCACTTTGATTCTTCCCCTTTGCACAGCAAATATGAAGGAGTGTTAGCATAAGGACATGGCCACTGACAATTCCCGACCAACTTCAAACTGCATGAAAGGCAACATCAAAAACACAGTCACACATAATATGTTAGCTTGGTAGTGCACAGCATTTTTTTTTCCATCTTCCGTAAAAGTAGGTACATTTAATAGTCATTTCTAAAATAAATAAATTCAGCTTCAAAGTGGCGTATTTGCTCTTGCCACAGTGTGTGGCACTGATGATAATAATTGATGTAAACTTCACTTTTTAATAAAGTCAATATTAAGATGATTAGATGCTTCTTTGAGATTTGGGACAAAAACACATTTTCCCCTCTTACTTGTTCTCCATTAACGGACTTCAACAAATCATTTTACTGTGGCAACCACCAGGGTCCAAAGCAGCTCCAGAACAGACTCGCACAACTGATAGCGGTGTATGAAAAGGGAAATACCTGGAAATGTTGATGTGTGGTTAATTATGATGCTTTGTCTCACAGCCCCTGTGCCTAGCCGCTAATCTTGTGACGTAAGTGGCAGTCTGCTATTTGGTATGTCAGGAAGCTGGGTCATTGGTAGACCAAGATGACAAGTGAGTTAGATATCAATGACATGCAGATTGGCTTTCTGATGAAATTGTAGGTTAACTAAAAAATGAACATCGAATGCTTGTTTGCGTGTGTGCATAATTCAGAGACAAAATTGAATTTCAAGTGTAGTTCAATCATGTAAAAAAATAGGATTTTTTTTCGGACTATAGGGCGCAACGTGTAAGGTGCATTACTGTAAATTAAAGAAAACAAATTAGTAGAAATAAGCCAAACTTTATCGATTTAAATTCGACATTCATACATAAGGCGTGGCTAGTTATAAGGTGCATTTTTGAGAAAATGAAAAGATTTTAAGCGCGCCTTATAGTTCGAAAAATACGGTAATTGAGGCTTATTTATCTCAGTCTATAGAACACAATTAGCTGTCGCCCTCCAATAAGACTAGCTGAATGTCACACCCGTCTAAAGATACAATCGAAAATAAATCTATTTGCATTTCCATGTTGCCACTCACCTGACTGACGCAGCTAGCTTGACTGAGGGTGCTGACAGCGCGCATGTAGCTCTGGTTGCGAGAGCGGAAGGGCGGCGGATGAAAGGTGGTGGCCGGGTCCAGCGTCACGCTCGGGTGGGCCCGCATTTCTCTCATGGTGTGCAACCGGTAGCCCGGGCTGAGAGATAAGACGTTACACATGGACTTGATTACTCCGGAGTATAGATTCGAAGATATGTCGATTTCCCTTGGACCATATGCCATAGCGAGATTGCCCTCTAACACAACAAAAGAAGTATGTTTGAATTAAAGTCGGAGTAATCAGAACCCCGCTGTGACCGCAGCAACGAAAATAGACGCAAAGTGGCTGAAGGGTGGCAGATGCGTGACGCCTCCCTGCCTTCTCACATTTTGCCTTTGTTTCACGCTGCCTGCAAACACTCATGGAGAGCAATAAAAACATACGCAGCAACAGGGACGGGTGGGATGTGATTCTATAGAACTTTCTAGTTTGTGAGTACACTTTCAATGACTCAAACGCTGGTTATCTGATAGAAGAAATCATAAAAACTGGTACATTGGACCAGACCTACCTATGGGTGTCAAAATGGGGTCTCTGCATGGCTGACTTGAGGACCAGAGCATCGGGTCGAACGCTTTTCTGCGGGGAGGTCTTGGGGCTTTCGGAATCGCCGCTATCATCGTCCACCTCTCCCATGGCTTTCACATAGCTACTGCTCCTCATCCGCCGACACGGGATCTCGTCATCCTTCTCGCCGGGGTATCCTCCCCACTCGTCTTGAGGTACCTTGCGGGCAAGAAAAAAGCCTTCACATTTCAGTTATTTACAAGGACAACAGGGCCCAATTAGCTAAACGAGCGTTGCCTAAGCTCTCGCTTCTACCGACGTAAAGACGGCATTTAAGTGATACACAGCACACCCCCATGGGAATTAGATCCAGTCTACTTCAGCTTCTATCTCCAACTGTAATAATGCACTTTCCAGGTCATTAAATAGCTTAGCAAGCAAAAAACAGAAGGGAAATGTCGGTTGTTTCCTCCCGAGAAATGAAGCTCTCGTTAATACGTTAGCATTTTAGTCGACTGCTTTTCGGTGAACATAATCTTTAAGTGGTAAGGATGCAGTATTTCGTTTTGAGACGAAGACGTTCAATCACATTTTTTATTATTATTATTGCGGGAAAAATGTGCTGAAAGTTTCTGCTCGTTGCCAATGCTGCTTGTGGAAACTAATTACCGTGCATGACTTTTTTGTGTGACTTCCTAAGGAATTCTCATGAGAACATGCTCAATGCGGCCAGGTGGCAGCTGCCGAGATTCTGCCAGCGGACTCATAAGCTTGTTAAACGCCAGTCAGAGAGCTGCTGTATTGACACCCTTTCAACAGCTGCTGCTTGGGAGTTGCTTGTGCGTCCAGATATTCGGACCGCTTTTGCTACATTTGATCCTTTCGTCTTACTAACCTGTAGATAGTGAAAGGTGCGCGAAGGCTTATGGTCGGTGTGCATCATGGTTTTCTCGAGGTTGAGTGATGACTTCCTATAGGCCTCCTTTGCCTGGCTAACTGTCAGCGTCGACCAGGAGCTCCGCTTCATGAATTTGCCTTCGGGCGCCATTGCCATACTGTCACAGGCTATGCACTTGACGTCGTTGTTACTCTTCGAGGTCTTGAGTGACATTTCTCCAAAGTGGTGTCCGTGTATGGGATCCGGGTAACAATGGGCGATGTGTTCCCCGTGGTGTCGGGACATGACGCTGGGAGTACGGTAGGTGCTGTCACTATCCAGATTGTCGTCAGAGCTCCACCAGCCGCCGGCCCGGTGCTTGCGTTCTTTGCTCTTGCTCCTCTTGCTGCCGTGTTTGTTAGGCTGATGGCCGTGGTGATGGTAACTCCCTGATCCGCTTCCTGTAATGTCGCCGCCTTTTGTGCCGTTCATCTTGGACGATCCCTCCAGGGAGTGGGACTTTGTGAAGAGCTTCTGGACCGAATGAACAAGGTGTCTGATGCGGCCGGGACTCTCGCTGCGTTGTTCGGCGGCGGTGGATGTACGCTGGTATTGTAAGGTGTGGAAGCCATCGCGGTGTAGCGGCATTTGCTTCTCAAATTGATCCAAGAGATTAGCGGGGAGGCGATTGCTCTTGGTGCCGGCGTGGTGCGAGGAGGCGGCGGCCGCGGCTGCAGCCGCGGCGACGGCTGGCGAGGTGGCAGAGGCTGTTATGGCGACGCAGTCGTCCCGTGTGGCTGAATCATAATACGGAGAGCTGTAGTGCATCCGGGGGAAGGTGCTGCTGGAGATGTGGTCGGACACGGCGACGGGAGGCATCACGACCGGGGACATCATCATACAGTCGGAGTGAATGGAGCTCCGCGGTGAGTAGCGATGTTGGAAGTCCATAGGGCAGCTCTCTGTCGGGCTGAGCAGGTAGGAGGTGTGGCGGGTGTCCGAGCCATGGTGCGTGTGGAAGTCATGCACGTAGGGGTCGTAGTCGAGCCCATGGGGTAAAGGGATCTGGTGTTGGGAGCGGCTGCCCGATAAGCCCTTCATGTTCCTGGCCGGAGGGAGGCGTCTGGCTTCATTGAATTTCCCAGACCGGGCCCAAGGTGTCTGCTCTGTTGTGAAGGAAAAGAAAGAAAATGATTTTAGACATTTAAAAATGCACCTCCTGCAACCGTGCTATGCATTTCTTGGGATCATCTCACATTATTAATCAGGAGGAGGAAATTCAGACACTGTCGAGTGGTTCCAATGTGGGTAGTAAAGGCAAATGAGCTATTTTCCAACTTTCCACCGTTTTACCTGCACCCTGAGCTCATTAATCACTACTCTCCTATGCAGCAGGAAACCCCAGTGTAGAACCGTGCACTCCGTCTTACATAATACTCGGGATCTCTGATCTCACACACCATTTGAAAAGAGCCGAAAATAAATTGCACAGTTGTCATGGCAACGGCTGCTGAAAAACCTAGGTTCTGTAACAGGGATTTTCAAGGTTGTTTTGGGTGGATCCGAGCCACGGAGAAAAGGCTGAGAACGCATAGTGTGTGTATTGTGACAAAGCTACTAGAGCATAGCATGGTACATTGAGCAGTTCCAATTTTCTTTTTTTTAAGGAAACGTCTGGGTTTACTTTTGGGAAAACTCAGTGAGCAGCATTCTCTTTTTTTGCTTCCACTGCACTCATCATCTCTGGAAGTCCGTCAGCGTCACACTCCTTCAAGCGTGGTTGACATCAGCGCGTTGCTAGGGCTACAAATTAAATCAAATGAAAGCAGACAAGCAATACATGCTCAGACATCTAATGAGAATGTGTAGATTCGTTTTGAGACCATGTTTACACTGTAATGTCGTTTTGGTAACATACTGTAATGACTTCATCAACCAGGGTGCTCATCAATCAACTTGACAGGATTGAGCAAAGTGAAACTCTTAATCAATATCTATTTGAAACAACAAATTGCTGCATTTATTATCCCGCTACCACTAAACTCATACTAGAGAATGCAATAAGCCCTAAGCGGGTTCTGCAAAAGGCTTAGGACAGAAATATTTTGTTGAATTATAGGAAAAATGAATCTCAAGTAAGAGCATAAACAAGCCCCTGAAGGTTCAGGTCATCCAATATGTGCAGCAGACTGCTCTGCACGATTGCCCAAAGCCGAGTGGCCAGTGTACAGTTTTGTACATGTGTGGGAGGTGACATCAAGGCAGAAGATCCTGGCAGGCTCAACAAACTGGGAGAAAACAAACTTATTGTGTCATCGCACTGAATTCTCTTCAGGCAGTAGTAGAGGGGGAGGATGAGTTTCTGAACTCGGCTCGGACAATATCGCCCACTCTCTTTGCAATAGCGGATATATAGAAGGAGAGTTAGCCTCGATCGTCAACCCCGGATTGACCTATTTGTGTCTGAGCAAACTTCTATCTGGCTGCCCAATTTAAAACTCCGGGGACACCTACAGACGAGATGTTTCTCTTTTATATTTGCTTGAACTGTTACGGTCTGAACAGACTTGCACTTTGACCTTATTCAGAGATTTAAAACATCCCAAGGATGAGATCATAAGTCCCTATTTTATCAAGACAAAATTTAATAGCTGACATCATCTCCACCTTTGGGATGAACTAGACTGGGTGCAAAAAATCTCTCCTTCCCTCTCCATCTGACCTTTGACGTAGCTTGAAATGATTTCATAATTACCGTATTTTCCGGACTATAAGGCGCATCTAAAAACCTAAAATTTTCTCAAAAGCCGACCTTAGAGTCCAGTGCACCTTACACATGGACTAAATACCTAAATTTAAACTGGCCCGAAGCATTGTGTCAGGAAACCAATCATAAGTGGCCCGCTGAAGACTATGGATCATTATTTTGTGATTATAAACTAATTTGTTGCGTCTGAAGTTGAAATCAAAAAGATAAAATGGAGAATGATTTGATTTGGATTAAAAATCTGACATGATGCATTGAAGGTGCACCTTATAGTCCGATGCGCCTTATATAAGGACAAAGTTTTAAAATGAGCCATTCATTGAAGGTGCGCCTTATAGTCCGGTGCGCCTTATAGTCTGGAAAATACGGTAGTCCCAATGATTTTCCATTTCAGTTCATACACTATACTGAATGCTACAGCAAAACCACATTTGGTCCCATTTTTACTTTCTGCAAGTGTCCCAATGTTTTGTCCACTATAATGTACTTGACATTTCCAATGACACGCCGTCATTTCCAGAACACGCACTAAATGCATGTGAGATGCAGAGGTGAGTTTTCTTGCCTTGCAGCTTTGGCAACCATTATCGTGTTGTAAGCGCCACAGGCTATTTCCTCCCTACCTTAAATCTGCTTTTGTCAGCACCTGATGCAGCTTGTAACCCACTTTCATCCTGAGAAAGGTGTCACACATGGAGGGGAGGTGGTATGAGGGCCGGTGGGGGATAGAAGAAGAAAAAAAAAAAAAGAGGGGAAAGCCTCACTTGCATGCTGTGCTTTTCGACTTCATGCTGCTTAGCTATAACTAAAACCGTGCAGCCTTGCTACAGTCATCTCATGTCCATGCATTTCCCAAGATGGTTGCATAACTTGGCATAAATGAAGCTTTCCTCCTCCACACCAATACACAGCTAGCTAAATGCCACAGGGACGGACGGAGCAACAGGCAGCTAAACTGTAGAGCATGAATCACTGCAGTGAAAAATGCTTTCTCCATGTGTTGTTTTTTTTTTTTTTTTTTTTGCTGTGGACCGAGCATAAGCTTCAGATTAGTCTTGCACAGAAAATAGCAACACGGTTGAATCAGCCAATATAATAAGAAGGGAAGCACAATATTGGCCAGGTGGGAAGGGTCCGCTCCGCCAACGCTGAAAGTGAAAACATCATCTCAATTATAAAATTTCATAGAGGCCAATTGAAGATTTTAAATTGCCCCGCATGTGTGATTAAATATGTGATTAGTTTCCTGGGTCTGTCTCAGCTCGGTGATTGACAGGTGATCAGTCAAATGAGTTTTAACCTTGATACAAAGCCGTTTCATAAAAAAAATGTATTGAAAAGGCAGATTACTTTTTTTTTCAATTCCCCCTTTCCATATCGTGTATCATCACCAAGACAAACAAACAATACGGCTTCTCAAAAAAAGTAGTCGCCTGCGCTCATGCATAACACAAGGATTGCGGTAAATGTTATATATAAGCGGAACGAGCGCTCCATCTTGCAACATCATATTCAAATGGTTAGGGAGTTTGCAGCAGAGGCCCGATTCCGTTTCCTTTCCGCCCACTTCAGCCTACCGCTGTTCTTGTTGCAGAAGGCAGACACTGAGTGATGCTACAGTGATGCTTCATACTTTTGGACACTCTCCTTTTCCTCTACATCCTAACACAGAAGAAATGGCCAAATAAGGATCTCATGGTTTATCACTAGTCACCCGTAAAGCCTCCCTTTTACACACAAAGGCAGATTGGCCTGAAAAGACCCTTCCAAAATCACCAGAAATGGTCACAACACATTGTCGCCATGCAGTTCACAATTCATTTAGGAGAGTCCTTAAAAGTAGCAAAAGCCTGAATGACTTTCATTTCACAGCCTAAAATAATAAGAGAATAAGAGTAAATGAATAAAAGGCATTGCGCAACATTATGGGGCAATTTCGGTTTATCCTGAAATTTAATGCGGAAGCAAACTAGATTTGTGTGGGTTTAGAGGTATACATATATATTCCCGAAGGGGATTTATTGTTCATTGTAAACCGCAATTAGCATTAGAACCTGGTAGTTTCTTGATATAAATATTTCTGTATTCGGTCGCCAACTTAGTCTGTAAACGTCTGATAACAAACAACTGCCACAGTTAGCGTCGGGGGGTAAAAGTGAGCAATTCATCCTCGAAACCTTTAATTACTTTTCATAGTCTAAATCCTTGTTAGAAAATTCTGATCCCTGCAATTGAAATATTGCATCATTATTTTCTCTAATTGCTGACATACAGTGAAGTTAGTACCGCACCTCCGATTCTTGCCGTTATTCAAATTAATCCACAATTACCACAACCGGATTCATTTGAAACAGCACATTACTATAATTCCCATAAAGACTTTGGAGAGCTGTTAGTTTTAATAGGTTGCACGTGCCCATCGTCATTAAGACGCCGAGTACCGTTGCTGCCTGGGTCGTCCAAGCAACAAGTAGTCTGAATATGTCAAAATGGTATATTTATAATAACATTTATATCTAATATGCCAACCCTTACGTCAGTTCATTTTACAGAAAGTAAATTACAGTTTTAAACAGACTGTACCCTAATGGATCATTCATAAACACATTATGCCTTAAGTGAGGGAACTCTGTTTTCATTGGTGGGCCAATAGCTATGTTTGCTTCACGCCCGAGTGTGCCGCACATTGATTTTCCCGCAGGGAAAGTGATTTATCTGAGCTGGGCAACAAGTGCATAAATTATATGGCAACTCTGCTTTTGTTTATTTCGATAGGTCTATAAACATACACTCCATATTCACACTTATCTCCATTTTTGCTCGGAGTGAAAGGACAATTGCAGAATTCTCTCCTCTAGCTTTCTATTTGCACACCAAGGCAGGCTGCAAATGAAGGTAAAAACAGGATGCTGTGATAATGACACCATCAGCTGTTGTTCTGAATCCATTATCATGTTATTAGACTGCGACGGTGATTACTTTTACATTTTGGTCATGACAAGTAATGAGACGGTCAGTATGGTGGCCATATGTTACTCTGGGTTAGCTTGCTTTAATTAATTGGGCCGAGGCTGTTTCACAATGAGATAAAGCCAGAAAGCAAATAAACTGAATTACCATATTTTCCGCACTATAAGGCGCACCGGATTATAAAGCGCACCTTCAATGAATGGCCCATTTTAAAACTTTGTCCATATATAAGATATATACATTTGGCCCGCGGGCCGGAATTTGGACACGCCTGCTGTAGTGGCTCAATATTAGTCCATATATAAGGCGCACCTGATTATAAGGCGCACTGTCGGCTTTTGGAGGTTTCTAGGTGCGCCTTATAGTGCGGAAAATACGGTAGGTCACATAATTGAATATTCACATTGATTTAGAGATTCGCTCTAAAGTGGCGACGAATATTATAAAACCGGCTTTGCAATTTGTGTGACTCTGCTTCTAACTGTGCCAAAATACATCTCAAGTGTGCTTCTGCGGTGTCAATTTTACCTTCAGGCATGTGGGTAGCGAGTTTGAGATGAATCAAAACACACGCAGACGACAAACACACCTTGGCTGGTCACTCACATACGCGTGAATGGAGACCGTCGTCTTTTGAGGTGACATTCAGCTCTCCCGTGACACCATTTGCATATTTTGGCAGGCAACCTGAAACAATCCATGCCCTTCTCTCATGCTAATTCCCTTGTCTTTGCCGGTTTTTAAACAGATCGACCATGACTAAATGGCTACCACAGCGGCACAGCTATGAGCCAGAGAAACTGACAAAGCACTTTTATTATTCATATATTTAGTGCTGTGATTCATTACCCGTTTCACTGGGTATTTATGGGGAATATGATTTTAAATTTCTGTATTAACCTGCAGTGGTATCTTGATGTGTCATGTTTTTAATTCAATTTTACCTTTCGACATTACAAGCTAAATCATCGTACATCATTTTATGTGGCTCTCAAAGACAAATTGTGCATCGACTTCATTTGTCAATACAAATTGTCTTCACGTTTAAAAAAAAAGAGATATTACTAGCAATTTTTATTACCATTCATATTTTCTGAAATATTTGAGCAATTTTTACTATTCTCTCATTTCAAAACTAGTTAGCAGTTTGTTGTGTAGCCTATAAGACATAATAGAAGGCATTGACAGTCATAGTGACTACTGTATTTTCCGCACTATAAGCCGCACCGGATTATAAGGCGTACCTTCAATAAATGGCCCATTTTAAAACTTTGTCCATATATAAGGCGCACCGGATTATAAGGCTCACCTTCAATGAATGGCCCATTTTAAAACTTTGTCCATATATAAGATATATACGTTTGGCCTGCGGGCTGGACTTTGGACACGCCTGCTGTAGTGGCTCAATATTGGTCCATATATAAGGCGCACCTGATTACAAGGCGCACTGTTGGCTTTTGAGAAAATTTGAGGTTTTTAGGTACGCCTTATAGTGCGGAAAATACGGTACATGTTGCAGCCCGCGCCAAAAATGAGTTTGACTGTGTAATGAAAGGGTGTAAAAAATAGTATCATAGAACATCATAAGTGCATTCAGACATTGGTCTCAATGGTTACTTAAAGTCGGAACTTGAGGGGATTAAGCCTTCAACTGTGCCATTTGAAAAAGCTAAGCTCCTACTCCATAAGGCGAAAGAAGCTGCAACAACTTGAATTGCCTCTTTTGGCAACCCAAAAATGAGGCAGATAACTTGATCACGCCACTCGATTTGAAGTGGCTGACTCATTAGCGGGTGCTGCTCCCAAACTAAGGGACAGCTGGCTGCAAGTGTCCGTGTCATCCGGACAGGCCCAGTCACTTTGGCTTCCTCCCAAGGTCACAGTCAGTCTCTCAAAGAGCCCAGGAATCACAGAAGCACAAAGAAGGGCCCGTCAACTACACATCCATCTTTAGAATAATGTAATCAGAAGTTGCTGGAATAATATTTCACATTGTCCCTCAGGTTGTAGGAAGCTCTACAAGGACATGATGTGACTCAAGCTTCACAAACCAACCTGTGGACATATGTCCTTCAAAAAGCATTCGGCCGCTTTCGCAAGACTGTACGACCCGGCTGTAGTGTTTTCTCTGCTGTCTCACAGTATCCAGGCAACCGTGGTTATTCCATCATCCGCCAGACCGTGCCTCCCTTTTTATTCATCTCCAAACAACCTTTACGTGATCTCAATGAATGACGAGCAGGAGCGGAAAATGATACTACACACTGACGAGTGGCATGTTTATTTACGATGTGCCCATTTTAAATGTAATGCAAAATAATACACAGCTCAGTCTTTATATGGCTTGTGGACCAAAAAAAAAAAAAAAATCTTGCCTGAACAAGCAAACTTGGATTTAGCACAATAACATTAGCGCTCTAAGTTCTCCGTGTGGACACATAGCACCTGGCAGGTGCTTGTACCCAGTGTGAATCAGACTATTAACACGCAGCGAGTAGCATGACACTAAAGAGGAGTCAAAGCCATCTGGTAATGTCAACTCACACACTCCAAAAAAAAAAAATGCAGAGTACATCTTTGCAATGAGATGAGCCCCTGTCACGATTTGCAAACTCTGTTCCCAAAAATACAACAAACACATGAGTGTTACAAAACATGGAGGAAGGCAGTCCGATCATTTTTCCCATCACACAGAGTGGCTGTGTTTCGTTTTTGTATTTCACAAGACAATTCATTCGCTATAATTGCCTTTGTATGCAGAGAATGCAGAAAGGAAAGAAAGTTTTGGAAACATTGCGTTGTCCTTATTGTAGCAATACGTGATTATTTTAGTCTCTAAATGCGTGAGAGGAAATTTAATCTGTAATACCCATCATTTAATGCGACAGTGACTCAACAGTGTAATTAGTGGCAATAAAATTTTGTATCTTACTTACTTGTGCAATGTCTACGCTATTCTTTAAATTGATCTAAATTACTGCAACCAATGGTGGGGACTTTTTTTTTTATGCCAAGGACTTGCAAGCGAAAACCAAGTACCTATAAATCTTAAAAGACTTTAAACTATCCACGTGAAAGCTTAACAACCATTTTGGGCATCCATTACACGAAGGGTCTTTTTGTCATTGGTCGTCTCTGCTTCTGACCTTCTTCACCCTCTCACTCTCCTGATGGCACTCTCCACCCTCGCCTCGCTCTGTTCCTCTGACTCACAATGTGTCTTGCTCACACACACACACACACACACACACACACACACATATACCGTAATTTTCGGACTATAAGTCGCGGTTTTTTTCATAGTTTGGGTGGGGGGGCGACTTATACTCAGGAGCGACTTATATACATATATATGTTTTTTTTTCACTTTTTTGGGCATTTTATGGCTGGCGCGACTTATACTCCGGTGCGACTTATAGTCCGAAAATTACGGTATATAGGACACACAGTACATTAGCTTTTACGGTTTGTCAATATTGACGATTGCTTGGTAATTCAGCCTTGATATAACACACCCACCCATGTTAAGAGTATGACTGACAGCATGAGAGACAACACATACTCACTGACAGCAAACAACAAAACACATGTGGAAATATGCAGCACTTGAACACACCGTTATTATCTCCCCCCCCCGCACAAACACACACACACTGGCCCAGATCCGTCTTATGAAGCGGCACTCTTTGCTGGAATGTACAGCAGAAGCGGGGTGGTGGTTTGGTTGTGTGGTGGGGTGCTACAGCACCATGAGCATCTCCATGGAAACAGGCTGGAGAGCAACATTTCCCGCTCAGCATACTGTCAGAGACTGAAGATGAATCTAGTCCTCATTAGGGAAGCCAAACCATAGCACCACACACCAGGAGGGTGATTGTACTAATAACTGCAACATTTTTTTTTTTTTTTTACCTACAGCACGCACCCGCTGAAGGGTTTTCCTCCGGAAGCTCCAAAGTTGATTGTATTTTTACGTGTGTAAAAGTTGATCTGACGTCATAATATGTGACGTAACGTACAAGCTTGGGAGTTGAATGGGTTTGTCGATTTGTGTCGCTCGTGTGCTACAAGCAGAGGTGTCATGATGGAAAAGCCCTTTTATCGGCAGATGCTTTGGTGACAATGACAGAGTCGGTCTTGTGCCAAGAAATAAATGGCGCAGTGGGAAATTCAAGCTTGGGCCAGGTGAGGCTCTTTAGCAAATACACAAAGAAGACATAACGTCCGTTTATGTTGTCAACACACATATCCATCATAGGTTACGCTGAAGCGGACTTCTCTGAATACTCTCCAACTCACCCTTCCACTCACTCGTACACCCCCACACAATCCTTGCTCACTACCTAACATGGTCATGTTCCAAAGAAGCACTTGTGAGGATTAAAAATGGAAAAGTAGGATTGCGGTTATTCTCAGACCAGTCGAACACACTTTGAAAAACCACCGAGCCCAAAAAAACAACAACATTTGAGCATGTGCATTGTAAAATGCAGTTAATTGGGATTAAACACAATTTTTTATTGCCTCCAAAACTCACATAGCAAACCAAATATCAACCGCCATAGAACTTGGTAGAGCCAAAACACCAATAAATAATCTCAAAATTAACTTCTTACGTAATCACTTTTAAATCTTCATGCCATTTACCACAGTAGTCAGAAGTTTAAATGAGGGCAGTAGTCCCATAACATACGTAACGGGATATAACCACAAACTAATAGTTTTCCATCCAGGTTTTATGGTGCCTTCAGTTCATGAGCAATGCAGCTTGACTTTTCTTTTGCGCCCAGTTTGTACATAATTATAGCACAAGTGTTTTAGCTTAGACACCCACTCACCCGCAGGAATCCAAAACGCCTGAAGCCCTCTCAAAACAGCAGGGGGTTGGATTTTTGATATCACTGCAGCATCAAGTTTATTAGCCAGAACTAATTTGGATGCCAGAATATAGGCTGAACCTTCATAAGGTCACGTCAGGCTTTGAGCTGACCAGCAGAATTCCCAAAATCGGACACTTGGTATTCCTTTAGCCCCTTCTCACCTCTCCTTAAAGTCACTTTGTCAAATCACAATGAATTGAGATGTTAGGTTATTCAGCTCCTCTCTGGCGCCAACCAAATCAATAGAAATGATGAATCCAATATCATTGAATGATTCGGAGCACGAAAAAAAAAAGTCGCAGTGTGATGTTAAGCTGTTTGGTCAGATAGTTGAGATAAAAATCCCCTTGTTGCTCACGGAAATTCATGGATGAGGGGCAATCCCTCCCCGTCCTTCTTTGGATTCTGTCACACACAGACACTGCGTATGGACACACACCTGAACATTGTGAATGAGTGGAGGAGCCTCTTCACCCAAATCAAAAGCTACAGATGCTAAGGACATGCAGACATAGCAACTTCTCATCTACCAATTCACAATGCAACAGTTTTGTGGGGGGGAAAAAAAAATAATGTGGAGGAGCCGTCTTACCGTGCAGCGAGCCTATGTTGCCGAGGCATTGGAGCACATATGCTGTGTGTCATCACACGATGACTGGGAAGCTGCCGCCAGCCGAGAAGGTGTTTCACATCAGAGATGGGCAAGCGGGGTTTCTCCTCTGCTATTCTGCTCCGTTTTTTTTTGCAAAGCCCTCAGACGAACGGAGCGTAGACGGAGGAGGAGAAGGAGGAGGAGGGGGAGGGGGAAGGAGGAGGAGGAGGAGGAGAGGGAAGGCAAGAGGAGACAGCAGCGTGCCGGGCTGGGCTGCTGTGGATCACCTGGAGCACTGTTGGGCTCCGCGTTTACTCCTCCACTGCAGTAGTGTGAGCTGCTTGTTTCACAGGCTCCCGCACATCACCGCAAAACAAGGACGTGGATTCTCCAAGGCGCTGGATTCGGGATTCTGCAGCGCTGTTGCACCATGCGCTTGCTTGGAGCCCCATCAGCATGCATGCTGACATCCCTTCCTCACAGTCTGCATTTAAAGCTTCTCCTCGCTTGTGTCCAGGCAGTGGTGGTGGTTTGCTAGCACTTGATGAGTCACAGGTGATAATCTCTGACTAGTCCATGTTAGCAAACGTCAAGCTCCTTAAAGCCTCGGCCAACATCACCTATCGTCACTGTCGTCGAGATGACGTCACAACCAGTCAAATGAAATGGACGTTTTTTTCATGGCCTGATAATTTGGTGACAGAATTTAGACTAACTAAGAGCAGGTCTAAAATGTGGTGCACCACAATTTGGGTGGCTGATTCTGAGCTTTGCAGATGTGTGGAAGTCATTGTTTTTTTTTTATTAATAAAAATGACAACAACATGTGTAAATCTCTGAAATTAATTCATTCAATGAATTATTATCATCTGTATCTATTTTTAAACGCACCCCATAATAACTATAGCATACATGGGTGGAAGAGGTGACAAATTTTTAAACAAGGTAAGTAAAAAAACTAAATCCTCAATTTATGTCCTCTAAATTTGGGGTTGTTGATTTGTGGGAGTTGATGGACATTGGGTGGATATTTATCAAGGATCCACCAATTGTGTCTTTTATTGTAAAATTTTATATAAAAAATACATAATTTGGAAGTGATCCAAATTGGGATTGTTGGACTTTGGCAGAGTTTGTTGCTCCACTGATTGCTATGCAAGTTTGTTTCATGGTAATGAGCTGGATTCTGTAACAACAACTCAATCTCTGTCAACGATTTGGTGTTATGCCAAGGAACGGAACCTTTCATTTTGCAACAAATCTGAATAATATATACGTTTTGCACTTGGTATGCTGATTATGGGACGTGGCATTATTTTTATTTTATTTTTTTATTTCTTCACAGAATGACAAAATGTAAACGAAGGCAGATCGAAGACACAAGGACAACACAAGGCCAACGGAGAAACAAGAGTTAATCCTCCATGATGAATGAAATCAATATTTGGGTAAAAAAAAATACTTTTGCTCACAATAGTGACTTTTGTGTTAAACAATGAGATGATAATGATGAACATAAAATCCATACTAAAATGTTTGAGACGAAAGCCTCAAAAATTAAGTGTGGAATCGATGCAAACTTAAACTGTAAAGGAGCATAATTGATCCATTAAAATCGAGGATCCTTTCTTTCACTTGACACATTTCGAGTCGTCATACACTATGCGTAAATGATGTTGGGAATTCAGATATTGAAAGTGTCTTGGCAGATGCGGTTAAAAACGATGCAGTCCTATGTTATTAAAGAAAACACTGCCACTTAGTGGTACTACATTGTGGCGGTGTACTGTTCAAAAATGACCCCATCTGAACTCTTAACCTTTCATCCTCGTACTTCAAATACAAAATGCAGAATCTAATAAGCGGCCAAGCAAAAGAAGTCAGAGCAGGAGCACATCCCTGCCTTGTTTCTAGCCACGCTTCCGAACTTTCTGTGACCTCGGCTGAAAACAAGCATTTGCATGTCCATGTGTGGAGTCTCTCGCATTTATCAAATTGGTCAAAATCCCATGAAAAAAAAAAAATCACCAAATGTATCTATCAAGACTGCGTTGCTGAAAGAAACATCTTACCTGAATCTTTGTCCACGAAAAGGCAGCAGTGAGTCTGGAGTAACCATGGCAACGCCTGTGACACAAAGACGTGTTCAATACGGCTGAGTCACTTCTGTACAGTAAACATTGGTGGCTTAATGGGGGGGAAAAACGCTTCATAGTGGAGATACCTGTACTTAATGGGATTGATGAACTGGTTGCCATCCATTCACACTCACACCATTGAGATTTTTGCACAACTTTTTATTTTCCACCCTCTGGTGTGCATGCCCACGTGATCTATTAGGAAAAACACGCTTTGGCTGCAGGTTCGTTACCTTCTTCATGGCTGACATGTTCCTTTCACGGCGAAGGTCACTTTCTGACGAGGTTCTTCCACCACCGGCGAGCGGCAATCATGTCCGCGATGGTCAATTATTCCCACGGGGAACGTGCGCGTGATTCCACGTCGCGAGGAGGTGGCGTGAGTCTCGAGGCATCTTGCGTGCATGGATGTGTGCAGAACTCGTCCAGATGTGGTGTAACGCTCCCGATCGCGTCTGACGCCATTTTTTCCCCCCACCCCTCTAAAGTCTGCAAGCACACTTGCAAGGATGTTGTGATGCAGTCACAACTTCTTAGCAACTTCTATAAATAGACAGACGCACTAAAACGCCTCTGTGAACAAAATCGTCATTTTGATGTTGGATAGAAATTAAATTTCACCTCATTTGAATTTAATTGTTAGGGTTAGGTGGACTTGTACAATAATACAATTATAAAATAAATCAAATATCAAAACAAGGAGACGAGATCCCAACAGGGTCCGATTCTGCACACCTTCCGGAGCACTTAGGGCTCTTCAGTGTGGGACTGAAAGCCAGCCTCCAAAAGACACCACTTGCCCCACAAGCTGACAAACTGTGGTTGAAGAATGGGATGGCCTCCCACAACAGCATGTGAGCAGGCTGCTGACCAGCATGAGGAGGAGGTGCCATTCTGTTGTGGTTGTGGATGGTTCCTCCAAAGTCGACTCACGCTTGAATCAATGCATTGTTAAATTGCCAATATGTCTTGTTTCTTTCTATTTAAATGATCCACACCACCAAACAAGATACAAAACGCAAATATATGGTTTCATAAATGTGGCGTCGTTTAAAAGGATAGTAAACCGACTTTTTCATTATACTGCAACAAAGCAGTTAAAGCAGATAAATTATTTACTAAACACAAATTTCCTTGCTCATTAAATAACTAAACATTCCCTATTTGTATAAACGTTACATTTTGCAAATAAAATGCAATCTAAAAAGTTAGAATTGTCTTTTATGCGTAAATTGTCTTGCTCATAATTAGCAGCTTACGTTCTTGTGTGCGTGTTAAGGATTGGCCGCTAGATGGCAGCATTTCACCACTGTTGCCGCTTTCGCTGTCCATGGTACTGTACGACAATCACAAAACATTCGATTACGCTTACCAGCTTCTTTGCTATTATGTCGATAATTGGGGATGGGCAGAACAAATATAGCTTCTTCTTTTACCACCATTTGGATTTGACTTAAAGTAGAAAGAAAATATATATTTTTTTCAATTATATTTTTAAATTTCGAATTTTGATTGTTATTTAAATCTTAAAGCCATCATTGATGTAGAAAATAGGTCAGAAATGGCGAGCTAAAAGATATATGTTAATCTACAAAGTATAGATTTATTCAGGTTTTTTTTTTTACTAGTTTAACAAATGCACTTTTCTACAATATTCTAATTCATTTCAATACGCCTTGCAAAGTGTGATTAGACTTTGTATTTGTTTTATTTATTTATTTTCGCTTTTTACGTACCATTTACCTGGTTATTTATTTTTTAGACCTACATTTATATGTGATATTCAGGAGTATCATCTCCCTCACGAACTACCCATGTAATTCCTTTTACCGAAACCCTTTTCGTGACTCAATTTTCCGGAAGTGACGTTTTTCAGGCTTCTGATTTCCTTTGTTTCATTGTCAGGTGTTGAACTCTACCTGTAAATAAAAGAAACACGTCCGAAATGTTCTGGGTAAGTTATTTACGTTGCACAGGTAATATTTTATTGAAGCTATTTACTTATTTGTTGTAACTTTTTCAATAATACGTGTTGAGAAAAAAAATAGTGCGTATTTATTCAGACTTACTAATTTGATCGTTTCCCCTGATCGTTTTATCATTAAAAACCGAACTGCATTGCTGCGCCTGTTCCTCCGTCTTTTTTTTTTTTTTTTTTTTTTTTTTTGACGCATTAAAGGCGAGGAAGTAGCAGTTTTGGAGTGTTGACCGTGCAGCTTCAGAGTTCGCATTAACTTCGGAATGGCGCCTGCATATCTAAAGCTCTATGCACATTAGAGCAACCATGCACGTCATTTACGTGGATTTCGAGGAGGGGCCGGAGATAGATCTGCAGGCGTGGACGCTTGGCTTGAACCGGCCCAGAAAGTGAAAAACGTGCAAAGGTATGAGTGTGTGTGAATGTCTCACTGTTGCGTATTTAATATTTAAAATGTAGTTTTGGGACGAGGAGTGTGTGCTCACACTCAGATTCCTGCAAAAGTCCGAATCGGTTTTGAAAAGGAGCAATTCTCACACCAGCGCGTCATTGCAGCCGATTCATGTGATCACGTTTAATATGTCGCCAACGTCACACTATGAGGTCAATCAAGGACATTGGAAATGGAAAGGATTCTAGTTGATTGTCATTTTACTGTAGCTTCAGAGTTGCCATGTTTTTAATAATGCAGAATCTTGTAATACTTGTATTGCTAAATATATATATATATATGCACTGTTCAAAGTCATCATTTTTTATTTTTCCTTTTAGATTGCCTCCCTCTTGTCCAGACATCTTCATCTAATCCTGCATCACAATGGGGAATATGAACTCCTCAGCAGGTGCATAACGTTCTCCAGAAAAGTCCCACACACTATTTTAGTCTGATTTTTCCTAACTTTCCCAAATTAAATCAGTCTATCATTTAAAATGTTTTGTCAGATTTTTTTTCTGTCAAGATGATGGAGATATCTGACTCCACACAATATATTTTTTTTAAATAAATGTTTTTAATGCACACACTCTAAAACAATTACATATTATATCATATGAATTCAGCTCAATTTAAGGCAAATGAGTGAACGAAATAATGATTGGGTGTTTTTCTGAGTGGATGAGTGCAAGTGTTAGTGAGCATTTTATAACGTGGACTTTTGCTACACTCCCTTTAACCTTCCTTCCCCTGCACTCAGGCTCTCCTTTAGAGTTCTTCCAAGCTCTCGCAATGCCCTCTGAGACAGATCTGGCAGCCCTGGCCATGTCCTCCGCAAGCTTCGCCAACAGGTCGCAGACACCCTCGCTCAAAATGGCCGCCAACGCCTCCCTGGGTACCAGCTTGGCAGTGACACAACCCACCGAATGGGCCGTTTTGAGCAAAGAAAAGTCTTCGGATGAGAGAGGCGAAGTGGCGAGCCACGACGAGGCCCCGGCCATTAATCTTTGCAGCCTGACATCGCAGCATTCGTCCAGGGTATGGCCGTTAGAGCAGAGCTGGCAGGAGAAGGACAGCGGGCTGGAGCCCCAGGCTGCGGCCGAGAGGTCCGGAGAGGAGCTGAGTCAAGCCTTGCTGGGCCTGATGGAGCGTCACCGCACCATGCTGGGCCTCAACCTCACCACGGATGCCACCACGGAAGCTGTAGGTAGGCCACGTCTTTTTGGCTCCCAGTCTTGTTGGTTGGCCCAAATTTAATGTGACCTCGGACACCGGGATTGGGATTCAAATCCCGCTCGGGTGGTGTTGTTAGTCTAAAAATTACGATTGATTCCACAAGATGGCAGCAAATTAAAAATTTAAAAAAACCTCGCTAGACATTCATCAGCATTTATTCTCATTCACATTAATTTGACATTTTCTTTATCTTGTCAGAACTGCTCAGACATCTGATAACAGAGAGAGACAAACTGGCTGAGGACGTGAACATCCTGCAGGAGACTCTAAAGGTGAGTCCCCTCTGTAAACTTGTTGAGGCCTTGGAATTATTATTTTTTGTTCTACAGAATGAGAAGTCAGAGTGGGAGCAATTCCAGTTGGACCTGCTGGCGACTGTTTCCGCGGCTGAGCGGATGCGGACGGAATCGGAGCAGGCCCTCATCGAGCTCCAGGAGGACCGCAGATGTTTGCAGCAGCAGCTGGCCCAGACCCACGAAAAACTGCTAGAGACTCAGCGGGAGCTGCAACGTCTACGCTCCAAACACACGGACAAGTCATTTCAACTGTCCTCACTGGAAAAAAAGCAGGAGAAAATGGATGGAAGGTTCACAGAAGACAAAAGCAACCCTGCAGGGCGACATGAGATGAAAATGAGCAATTTTATGGAGAAGGTTGATGTGGGAAGTGTGAAAAAACAAGAGGAGCATGAAGCTTCTGATGAGAAGGACGCCCAAAAGTCAGCAAGCACGCAGCTGACAGCAAGGGGTAGAGGAAAGGCGTACGTGGATGCTCTGCAGAAAAAAAATGGAGGTGCGAGTGATCCAAAGAAGACCTTGGTGTCATCTGAAAGGTCTTTGCAAGTTCCCAATCTGTCTTGTATTGGATTTCATGCTTGCACTTTTTCATATTTACTTTTTTCCCTCAGGAATGTGCCCCGTCTCCAATTGCCTCTTGACTCTCATAACAATAACTCGATTAAAACAAGATCCAGATTGCCATCACCAAAGGTACAGTGCATGGAGTTGATACAGAACCCATTTAATGTAAAAAAAAAATGCTCATGTTAATTAGAATTTTTTTTTGTTTGTTTTAATTGACAGAAAGAAGAGCCAACGCGAGGGAGGAAGCTGGCTCATGTTTTAAAGCGACAGGACAACTTGTCAGGTTGTCAGACAGGTAATTTTCAAGCAGATGTCCTAAGACTGAAAATCTCATTTTCAAAAAAAAAAACCTCTTACAGTGTTAGTGGAGACTGTTGGAGATTCAGAGACTTCATCCAAAGCAGATGTCCTCTCCTATCCGTCCAAACTTCAAAGGGAAGCCGCGTACACAAAGCCACTTCTGGGTAATTTGTACCCCAACTGCCCCTGAGACCAAACAATTTGAACACCAACTTTGTTTTTATATGTTGCAGGAAAACAGGAAGAAAACCCACCCGCAGATGTTGTTATCAAGTGAGTACGGCTTTGAATGAATCGAACAGCAAACCTGGAAGCACATTTGACTTCTTTTCCAGACCTCCGGAATCGACACGCGCTCCCCCGCGACGTCACAGCAGCACAAGACAGGTCTTGTTGAACCAATGTCAAAGTCGCACCAGAGGCTATCAGGTTGGAGATTGCAAATGAGTGTTTGGGAGTGTTCATGCGTACTCAAATGAGCATTTTGACTTACAGTACATTGAGATCACAAACTTCAGCACTTGTTGGGTGGACGGTTTGGCCTTCTGTGCTTTGTATCATAACTATCTGCCTTCTCGTATCCCTTACAACAGTCTCAACCCGGCGGAAAAGGTAGGAGTAACACAAGATGGTTGACAACTTGTAAAAGCTGCTTTTTTTCTCCAATCTCATTTATTCCTCCCTCCAGAAAGAAAATTTAAATCTTGCTTTTCGGACAGGAGAGTCCATTGGGATCAAAGCTACTCTGGTGAGGGTTTACCCTCATTAATATTGTTTTGACCCTGCTGATGTTGTTTATTTTGCACTTTCATGGTCAGTCGGTGGACGAGATGCTGACGGATGAAGGTCCAGACTGGCATAAAGTACTACGTTATGTCGAAAGCATATTTCATCACTTTGAGATGGAGGTAGCCACTACCCAAAGTGTCGACTGTGTGACTGTAACATGACTTGGCGATTATTTTTTACGCTCCGTGTTGCCTTGCAAGTCCCCAGTAGTAGTTTCTCTAACGGCGTTGCTCACGCTGGATAAGATAAGCAAGCTGGTTTGTTGCACTGACTGCACAACCATATAGTTTTTTTTTTTTTTTTTATGATAAAGCCATAAATCTAACAGAACTTTGGTGGGCTTTGAACTACTGGTTTGCACTGAATTTCTTTTTGAGGAAAATTAGCACTTTAAAGGTGACTATAGGGAGACTAGCATTATTTATCTTGGCCGTTAAGCCTCATCATGTTTGTTTGTAATGGTCACATTCATTGCCTGCCAAATTTAGACATAAACTGAATATTGTTTTTAATCCTATTTGTCTGAGGAACATGTTAGGCAAATGGGTCAGTGTTTTTTTTTTTTAAGTTGTCAAGTTGTTGCCTGAGACTTAATGCAAAAATAAAGGTGCATAAAACTATTACCTTTTAAATTTTATGAATTGGGTAATAAAAGCAACTATTATGAATACATACATATAAAGGATGGGGTAGATTTTAGACGCACTAATGTTTGATTGTGTGCACAATTGTGTGAAAGAAACTCTCAGAATACATAAAAACAATGACATTTATTTGCATATGGCATGGTATACAAAGTCATGTGGAAATTTAGTTCATGGAAATGTGATAAATACACAGTGTATATATATATAGTTCATGAAATGACAATGGTGTCACACAAGTTCTTCATAATGTATATGTTTCCTTTCAAAGAAAGTGACATTGACACTGAGCCTCTGGATTACTTGGTATCATTCTTATGAGGCTGGAATGGCGCCACCTATGGGCGGTGTGGACAGAGGCGGCAGGAGGAGAGACTTGAGTTTGGCTGACATGGCTGCTATTTCAGGATCCTGGGTTTCATACATCTTGACCAATCTGGCAAACTTCAGGACACCTTAAATGAGATTCAGATCTGAGGTTAAAACACTTTTTGGACTACAAATCCCAATTATTTAAACTTTACCCAAACATTAGCAAATGTTCACAGAATTTCCAATTTCATAGCCCTTTCTTTATCTTTCTTGACCAATCCACAACATTCCAAGCCTCACGTAATGGGCCTGCAGATCTAGTGTGTCATGGATTTTCAATTTCAGGGGGTCCTCGGTTTACGATGGTCTCCAGACACACGTCTCGTATATTTAAAGTCCATTTCTATTGTTCCGACTTGCACCGAAATTCGGTTTCCGTTGCCGCGTAGGAACGAATCAACGTAAACCGAGGACCGCCTGGATTTTGACGTCACCTTCTCCTTCATTGTTGAAGCCGTACGCTTTGATGACTTCCTGTTGAATGAGCGTGGCCACGGGGAGCACCAGCTGCAGCATCTTGCCCATGTCGTTGCATGCGCTCTCCCGCGCCTCTTCCATCCTCACCGCGTTTTCCGGAACAGAGAAAGCCTGTATCACCTCGCTGAGTACCACTAGGACACAAAAACCCATAGTAAGTTACTATGCCTAAGTAATGCATACCTCAGTGAAGTGGAACAACTTTAGTATGCATGTATGTATGATATAATATAATATAATATAATATAATATAATTAATATAATATACTTACCTCTTGTCTGCTCCACAGTCAGGGTAGGCTGCTGTGCTGGTGCAGAGGCCATGTCTGGAAAGAGACTGACAAAACACACGATTGCAATTATTCTTTATTGTTGCACACATAATAACCCGATGTATAAGGAGAAGCAGTCATGTCGATTGAATTCGGTCGCTATCGTAAGGTTAACGACGATATCGAGTTGTCATCTGTTGTCATCTGTTCCGTGCAAACGTCTCATCACGTATCTATTATGCTTGACTGCCATACGTCAGACTAACGTAAACTGAAAAATTCATCTTTATAAATCAAATAATGTGGAATAGTTGACGTGAATTAGGTGTGGTTGGAGTTGACGTGTTGACTATGTCTCGTTAACCCCAAGTTCTTCTACAAAACACACAACTGATGATAAAAAAAAAAAAATTAAAATAAATCTGCAAATGTAGTATTTTAGTATCCAACTCACCACAACGATGAAAACAAAACAAAGCAAGCAAAATAGCTTCGTGCGACGACGGAACAGGTTAGCGACAGTTTGTTTACGACAGCAAGTCCTGCTTTCAGGCAAACGAGCTGGCTAAAGTAAACAACGTCAGAGTGGTCACACGGAAATGTCACTAAGACGTCGATACGTGGCAGTCAAAGCACATTTGAACGTCGAAGGTGTCGACGGACTTGATGGATGAACTTCAGCGTCTGCTGACAAAATCGTGACAGTTTATTTTCCCAATGGAGCGGAAGCTTGCAGATTTCAGGGCTCGGCGGCAGTCTAAAAGGAGTTCCGGTCGGGAGCAAGGCACCGGTATTCCCCCAACAATCGCGGAAGCGGTGTCAACTCCATTTGATGAGCAAAATCCAAACCGGAGCTCCCAAGATGTGGTGAATAATTGTGTTTTTAAAGCGTTTGAAGCTGTCCAAGTAGTTCTTCACAAATAATAAGACCGCGTGCTTGTGTCGAAATAAACCAAGGATAAGGAATTGTATTTATTCTACACTTTCTTCCCTTGCTGAACTCCGTACTCAAACATTTCGTTACTATGACGATAAGCACTTAGCTCTTACTTAGCTCCCCATATCTAAACAAGCTTTGATTGTCATTATTTGAGACTTTTGATCAGTACCTTGTCAATAAATTGGAATAAATATTGTTTATGAGAGGATTCTTGTGTTCCCACAGCCCTGTGGGGACTGGATGCTGGACAGCTCGTGGGGGAGATGGCTGTCCACAAGAAGATTTGACTTCTCCAACATCACCCTACTCAAAGTCCTGATCTGGGTGATGCTGCTCGGCTTGTTTGTGGAGCTGGAGTTCGGCTGGGCATTTTTCGTCATCTCCCTTTTCTACTGGATGTACGAGGGACTTCGTGACCCGGCAGATCGGGAGCCTGAGGAGATGAGCGCATATTCCGTCTTCAATCCGAACTGTGAGCCGCTGCCGGGCGCTCTCACTGCAGAGCAGATGGAAGCAGAAATGGGCTATAGACCCCTTGCAAATAAATGAAATCCATTGGCCTTGAATCTTGACTTGAAATAATAATGTCATTGAATGTAATTTGTCTGTTGGCTGCTATTTAAATTACTGTTTGACATTTCCCTAATATGTGTCATTTTTGCTGAAAGGAGAGATGCTTAAAATTATTACTTCTTTTTTAAGGTTTATAGCATGGGGAATTAAAGTTCATCAAACGTCCACCAAAGGCAGTGTTGCATTTTTACGTACCAAACGCGGAAGACATACCCGATTCCACTTCCGGGTTAAGTTTTGTTTTTGTTTGTTTACACAGCGAGTCCCACTTCCGGGTTTAGTTTATCAACAATTCCGCAAAAATCACTTGTTAATGTTATGGAGCCGTGATAAAAATCATGCTGTCATAATTGATTTTCACAACATGAAATAGTGGTGGTTTTAATTTAAAGTACTTTATTGCACAAGAGAGCCGCCCATCTGTTAGGGAGTGCTTTGGCCCGGCTGGAACTACATTGGACGAATGTTTGCTGGCTCCATTTTCAAATTCATTACGATAATTGAGCATAATTGAAAGCTTTTCCTTGTGAATTTGCCTACACCAGTAAGTATTCCTTCTCCTTTGCTACTTAATTCTCGTGTTTTTCTGTAGCAATCGTTAGTATTTCTGCATGCTAACAACTGTCAGTCGTTTGTCGTCCATTATAAATGTAATGCCACGATATTATAGACATACTTTTAGCGTGTCTTTTTCTGCTGTATTGTTCCTTAAGCAATGTCAGGGAGTCCAGCTGTGATACTTCGTTTGGTGGCGTCGGCTTACACCGTGGCCGAGAAAGCTGGAGAAATAGTAAGAAAAGTACTTCAACGCGGAGAACTCGGCATAGTGGAGAAGGTGAGGGATCTCCATAAATGTGTCAAAAATGAGACTCATTTGTTTCCCCCCTTTGCTTGAAGGACGGAGCCCATGATCTGCAGACACTTGCTGACAGACTTGCACAGCGGAGCATATGTGCTTCACTGTCCAGACGCTTCCCTAAAATTACTATCATTGCCGAGGAGGTGAGTGCATTTTGTTTTGTGTCTTCCCAAAATCTGAATGTTACATTAATCTGTAATGCACAGAGATAACGGATGGATTTATAAACAAATGACTCCATGCAGGAACTCCCAGCTGAGGAGGTTACGGAGGACCTGATTGAAAACGGCCAGGCAGAAGAAATCCTTCTGAATGTTTGTCCAGCTGAATATAGTGGAGTGAAAGAGGAGGAGGTAACAACCTGTATGTTTTGAAACTATTTGCAACCATGTTATTATTTAAATGTATAGTCAGCCCAGAGGGGTTTTTCTGAAAAAGGTCAATTAACCCTGAAATGAGGGAAACTCTGAGTTATCCGTTCCAGAAAGAGAGGTAACTTAAACTCTGGGTCAGTTACTGCTTTGTCACGTTTGTCCTATTCTGTAATTTTGACATCTGGAGAATATTTAATTTCTTTAGAATATTATTTACTTCTGTCCCAGAAGTTCTGTGGAGTATTTTTCAAAGTCAGCCGTTGTCCAAATACCTCTTGCGGTATATCGAACTTAATTCAACCTTTATTTTTTTCCTGTTTGTGTCTTTTCAAAATATTAGCTAGTTGTGTGGGTGGATCCAGTAGATGGCACAAAGGAGTACACTGAAGGTGAGTTCACTTTCTACAAATACTCAATTACCTTTAGTTATTGATAAGCAAAGGGTGATTATTTGTACTGGTGGCAGGTACAGTATGTTGAAACTTAATGCAATTTTTATGACCACTGAGAAAGTCATTGCATTTCACAACGTTTAATAAACAGAATTAAATGTAAGTGTCGTATTTTTTTTTTTTTTTTTCAAAGACCACACATTTATTAGAGTCACATTTTAGGTTGTTCTTGACTAACTTGATTTCAATTTTTGATTTGCACACCTATTGACTGTAAGTGAAATCATTTAGTTAGTATTTATTCGTGTTAATGTTGTAGTTTGCTCTAAATGTCTATCAGTCATGATATATTGCATGTTCTTCAGGTCTTCTGAATAATGTCACGGTGTTGATCGGAATTGCCTATGCAGGCAGAGCCATCGCAGGTGTCATCAACCAGCCTTTCTACAATTACCAGGTTCTGATCAAAATCAAGCATTGCGCTTGCCAATGCTTCTCGCTTTTGGTGACACTTGACTCAAGACGCTTCTCTCTTGTCAGCTTGGGCCAGGGGCGCGTTTGGGAAGAACCATGTGGGCAATGCTGGGCCTGGGTGCCTTTGGATTTCAGCTGCAAGAAGTTCCGGACAACAAACGCATTGTGACCACCACCCGTTCTCATAGCAGCAAGCTCATAACAGACTGCGTCAATGCCATGGAACCTCATGAGGTTTTACGAGTCGGTGGTGCAGGAAACAAGGCAAGATGTCCTTGACTTTCAACTTTGAAATAACATTTTGTTTCTGTTTTGACAAAATGTGATTATTTGTTATGATTGAGTTATTTGTTTCCAGATCATCAAGCTTATTGAGGGAAAAGCATCCGCTTACGTCTTTGCAAGTCCAGGAACCAAGAAATGGGACACGTGTGCTCCCGAAGTTCTTCTGCACTGCGTTGGAGGCACGAAAGATCACTTTGGATTCAACACTTCATTCATTCAGCTCCACTCCACTCATTAATGTGGTCTCTTTTTTTGTCTACCAGGTAAGCTGACAGACGTGCATAATAATCCGTACCGCTACGACGCCGATGTGAAGCGCGTAAACTCCGGCGGCGTTCTTGCCACGCTCAGAAACCACGAGGACTACGTCAGCAGAGTGCCTCAGTCGGTGCTGCAAGCCCTCAAATCCGACTGACGTTTGTATGTAGCGTCACATGCATCACATATGCTAATATCATAAATTAAATGTTGTACTTTCAGCACAGTCAATTTAATCAAGATTTATAAGGAAAAATTAGGCTGATGCCCAAAAGAAAGTTGTCACTCTTTAATATGTATTTCGTATTTAATGTAGAGTAGTAAATCAACTCGATTTGGATGAATAAATTATTCTTCTCAATTTGTATACTGTACCACTTTGTATTTTCATGTGTTTGTTCCGATACACTCAACAAACATCAGGGGAATTGGGTTGCCGGAATAAATTTCAATGGTTCGTGTAATGTAAAAATGTATCTTTCACCCATAGAACAAACATGGAAATTACAAAAAAATACAGTAAGTTACATCGAGGTTTTTATTAACACTGTACATTAATCCTACAAAATATAAAACATTTAAATATCAAGTCCATGATAAACTAAGGAAAGATACATACAAAAGATTTCAATATTTCATTTCATTATTATTGTATTCTTCTCATTGTTTTATTTAATTGCATTACAATGCTACTGCTCGCAATTCTACCGGGCACTCTGTCTTGGTTCTTTTAGCTAGTATGAAAGAGCACACGAACCAGGCAGAAGTGATTCCCACCAGTAAGCTAACAACTCCCACTACAATTGGAAGCCACAGCGGCTGGGGGGTCGCGCACAGGGGCACAAACCCGGTTGCCGTACTCTTTGGCGAGGTCGTCGTGGTTGTCCAAGTTGGACGAGACGCGCTGTTGACTTTGGTGAAGATGAAGGGACTAGCCTGTTGGGGAAATAATACAAATTGGGAAACTGTGGCATGAAATAAGTGCACTAGACTTTTTTAAAATTGATTTTACTGTCAAACTAATTATACATTTTATTAATCAAGTACAAAATTTAAATGGAGCTCCAACTTATTCCCCCTACTGAAAGTCTTCATTTTAACTTTCTATTAGTATTGCCACTATAGTATTTCTCACACGGCACAGCCATTTTGAATATATTACCTGGCTTTTACAATGAAACATTATTGCTTTATACACTTTTTCTTCTTAGATCATCCTGTTTGCTGTGTGATATGCGATGTAATCAATGTTTATAGCCGTTATCTGTTGCTATCAGAATCTACCTGACCTATGCAATCTGATTTTGCTTTGCGCTCATACAGTACCTCCGTGGGACAGTGAATCTTGGAGCGGTCATACGTGAAGTTGTTGTAAGCTTGTTTCCTACCTACAGGCTCCAACTGTAAAAAAAACCCATACATTTAGAACAAAATTCCATCCATATAAAGAAAATAACCGTATTACTCGCCATGTTATTCCAGAGCCCGATGGCCATCTCTGCATGAGTTCGCTCACTGATTTGAAAACAGTCCACAGAGAACAAAGTGGTGTCTACCTCCCCTTCCTTAGAAAAAAAACACCAAAGTCACAATTTGGATTGATTCTCATTAGTATTTTTTTCTCCCCATTTACTTACCCCTATATTAGGGATGAAGAAATTGTGTAAAAATGGCTGAAGAACAACAGCAAAATCTTCTTTCCCATCATAACGAGATCCAGAAATAAGATTATGGATTTCAGCCTATGATGAAACAATAGCAATGAGTGTTTTTAAGGAGTTGAGGGGAGGGGGGGGGGGGGCATGTATTACCTGGTATTCAAGGTTGATTTGCTTTATCTCCTTTATCTCTGGGGAGTTTTCAGTTGGGTTGATAACACAAGGGCAGATTGTTCTGCAAAAAGAAAAACACTATTTGCTGAAAGGAAATCTGAGTGTAAATGTTCAAAACAAACCTCTGCAGCAAGGAGCATCCCAGAGTGTTTTTCTTGACTTGCTTTATCGTGTCCATTTGCATTATCCCCACTAGATTGACCAACAGCCTGGGTACCTGCACAGACACAAATGTTAGCGCAGTTTGGAAACACCAAGACATGTTGAATTCATTCTACTCACCTCTTGGTAAAGTTCGTCCAACGCGAGCATTAGATTGTGACTGTAATTACTCGGGGACAGATTGTTCTGCAGAAAACATCAAGACAAATTTATAAGCAACATTCCGTAATCTAAGAGACTGTCAGTGTGCCTGGGTAGGTGCTGTTGTTTTGGTTAGCAACAGTTTCATAGTTTATTTCAATCTGTGGACAGTAGTGGGAAATAATTGTGTTTATTAGCAGTTTCCTTCAACACTTACTTGGTCAGTACAGTATTGGCAAAGGTCTTTCACCCCTACAAATATTGTGAGAAGTTTCCAGTCCTCGTCAAAGTTCACCTCCTGTATGGCCACAAACCATTAGAGCGCCATAACAACAACTTATAAGAGTTCTCACCTTGTGTTCTCGCATGGCCTTTATGAGAACTTGGATCTGCGCTTGGATGTCCCTATGACGGGCCAGATGTAAAAATGAGCTAAGGCGACTACAACCTTAAACACTTTAGTCTGATTCTTCACAGGTTCCTGAATGCACCTTTAAGAACTCATTTAATAAAGAGAAGTAAATATCGTCACATACGAGGTTTTGGCTCCTGTTGTGGCCATGTTGAAGCCTTTCTGTCTTGAACCTTGACCTTTGGAGAAGCCTTTAAGGGCTGAGTTGAACTTTCTTAGGATGTCTGTGAGGATGATTTGTGAAATGAAAGGACAGGAAAGTGTGTCAATGTCTTCAAGAAGACAATCTAGTCAGTCCTTATCAACATACTTGGTAGTGTTGTTACGGTGTCCAGTGTGCGGTCTCCACCAATGCTACGGGTGAACAACAACACGTCAGTTCTAAGCATAGCTGTCTTTCAAAATTGATGATTTGGTTTACCTCCAAGACACGCCTTTATATTCCCGACTGAGCTCTAACAGATTCTTGGCTTTAGCCCCCGTCCCAGCCTATGGAGAAATGAAAGGGACTGATAACAAGTGTGAGCTGATAACAAATTTATGAGTCTTTACTAGCTCAATGACAAGTCATTGCTGAGGTTATGAAGTTTATTGTTTCAGTCATTCATTTGGACACCAACCGTTGTCGAGTCTCCCACTGCCGCCACCACCTTGATGTCCGCTGGTCTGAGCTTGTGAACTATGAACATGATAGAAGGTTGTGTTGAGTATTTCCTGGTAGCTTATTATCACATATTGACTGATATCATTTCACGCCGTATGCATGCACCTGATGTTGGCACAGAGGGAGATGGAGCAAGGTCCACACAGGAGAAATCACTTCCCCAGTTCTGGAGACCAAAGCAAATAGTCGTTATTAACCCTCAACTGAAATTTCCATTCATTATTGCTTACTGTATTAGGTGCTGGTGTTGGTGGAGGAGCAGCGTACGTGTAGTTGCTGTTGCGATAGGTGCGGATAAATGGGGAAGTCTGTGAACAAACAATTTGATCAGTAATTTAATCAGTCATCTAAGCACGGGAGAAAAAAAAGAAATCTCATGACATGGATTAAACTGGCCTTTGAGGGACATTTCAGTTGAATGTCTTTGCGAAAATCTTGAAAGGATGTTTTATTTCCTAGTGGTTCCAGCTGGAAAAACAAATCAAGAGGAACAATATTCAAATATTTCAGTATTGGTGTGGTAAAGCCATTCTGGATACAATCAAATTGCAAAATGCATTCAAATGTGCACATGATGGAAGATATGGTCAGTTTGATTGCTACCATGTTGTTCCACAAGGAGCGAGCCATCTGAGTGTGGGCCTTCTGGCTCAGGTGGAAACAGTCGGCACTGAAGTACGAGCGATCGGGGCGGCCGTCCTGCGACAGAGCGTTTAACTGAGACCTAATCTAATCATGCAATCTTCACCATATTTGCAGGAATACTGACTGGTAATATGGGAACCATGATTTCTCTGAAAAAAGGCTGAATGACCACAGTGAAGTCCGGCCGGGTGTCGTAACGATTGGACTCCACCAGTTCGTTCAGCATCAGCTGTGAGTCGGAGAAAAACATTGTCGTGGATGTTCCAGTTTGGCTTTCTGCTCCGTCTTACCTGATATTGTCTGTTTAGGTTCTCCAGTTTTTCCAGTGAGGTCGAGGTGGGCTTTGGTAAGATGACACAAGGGCACAGAAAACTGCAAAAGGACAGATGATTGGTGGTCGTCATGGTGACACATGCTGTGATACTCACTTGACTAGCCAGGTAGGGCATTTCAATGAGGCGTCCACGTGCATTTTTCTCAAGGGGATAATGTCCAGGGGTTCGATTAAGTTCACAAGAGCTCGGGGAACCTGCAGGAGATGCTTTCCGTCAAAACACTGAAACTCCAGCGGCGCTGTGTCTAGTTTACCTCTTTGTGTAGATAATCCAGGCTGTCTCTGACATTTTTGACATAATTTTCCACTGAGAAGAAGAGCTGTAAATGAAGAATAGTGAAGCTTTTTGTATGTGCTTTTTTTTGGGGGGGCTTCTTTGACAGAAGGTACTCACCGAGTTATAGCAGTAGTCACAGATGTCATTTCCACCTACAAACAAAGTGATCACTTTCCAGTCGGATTTGAAGTTGATGCTCTGCATGGGGAGCAAATATCAAAGGCGTATTTAATGTTTTTAATTGTACAATTTATACAGCAGTTAAGACTTACGGAGTCATTCTTCATCCGCGCCACAAGGGTGCGCACTTGAGATGGCACGTCCCTATTTAATACAAATTTTTAAAAAAACAAGTGATTAGAAAAAAAGCACATTTAACAATGTAATTGATCAGTATAAAGTGCCAAATAATGAAGTCAGGGAGGACTTACTTGCTTTTTGCTCCAGCCACAGCCTGGTTGAGAAAAGCCTGAGGCGTGGATTGTTTCCCCCGGCCAACAGAGAAACCCGTCACGTTGGCATTAAAATGCTTTAATATATCTATTAAAAGAAAACGGAAAAGTTTTAATGCAGCTTGATGTCCGATGCAAGTTAAGAATTCACTCACTGGGCAGAGTTGTTACGGTCGTGAGGTTTTCGTCTCCACCAACACTGCAGAGATTGGAACATGTTAATTGGCAGACTAAAAAAGAGGAATTTAAAAAATGTAAGGCACCTCCAAGATAAACCTCGATATTGAGTCAGGACATCCAGGACGTTTGTTGGGCTGGCTGCTATTCCATTCCCTGCCTAGCACAAAAAGATTACATTTAACTAAATTTTTCTTCCCATTCTTATCAAATGGCACTAATTGACAACCATACTTAAATAGTTTATCAAATATTTTCCATCTGTCACTCACTGTCAGAGAGTCTCCAACAGCAGCCACCACCCGTATATCGCCTGGCCTTAGCTCATGCACTGATAAAACACAAAAAGCCACAATTACTACAGTTCCAGACAACTAAGCAACCTATATGAAATCAATATTTACCAGAGTTGGGTGTGGAGACGGAAGGGCCGATGTCCTCACAATGCATGGTTGTGCCCATATCCTGGGCGCACGCACGCAGCACATCCAGAGTGAGAACCAAACAAGAAACGCTCAACGCTGCCTCAAAAGCTCCCATTTGGCTTCAAGTAACACAAAAAGGCGACTTACAGGAGACGTGAGAGGAGAAGTGTTGCTGCTGTCATTTGTAGGAGAGTTTCCCTCTGTCCTCAGGAAGGGCCGGTCCTTTAAGGGCGGGAGAAATTTGCAATATGTTTTACCTGACTAATCAAAAGTGTGGGTGTACATGTACTCACCATAGTTGGACATTGCAATGTAATGATGTTTCCGTTGTCATCTGTGTTCTGTTCGTCGCTTGCAGGCTGCAGCTGAAAGACACGTTTGACAATGGCGAAGTGCGGCCGGCAGGTCGGAAGGCGCATTGCTGACGTTTGGGTTAGGCCTCACCAGGTTTGTCCACAACTGCACCATCAGTTTATCAGTTTCATGGGACGCTTGTGACTTCCCGCTCTGCACCGAGGACAACAATGAACATTGTGGTACTAGAAGTGATTGTCACAAAATGTCATGGTCAACATTTTTTGTCACTCTTAGCAGTTGCTCGCTCTCCAATTTGTCAGGAACCAAACATTCCTTTCATGGATTGCTATTTTATTTTATTTTATTTTATTTTATTTTATTTTATTTTATTTTATTTTATTTTATTTTATTTTATTTTATTTTATTTTATTTTATTTTATTTTATTTTATTTTATTTTATTTTATTTTATTTTATTTTATTTTATTTTATTTTATTTTATTTTACTTTATTTTACTTTATTTTATTTTATTTTATTTTATTCTACCACGACTAAACTACAATCCAAGAATTTTATTTTATTTTATTCTACCACGACTAAACTACAATCCAAGAATTTTATTTTATTTTATTCTACCACGACTAAACTACAATCCAAGAATTTCAGTTTATTTTATTTTATTATATTTTATTCTACCACGACTAAACTACAATCCAAGACTACTTGGTGAAAGGAATTTCATACAAAATAACATGAGTGTAATTTCCCACAAGAAAAAGCTAATAGGAATACCTCCACACAATCAATAGAACCAAATCAATCAACGGTTGCTTAGTAACCCAGAAATGAAAGTACTCACGTTGGCAGAAGCGAGGTGTCTGACAAGAGGTCTATCCTGCACGATGACACTGAAGTCTTCTCTGTCCCAGTTTCTCTCTGTCATGAGCTCATACAGAGATGCCTGAAACAAATCATGCAAGTGACTTGCTGCAGTAAAGTTGCGTTGTCATCTTGGAAAATGTTACAAATAAAATATATACAGTCATTTTATTTTGTAGTACTCGAGTAAAGAGCCAAACAGAGAATGACGCAAACCTGCAAGGCATGAGTCAGCATGGCTTTTAAAAGTCTGACCTCTCCACCTTGATTTTCTTCCAAACCTGGGCATAACCTTTGAGGGCAAGATGAATTCATCCATTAGAATAAATACATCAGAGGAAAATCTGATTTGATCAACAACAGAAATGAAGGTGAGCACACACCCCTGCATCTTTCTAAGAAAAAAAATCATTTATTCGGGAAAATACATAATAAATGATCATAAATATGCAAGGCGTGTACTCGCTTTCAATCATTGGCTAAGCACATACTTTCTTTGGAAAGTGTAGCTCTCTCCATCCCATAACGCAACACTGACCAGAGTCCGCTTCAGCTGCAGCACAATAAAGTTAAAGTTAAAACAATTGGACAATCAGACAAAATGAAGAAATCAGGATGGCGATAACAAGAAGATGAGATAGAAGATATGTAAAGGCAACCTGAGCATGCAGCAGCTGTAAAGCAGCGTCCACCTCACCACGCACTGATCTGATAACAGCCTCGACCTGTAGGAACAAGCACAACGTGCACAGAGACGCCGTGAACCTTTTCCTTTATCTCTCAGCACGCATCAACATGAGCTCTGTTTTTATGGTACAACTTGCTTCATGTCTCCAAAGGTGCTGACTCGACTATCAAAGTAGAAAGCAGCATGGACAAAAAGTTCTTGTGAAAGCTGAGGTTGCAGGTTACACACTAAACTTCATTCAAGTAGGTGTAACTCAACGTCATTTATATTCAGAAGCTTTGAATGCAGTGTAATGTTTTGATTGTTAAGTCAAATGCATTCTTATCCGATCTCGGAATCGGATCGCCAATATGATTGACATTATTGCAGAGCCGTGGTCGTCACCTCCTGTTGGTCACGTGCACAGAACTGGTCCACTTGCACAAAAAGAAGCACCAGCTTCCAAGAATGCTGAAATTGAAATAATCATGCTCATTAGATGAAGTATGAATTGCATTGGATTGGATCTGACATATACCTGATTGTTCTGGAGATGGAGCGATGCCTCTTCTGCTTGCTCCACTAGTGTGCTACAAGAACATTTCAACTTCAAATTGTAAGCAATTGCCATATGATTTTAGAGAAACAGGTTTACCTGGCTCCAGTCATATCTGCTTCCTCCAAATAAGTATCAATCAGTGCAGGATTGTACATGCTCATCAATTCTGATAGTGGGGGGGGAAAAAGACCCAAATGTTCATTAAAAAAAAAAAAATATTTTTTTGGTGTCAAGTGTAAGTCGGTCAACCACTGTTCGGTATCAGTACAAATCTTCTAAGTAAAATGTACAAAAGTTGAAAACTCACCTTGAAGTTTTGATACGACAGTGGATAACCCGGTGCTGAAGGCAAATGAAATACGCATCGATTAAATAATAATGATGAAAAAAAAATTCAAAAATAAAGGTCACCTGTGCATGTGCAGTCCAATCGAGGCTAAAACCGCTACGTCTGCAGGCTTTACACTGTTTACTATTTAAGAGACAAAATTCTTTTGGATTATGCATCAACTCCATAAACTGCTCTTCATACCGTTCAGTGGAGGTTGCTGAGATTGGAGCATCTGATCACAAGGCAGACCATTTACTAAAAAAAAATAAAAAAATAAAGAATATATATTTTTATGACTAGATATGTTTTTGTCTTTCTCTTTTTAACAGACCTGTTGCCCATGAGGAGAACTTGAGGAAGGTGGCTACAACAAGCAGTGGAATCATCTTCATCAAAAATCCCCCCCCTTTTTTTTTTTTTTTTAAATCCAAAAATTATTTTTAGCGTTCGTCTTTCCTGAAGTCCTTCTTCTGAGTCGACTCTATCAGGCAGTAAGGTGCTAAATGTCTATTATCAGTTGTACCAGACTATAGTCGATGATAGGTATCATAATTACGTCCAAAGGGGGTGGGCCTGATTCTCTTGTTCAAAGGACATCATTGAAGTCAAAGAATTATTTTAAGACTCTTAATAAAATCATCAATGATAAAAGTGCGACAAAATCTTACTCCCAAAATTAGAAACAGTTATCTATGTAATGTCTACACATCAAATTTAGACTGCATTTTATTTTCCATATTTTTTTTATAAAGAGCGGTTTAAAAGCTTTTTTTATTATTCAAACTCATTCAGAAAAAAAGCTTTAATCTTTACTTATGCAAGCGTACATTAGTTTTATTTATGTACTTATCAGCCCATTTTAAATGGCATACGTGTAGTTACTACAGTTGTCTACAAGACGGCGACAAGACGAAACCCCGTTTCATGAATCTACAGAAATTGTGCGTCACATAGTCTGCCAGGAACGAAGAAGAAAATGGAGGACGTCATATTTTTTTTATAAAGAGCGGTTTAAAAGCTTTTTTTATTATTCAAACTCATTCAGAAAAAAAGCTTTAATCTTTACTTATGCAAGCGTACATTAGTTTTATTTATGTACTTATCAGCCTATTTTAAATGGCATACGTGTAGTTACTACAGTTGTCCACAAGACGGCGACAAGACGAAACTCCGTTTCATGAAGCTACAGAAATTGTGCGTCACATAGTCTGCCAGGAACGAAGAAGAAAATGGAGGACGTCATATTTTTTTTATAAAGAGCGGTTTAAAAGCTTTTTTTATTATTCAAACTCATTCAGAAAAAAAGCTTTAATCTTTACTTATGCAAGCGTACATTAGTTTTATTTATGTACTTATCAGCCTATTTTAAATGGCATACGTATAGTTACTACAGTTGTCCACAAGACGGCGACAAAACGAAACTCCGTTTCATGAAGCTACAGAAATTGTGCGTCACATAGTCTGCCAGGAACGAAGAAGAAAATGGAGGACGTCATATTTTTTTTATAAAGAGCGGTTTAAAAGCTTTTTTTATTATTCAAACTCATTCAGAAAAAAAACTTTAATCTTTACTTATGCAAGCGTACATTAGTTTTATTTATGTACTTATCAGCCCATTTTAAATGGCATACGTGTAGTTACTACAGTTGTCCACAAGACGGCGACAAAACGAAACTCCGTTTCATGAATCTACAGAAATTGTGCGTCACGTAGTCTGCCAGGAACGAAGAAGAAAATGGAGGACGTCATATTTTTTTTATAAAGAGCGGTTTAAAAGCTTTTTTTATTATTCAAACTCATTCAGAAAAAAAGCTTTAATCTTTACTTATGCAAGCGTACATTAGTTTTATTTATGTACTAATCAGCCTATTTTAAATGGCATACGTGTAGTTACTACAGTTGTCCACAAGACGGCGACAATACGAAACTCCGTTTCATGAAGCTACAGAAATTGTGCGTCACATAGTCTGCCAGGAACGAAGAAGAAAATGGAGGACGTCATATTTTTTTTATAAAGAGCGGTTTAAAAGCTTTTTTTATCATTAAAACTCATTCAGAAAAAAAGCTTTAATCTTTACTTATGCAAGCGTACATTAGTTTTATTTATGTACTTATCAGCCTATTTTAAATGGCATACGTATAGTTACTACAGTTGTCCACAAGACGGCGACAAGACGAAACTCCGTTTCATGAAGCTACAGAAATTGTGCGTCACATAGTCTGCCAGGAACGAAGAAGAAAATGGAGGACGTCATATTTTTTTTATAAAGAGCGGTTTAAAAGCTTTTTTTATTATTCAAACTCATTCAGAAAAAAAAGCTTTAATCTTTACTTATGCAAGCGTACATTAGTTTTATTTATGTACTTATCAGTACATTTTAAATGGCATACGTGTAGTTACTACAGTTGTCCACAAGACGGCGACAAAACGAAACCCCGTTTCATGAATCTACAGAAATTGTGCGTCACATAGTCTGCCAGGAACGAAGAAGAAAATGGAGGACGTCATATTTTTTTTATAAAGAGCGGTTTAAAAGTTTTTTTTTATTATTCAAACTCATTCAGAAAAAAAGCTTTAATCTTTACTTATGCAAGCGTACATTAGTTTTATTTATGTACTTATCAGCCCATTTTAAATGGCATACGTGTAGTTACTACAGTTGTCCACAAAACGGCGACAAGACGAAACTCCGTTTCATGAAGCTACAGAAATTGTGCGTCACATAGTCTGCCAGGAACGAAGAAGAAAATGGAGGACGTCATATTTTTTTTATAAAGAGCGGTTTAAAAGCTTTTTTTATTATTCAAACTCATTCAGAAAAAAAGCTTTAATCTTTACTCATGCAAGCGTACATTAGTTTTATTTATGTACTAATCAGCCTATTTTAAATGGCATCGTGTAGTTACTACAGTTGTCCACAAGACGGCGACAAGACGAAACTCCGTTTCATGAAGCTACAGAAATTGTGCGTCACATAGTCTGCCAGGAACGAAGAAGAAAATGGAGGACGTCATATTTTTTTTATAAAGAGCGGTTTAAAAGCTTTTTTTATTATTCAAACTCATTCAGAAAAAAAAGCTTTAATCTTTACTTATGCAAGCGTACATTAGTTTTATTTATGTACTTATCAGTACATTTTAAATGGCATACGTGTAGTTACTACAGTTGTCCACAAGACGGCGACAAAACGAAACCCCGTTTCATGAATCTACAGAAATTGTGCGTCACATAGTCTGCCAGGAACGAAGAAGAAAATGGAGGACGTCATATTTTTTTTATAAAGAGCGGTTTAAAAGTTTTTTTTTATTATTCAAACTCATTCAGAAAAAAAAGCTTTAATCTTTACTTATGCAAGCGTACATTAGTTTTATTTATGTACTTATCAGCCCATTTTAAATGGCATACGTGTAGTTACTACAGTTGTCCACAAGACGGCGACAAGACGAAACTCCGTTTCATGAAGCTACAGAAATTGCGCGTCACATAGTCTGCCAGGAACGAAGAAGAAAATGGAGGACGTCATATTTTTTTTATAAAGAGCAGTTTAAAACCTTTTTTTATTATTCAAACTCATTCAGAAAAAAAGCTTTAATCTTTACTCATGCAAGCGTACATTAGTTTTATTTATGTACTAATCAGCCTATTTTAAATGGCATACGTGTAGTTACTACAGTTGTCCACAAGACGGCGAGAAGACGAAACTCCGTTTCATGAAGCTACAGAAATTGTGCGTCACATAGTCTGCCAGGAACGAAGAAGAAAATGGAGGACTTCATATTTTTTTTATAAAGAGCGGTTTAAAAGCTTTTTTTATTATTCAAACTCATTCAGAAAAAAAGCTCTAATCTTTACTTATGCAAGCGTACATTAGTTTTATTTATGTACTTATCAGCCTATTTTAAATGGCATACGTATAGTTACTACAGTTGTCCACAAGACGGCGACAAGACGAAACTCCGTTTCATGAAGCTACAGAAATTGTGCGTCACATAGTCTGCCAGGAACGAAGAAGAAAATGGAGGACGTCATATTTTTTTTATAAAGAGCGGTTTAAAAGCTTTTTTTATTATTCAAACTCATTCAGAAAAAAAAGCTTTAATCTTTACTTATGCAAGCGTACATTAGTTTTATTTATGTACTTATCAGCCCATTTTAAATGGCATACGTGTAGTTACTACAGTTGTCCATAGACGGCGACAAGACGAAACTCCGTTTCATGAATCTACAGAAATTGTGCGTCACGTAGTCTGCCAGGAACAAAGAAGAAAATGGAGGACGTCATATTTTTTTTATAAAGAGCGGTTTAAAAGCTTTTTTTATTATTCAAACTCATTCAGAAAAAAAGCTTTAATCTTTACTTATGCAAGCGTACATTAGTTTTATTTATGTACTAATCAGCCTATTTTAAATGGCATACGTGTAGTTACTACAGTTGTCCACAAGACGGCGACAAGACGAAACTCCGTTTAATGAAGCTACAGAAATTGTGCGTCACATAGTCTGCCAGGAACGAAGAAGAAAATGGAGGACGTCATATTTTTTTTATAAAGAGCGGTTTAAAAGCTTTTTTTATTATTCAAACTCATTCAGAAAAAAAGCTTTAATCTTTACTTATGCAAGCGTACATTAGTTTTATTTATGTACTTATCAGCCTATTTTAAATGGCATACGTATAGTTACTACAGTTGTCCACAAGACGGCGACAAGACGACACTCCGTTTCATGAAGCTACAGAAATTGTGCGTCACATAGTCTGCCAGGAACGAAGAAGAAAATGGAGGACGTCATATTTTTTTTATAAAGAGCGGTTTAAAAGCTTTTTTTATTATTCAAACTCATTCAGAAAAAAAAGCTTTAATCTTTACTTATGCAAGCGTACATTAGTTTTATTTATGTACTTATCAGTACATTTTAAATGGCATACGTGTAGTTACTACAGTTGTCCACAAGACGGCGACAAAACGAAACCCCGTTTCATGAATCTACAGAATCTGTGCGTCACATAGTCTGCCAGGAACGAAGAAGAAAATGGAGGACGTCATATTTTTTTTATAAAGAGCGGTTTAAAAGTTTTTTTTTATTATTCAAACTCATTCAGAAAAAAAAGCTTTAATCTTTACTTATGCAAGCGTACATTAGTTTTATTTATGTACTTATCAGCCCATTTTAAATGGCATACGTGTAGTTACTACAGTTGTCCACAGGACGGCGACAAGACGAAACTCCGTTTCATGAATCTACAGAAATTGTGCGTCACGTAGTCTGCCAGGAACGAAGAAGAAAATGGAGGACGTCATATTTTTTTTATAAAGAGCGGTTTAAAAGCTTTTTTTATTATTCAAACTCATTCAGAAAAAAAGCTTTAATCTTTACTCATGCAAGCGTACATTAGTTTTATTTATGTACTAATCAGCCTATTTTAAATGGCATACGTGTAGTTACTACAGTTGTCCACAAGACGGCGACAAGACGAAACCCCGTTTCATGAAGCTACAGAAATTGTGCGTCACATAGTCTGCCAGGAACGAAGAAGAAAATGGAGGACGTCATATTTTTTTTATAAAGAGCGGTTTAAAAGTTTTTTTTTATTATTCAAACTCATTCAGAAAAAAAAGCTTTAATCTTTACTTATGCAAGCGTACATTAGTTTTATTTATGTACTTATCAGCCCATTTTAAATGGCATACGTGTAGTTACTACAGTTGTCCACAAGACGGCGACAAGATGAAACTCCGTTTCATGAATCTACAGAAATTGTGCGTCACGTAGTCTGCCAGGAACGAAGAAGAAAATGGAGGACGTCATATTTTTTTTATAAAGAGCGGTTTAAAAGCTTTTTTTATTATTCAAACTCATTCAGAAAAAAAACTTTAATCTTTACTTATGCAAGCGTACATTAGTTTTATTTATGTACTTATCAGTACATTTTAAATGGCATACGTGTAGTTACTACAGTTGTCCACAAGACGGCGACAAAACGAAACCCCGTTTCATGAATCTACAGAATCTGTGCGTCACATAGTCTGCCAGGAACGAAGAAGAAAATGGAGGACGTCATATTTTTTTTATAAAGAGCGGTTTAAAAGTTTTTTTTTATGATTCAAACTCATTCAGAAAAAAAAGCTTTAATCTTTACTTATGCAAGCGTACATTAGTTTTATTTATGTACTTATCAGCCCATTTTAAATGGCATACGTGTAGTTACTACAGTTGTCCACAGGACGGCGACAAGACGAAACTCCGTTTCATGGATCTACAGAAATTGTGCGTCACGTAGTCTGCCAGGAACGAAGAAGAAAATGGAGGACGTCATATTTTTTTTATAAAGAGCGGTTTAAAAGCTTTTTTTATTATTCAAACTCATTCAGAAAAAAAGCTTTAATCTTTACTCATGCAAGCGTACATTAGTTTTATTTATGTACTAATCAACCTATTTTAAATGGCATACGTGTAGTTACTACAGTTGTCCACAAGACGGCGACAAGACGAAACTCCGTTTCATGAATCTACAGAAATTGTGCGTCACGTAGTCTGCCAGGAACGAAGAAGACAATGGAGGACGTCAACAAACGCCCTCGTGACTCCCTCACTCCCTTTTCAACGTCGGTTTTGTTGACATCGAGCACCAAACGAAATCGATTTGCAACGTTTCAAAAAGCTCACTCAATCGTTCTTTAAATATCTTGCAAGGAAGGTAGGAAATGTTCCACGTCCTTCCCGTTTGTCGTTGCCTGACTCTGTAAACATACAGGTAATATTATTTCTTTTATTTTTTTGACGTGGTCAAGGATGACATTTGTAACAGAGCTGCTATCGACTACAATTGAAACCTAACTCGACTCAATGTTCAAGCTTAAATGTCCTCCTGGATCTTTCATCTTTGCTGGCGTCGTAGGCGTCAAATGCATTATTTCGCCAAAATGATTGAAGCTGCAAAAGTCAGGAAAGTGTTCATATGTTCATTTAGAAATGTGTCACTCCAAAAATGCATTAACCATGAATAGCTCGTGGTTCTGTGTGTTGCATCTTCTCATCTTGTGTTTGATGAAGTGCACGATGGGCCGCATCTTCTTGGACCACATTGGAGGCATTTGCCTCTTCTCCTGTGCCAACTGTGACACTATTCTGACCAACCGAGCCGAGCTGATCTCCACTCGCTTCACTGGAGCTACTGGTCGGGCCTTTTTGTTCAACAAGGTGTTCCCTTGTGGAGGCAAAGCTGCCATCTGATCGTTTTGGGGGGGGGGGGATTGAGCTCTGAAATTGTCGAATGTTTTCTGTTCTGTACCCAGGTTGTAAATCTACAGCACAGCGAGGTTCAAGACAGGGTCATGCTGACGGGAAGACACATGGTGCGTGACGTCAGCTGCAAAAACTGCAACAGCAAGCTGGGCTGGATGTACGAATTTGCCACCGAGGAAAGTCAGCGATACAAGGAGGGCCGAGTCATCCTGGAGAGGGCCTTGGTGAGGGAGAGCGAGGGCTTTGAGCACGGGCCCACGGTCAACTCGTGAGAGTGTGCTGCAAAGTCAGCATGCTGAGGGAGTCCCGACAACAGCAACCTAAACATCACAGTTTGAAGGAGAGGTTCAAACATGAGGAGGTGCTTGTGAAAAGTGTAACAAGACCATGGCTTCCATTTCTCTTTAGAATGCTTTGAATTTCATCATATTCAACAGACTTTAGCGAGAAGGTGCATCTGAAAGAAACGACCATCAACAGTGACGTTTGCTGATGTTTCTGTGGAGAGTATATTTTGGGTCACTTAAGAAATTATTTTATTTCACCTTGATACTGTAACTTGGTGACTTTATATTTTTTCATGACAGTTCAACATAAGTTGCCCCCTGATATCATATATAATTGATTGCTGTTGACAAGTTGATGGACTGTATATTTGGCATAATAAAGTCATACGCCTGAATACCAGATTTTGATGACATAAAAAGCACAACAGGGTACATCTAAAATTCCTCCCATATTTATTGTTGCGACCGTACACGACACTGTGGCATTTTCACTGTGGAAAGAGCGAGCGTACTTAGCAAGTGGCAACGCAAGATGGCAGTCAATACACTTCCGGCGCGCCCCACTATTTGAGAAGCACTGGCCTAGGTGACTGATTCACATTTTGGTTTTGTCTGATATCAGATATTAAATATAGAAAACCAACTGGCTGTATGATTTGTCTTAATTGAGAGAAAAAAAACATCAGCAAAAGCATTTCCCTAACTGACCAGGAGATGGCGACAGCGCGGCATCTGAAGACCATGGATCGTTCTGCTATGCCGGTTTAAAAAAAAAAAAAAAAACGTAATTAGCTAGGGGTCAAAGGTCAAAGTTTACGGTTCAAAGTTCACCCAGGGGTCAAAGGTCGGTTCAAAGTTCACGGGGTCATGTGCACATTTTCGATTGTTAACTAGAGTTAAAAGTTCAGGGTTCAAAGGTCACCCAGGGGTCACCACGGGGTCACCACGGGGTCACCACGGGGTCACCGCGGGTTCAAAGTTCAGGGTTCACTTTTTTTTTTTTTTTTTTTTTTTAGGTTAACCTTTATTTAACCCAGTGCATCTCAATTATTTTCTGTTACGCCCCCCCTAGCAAGAAGAAAACTATTCGCGCCCCCCCTCCCCACCGTGACTATCCTAACTTGTCTTGTAACTTGGGAAAACATATTGGAACGCGGCCCGAGGACTAGAGCTTGACACCTGTGACCTTTGACCATGATATTTCCCTAATAAAGCGGCCTGTTATTAGGTACACTTGAAAATGGCGGTGTACCTAATGGAGTGTCCATGTGATACCCTCGTTAAGCGCACCTGCGTGAAAAGTTTTAGCTCCTGCAGAACGTGAAAGTGGCTAAAACTTTTCACGCAGGTGCGCTTAACGAGGGGCACTTGGAAAACATATTGGAACGCGGCCTCTGGAGGACTGGAGGTCGACACCCCTGGTTTAAGTGAAAAGTGCCACACCCGCCCTCACCCCCACTTTCTGATTGGCTGGTTGCTCTGTGACGTCCTTGGACACGTCATTAGGTACACCGCTATTTTTAAGTGTACCTAATAAGAGGCCACTTCATTAGGGAAAATTCTTGGCCAAAGCTTAACTGAAAGTGAAAAGTGCCACACCCGCCCTCACCCCCACTTTCTGATTGGCTGTTTGATCAGTGACGTCACATAGACACCCCATTAGGTACACCGCCATTTTCAGGTGTACCTAATAACTTTATGCATTTTGTACGTGTCAAGAATGTGTATTTGACTACTTGCTCTTTATTTGGGGGGACACCAACACATATTATACAATGTAAAACACAAAATAAAAACAAGGAATAAAACACCAGTCAGGTTTCAACATAAATGTTTATTAAAATAATAATAAAAGTAAATTTCAAACCAGCAATCTAATGTGAAATCGCAGTAGTTATATTGGATAACAATATTTAGGCGTGTACACGTTATTTAACGCGATGAACCGGAAGTTACGTCATTTTCTTCTTCGTTTCGTTTTAAGACGAGGTGGCACCGGCTACAATGAGCATTACCGACACCTACTGGTTGAAGTATATGAACTGAAAAGACTCTGATGAAGGCGGAAGATTCCGCCGAAACATGTCAGGTAAATGAACCTAAAACAAATTTGTTTGATATAGAAGAACCAGAGAAGTAATTGAAAAGATTCGTTCTTTTGTACGAATCGTTCACTCACGAGCCAACATTACTTCCGTTGACGACACCATCGACATGGTGGGCCGTCCTAGTGCCGTTCTGAAGTGCAGCCCAAAATATACCTGTGATCGTCTCGGAAACGCTTCAAAGCGTACGTTTTCCCACCGACTTCCTACTTTTTCACGACCAAAAAAGATGATTTAACCTTCCAACGCGGACGGACACATCACAACAACAATGGGCGGCGGTGAGTTTCACCCACACGCACCCATTTAGCTAACCGGTGAAAGCTAACCATCGCGATCCGATCACAATAATGGAAATTACAGGAAGACTTAACTAGTTGTACTTTACTGACGTGTTACTTTTAGCCAGTGACCGTAATGACGAGTTACTTCCGTCCGCCTCTCAGAGAATGTGAGCCTGGTCTTCAAGCTGTACTGCCTGACAGTGATGACTCTGGTGGCGGCCGCATACACGGTGGCTGTCCGCTACACGAGGACTTTCTCGTCCGAGGTTTTGTACTTTTCTACCACCGCCGTGTGTCTCACCGAAGTTATCAAACTAGTACTGAGCATTGGGATGTTGGCAAGGTAAGTGATCTCGAACGACCAGTCTGCATCCCGGAAGAGAGCGATTGAGATTCCCCCCTGCACCCATTCCATTGACTTCTCAGAGAAACCAGAAGCCCAAGAAAGCTGCTGGGTGCCATCAAGGAGTACGTACTGTGCAACCCGAGAGGCTTGCTGAAGCTGAGTGTACCATCTGTGGTGTACGCGGTCCAGAACAACATGGCATTCCTGGCATTGAGCAACCTCGATGCTGCAATTTATCAGGTAAGCTCAACCTGGGAGAACCTGCTTGAAGAAAAGATCACATGAATTGCAACAATCAGTCAGTCATACTCCAATTGATCAGATCATACAAAAAGTCCACTTGCCATGTTTGTGTGTGCAGGTGACCTATCAGCTGAAGATCCCATGCACGGCACTGTGCATGTTCTTGATGCTGAACCGGACCCTCAGCAAGAGGCAGTGTGTGGCCATCTTTTTGCTGTTAGTGGGGGTTATCCTCGTGCAATGGAAACCCGGAGATGCCGCCAAAGTCCAAGTATGTCTCCAACTCAGTATTATTTTTGAAATACTAGATCGTTCAATTTTATGACCTAAACTTACTAGTGATTCTGAACACAGCCTTCTTCACGTCTTCTTCTGTCCAGATTGAGCAAAACCGTCTCGTTGGCTTCATTGCCATCATTATCGCTGTCGTGTGCTCCGGCTTTGCAGGTAGCCACCGACCAGCCGCATGACTTTCCTCGGCTCTGTTGTAACTCCATCTAACTGTGCTTCAGGTGTGTACTTTGAGAAGGTGCTGAAGAGCTCCGACACGTCGCTGTGGGTGAGGAACATCCAGATGTACGTGTCTGGTATCGCCATTACCTTCATGGGCGTGGTGGTGACGGACGGCGAGAAGGTCCTAGAAAAAGGCTTCTTTTTTGGATACACGCCCTGGGTGTGCTTTGTCGTTTGTGAGTATAATAATGGCAGAGACTTTCTGGGCCACCTTTCTTGGCTGTGCTTGACTTCATCTCTCTGGCAGTCCTGGCGAGCGTGGGAGGCCTGTACACGTCCGTCGTGGTGAAGTACACCGACAACATCATGAAGGGCTTCTCGGCGGCGGCCGCCATCGTCCTTTCCACCTTGGCGTCCGTCTTCTTGTTTGGATTGCACATAAGTAAGATAATCCTCCTTCCTATTGTTGCTCTTCAGTATGTTTTCTTGTGAAGCCATGCAGGTGTCGAACATCTACAAGTCACGTACTGGGTCAGAGATGAACTTTTAGGCTTGCCACCCTGAAGTATTGCTTCATTCAAGGTTACAAAAGTACTTATTTCAGCTGTTGAATTCAAAATGCAAATACAATACAGATTCAACATAGGAACATTAGAACCACTCACCAAAATAAAAGCCCTAAGTCTGACCATTAGGAAATATTTGAGGTACTTTTTCGATGATTGTCAATATGTACAGTGTGTTTAGGCTGTTGAATTTAACTTCCTGATGTTCTGGCTTCTCCGACAGCAACCACATTCATGTTGGGCGCCACCCTGGTGTGCCTGTCCATCTATCTGTACGGCCTTCCAAAGCAGGACGTGTCCACACTCAAACAGGAACAGGCCAACGGAGAGTCCAAACAGAATTTGGTTACTGTGTGACTTGGCCCACTCACTATCGGGTCCCTCTTCCACATGGACTGAGGAGGAGAAATCCTCCCACCACCCGAGCCAATAAACTATTTTTTTTGTGTTTTGGTTTTAATCATTCTATAAGAATCCCATTATGTGGATTCTGTCTGTGCAAAGGGTAAGTGAAGCAATGCAAAGTGATTTTGGGGGGGGGCGGGGTCAAAGACTGAAAACTTGTGTACATAGCTTATCATTTGATAAAATGTCAGAGGTCGCACTGTTAGAAAAACAAGGACCAACAACTGCACCTGTCATTGATTTTGATGTTTCCCCCCCAACTTGTGTACCACTTGATTATGAATGTACAGAATTGTTTTCATACTTGAAATGACAAGAGCACATCACACAGTGGTGATGTCATCGCCTGTGTTTTCTATTTTGTGTCAGTAAAATGCCAAATTGGAGTGCACGCATTTACAACGAGACAAAGTTTGGAATTGTATTCCGAATGTACAGAGGAACCGTTTTGTAGTTTGTAAATAACTAATAATGGAAGTTGCGATTAAGTTCAATGTTTACATCTTATCCACTGGGATGATGCCAAGGATTCTCATCCCGTTGGCTAGTACTGAGCAGGTCCCGCTGAATAGTCTCTTCCTCGCCTGTGAGCATTCCAAAAAGACACATTAGTTTATACTCCACCCTTTGTAAATATGACTAAGTTGTGAATTATTATTTTTTATTTATTCATTTCGAATCTTGATTATTTTAATAGGGTAGGAAACAAATATCAATATGCAAGCACTGTTACTTTTTACTGTCATCTAGAGTTAGGGTTTCAAAGTAGGTTTTAAAGCTAGGCTCAGGGGGTCCAGAGTAGGGTTTCATACTAGAGTTAGGGTTTATAAGTAGGCTTTAAAGCCAGGCTCAGGGGCTTCATAGCGGGGTTTCAAAGTAGGCTTCAAAGCAAGGCTCAGGGGCTCCAGAGTAGTGTTTCATACCGGAGTTAGGGTTTCAAAGTAGTCTTCAAAGCCAGGCTCAGGGGCTCCAGAGTAGTGTTTCATACCGGAGTTAGGGTTAGTGTTTCAAAATAGGGTTTAAAGCTAGGGTAGATAGAATCAACCTTTTTTTTTTTTACCTGAGCGATCTGCTGCGGGCTCCCTTTGACTGGCAGGTCTCTGTGTGCTGAGGCGGTCAGGTGGCTGCAAGACAGCAATACTCCTTGTTTGAGAATCCACCAGTCTCCAAACATCTCACACCATAACCTCCTCGTTGGGCCTTACCACAGCTTCAACAGGAAGTTGAGTAAGTGTTTGGGTTGCAGATCCTGCGCCGACTGGTACAACACCTCATCATAGCTGCGGGAAGACACAAGGGCCGTGTTTTGATGGGGGGAAACTCGGAATAAGAATGGCAAGTTGTTGAACTTACCGAAGGAGATGCTGAAGAACGGACACGCCCGACTGCTCGCTTAGAAGCGACGCGTCGAATGTCGCGGCGTCGATGTCGTCATTCATGCGTATTAAACTGCATCAAGAGGAGTATTTACGTATACCTCAGTCCACATTTCTCAACTGCTTGAAACAATTCAAAAGATTCACAAAGCTCAGGAGATCTAGTTCCACAATCCACTTGAGAGACCTTACATGCCTCGATAGGTGCTGCTGTTTTGATTAGCGACAAACATCTCAATGTCTGTTAACGCACCTGCAGAGGCGTGCATGCGTGTACTGGAGGAAAACGCCCGTGTCTCCCTGAGCCTGCAGCATCTTGTCCCAGTCAAACTTGTAGTCCCCCTGCAGTGGACCTTTGAAATCCTAAAACACATTTATGGGGTTATTTTTATCTTCATTCATCTTGAAACTAAGCAGACCCGCCACAGTAAAGGCTCGACACGTTCTTGTTCACCTGGACTATTAACGCACTGATTCCCACTTTCTGCGCGGTGTCTTCTGGATCGTCCATTTCCTTTGTCACTGCAAGACATGAATGAGGAAACCTTGACACGAGATTTGACAGGAAAATAAGATGCAACCAAAAGAGGCAGTTGTACTTTTTGAATGGCTCATATTGGTCAACATTCTGGCACGAGCCTCGTCCAGAATGTCCTCTAAGAAGACCACCTCTCCGGTCCGGGTCTTCATGCCCTTCACCAGGCCGAAGGGTACATGATGACACCTGCGCAAACGCTTCATATTAGACTTGTTGGAGAAGTTCTAAATGCAGAGTAGCTTCTTTTGTGTGTGAGTGTGTGTCCATCGACCTGTCAGCCCAGGAATGTCCCATCACTTGCAAGATCTGGAACAACTGCTGAAAGTGGTGTGTTTGACTTTTATCTGTCTTGAAAAATGACAAACAATGTCATTGTTAGCGTGCTGACTTGCATTTGCGCTTGACGCCCTTTAACAAATCATGTACTGGCTGCCATGTTTGCATAACTAATCTTTCCAGCTAGATTTGTGTTTGACACGCATGAGTGAGATAACAGAAAAGCCAGTACACAAACTACATTTTATTTATGGGTGTCTACAAAAGAGTATGACCTTAAGTCAAACCAGATCAAATTGCAGGAAGAACTTGTTTTAACTTTACTTTGTTGTAAATACATATTACAATGTAACACAAAGTAAAAAAAAAAAAGCTTTTATTTTTGTTTGTTTTACTTTGTGTTACATTGTAATATGTGCAGGGGGAAAAAATACTATTTTTTTGCTGATTTTAAAATAATCTGGCCTGAGTTAACACTATAATTAGTTAAAAAAAATAAAAGCAAAATGTCCTTACCACATAAATCATCTCATCGAAATGGTACTTTTCTTCTCGGTCAATGGCTGCCGCAATGTCCCTGAAACAAAAACAAATCAGTGGACTCCTCCAATGGCTATGTAATAACCAAAAGCGAGAGGTGTGGAAATTCACAACATTCCACTCATGAAATCACAATTTCATCCATGAGCTGTCGACTGCTTTCAAGGACCAAGTGTCACATTTGATGCTATGTGGCAAATTGTAAGTTTCACTGGGTTGAACTTTCTCCATCTGAATTTGTTACAAACGGCAGCAACCTGGTGATGTAGAGGCTTGTGCCATCGCTGCGAAGGACAGTACACACGTTGCTCCGGTCTCCGACTGAGAGATCCACTATGCCGGTCCCCTTCCTGCAAAACTTTTACTCATCAATTGGCTGACTATCGCCATGAAACAAATGCATATTAGCGATTACTGATCCACATACTCTGTGGTCTTTAACAGGCCTCTGTTCTGCAACTGCCGTACCACCTCCTGGACTCTCTCCTGGTGAAAGGACTCCCCCGAGTAGACATCAAAGTGGACCCCTAACCGCTGACAGTCCAAAAACATCATCAATATGACGCTGGGCTACACAACAGAGGCGGAGCACCGGGTTGTACCTTGTAAACATGCTGATACTCGCTCACAGTGATGTCCCTGAACTGTTGCCATAGTGACACGGCCCGACTCTCATTCTGCTCCAGCTGCCGATAGAAATCCCTGGCCGCCAGCATGGTTTCCTCGTTGTGCTCTGCTTCTTTGTTGACCTTTACATATACCTGCAAAACATACAATATATGTGATCCTTGAAAAGAAATATTTGTGTTTGGAAAGTAAAATGGCTTAAATTAGCTTAAACCTGACATGCAAAGTTCAGTCGAGGTGTTAGGGTTGTTTGGCACCAAGATGCCACAAGATGGTGTCAAAGTTTCATCTAGTAAGACAACCAGTAATTACAATATCATATTGGTCATGTGTTTGCATTTTTTAACATTTTTGTGTGTATTTATTTAAAACCAACTAAGGCATTGTTTTTAGGGTTGGTTCTTATTTAAGAATTCAATGTCTTGAGATTTTTAAGGTATCAAGAGAACCCTGATTATACTATAAAAACAAAAAAAACAAAAGAAACAAAAACATTTATTGTTTACAGAATATGAATTTTCACCTCGAATAAATGCTGTAAAGGATTTTCTTTTAATTGCTCCTTGCTGCCAAACTGGCTGAATCCAGCTCCCAGCAAACCTGGAAAAAAAAAAGGTTGAGAACAAGTATGGCAAATTTCCACAACAATGAAGGATTTGATTAAACCAGCAAAAACATGTGTTCAGCACTTCATTTCTTTTCCATCATAATCACTCACCAAACTGCATTCCCCAGTCTCCAAGGTAGTTCATTCGAATAACTTTGTTCCCAAGAGACTCCTTCAAGTTGGCAATGAAGTTCCCTGCACAAAGAGTCTGAGCTACCCTCATCTGATTTTCATTTTTATTATTGTGCTTATATTACAAGCAATAATTCACCTATAATTGTAGATCGCAAGTGTCCTGCGTGGAACTTTTTGGCAATGTTTGGAGAGCTACAACACATACACGTATCACTGTTTGCTGAGAAACTATGAGACATTATATTGGAAAACATACCTGTACTCTACTAATGTCGTTCCTTTCTTAAGAGAATTAAAAAGTTCATTGTGAAGCTCAATTTTGCCGTGGTGCCCCGTTCCTAACGGTTCCAGTATTTTCTAGAACAGAAAAGGACAGAAGTGACGGGTTAGGAACATGAGCCATAGTCAATAATACTGGTAAATAATAATAACAATAATACAAACCTGAGCAAGAAGTTTGCGGTTAATTGTGAAGTTGATTACAGCACTTCCTGTCGCTATATCCTGCACCAAGCTGTCCCGCTTTAACTGAAAATGATATTGGAGAATTAAGGACTTAGTAGAAAAAAGGCAGATTGCATGTTTTTGACTTGGATCTAGAAAAGGCACACATTTTACTAGTTGGGTCTGAGTACCCAAAAAAACAGCAACCACATACCACTCAAGTGTGCATGTGTGTGTTTATGACGCAGAAAAAAAAAACACATTGTGGCAGAAGTGAGGAACAACTTTATTCCATGACTGTCTGCCAATAACTGTCACTAAGTCATCAAAAACAAAACATCACAAAGGACAAATATATTATCCCACTAACTGCAGGCCTGGTCCTGAGGTTTGCCACAAAATATTCAATTGCTCTATTGTTATTTGAGTTAAAATATGATACTAGATATCTTTTTTGTTATGTTGCTGATAAATCCTACCTGATTCGCCAAGTGTTCTGTTTGCATCTGGATGTCCCCACTTGCTGGTAGAGCCCCATTGGTTCTTAAAATGCTAATTGATAGCCTCAAGTCAGCAGTCTGCCTAAAAAGAAAAGTTACACAAAGCTTTAGAAAATGTTTTGAAAGGTTCAACTGTAAAGAGTGTGGAGGGCAAATAGAAAACGCTTTACTGTTTCTTAAAGACTGGGACAGCGGAAAGAGCCGGTATGAAGAGGTCCTCAGACTGATGCAGTGTCCTGGCCAGCTGCACAAAAAGTAAAAACAAGTTCATACAAGTTTTTTTTTTTTTTATGAAGAGCAATAAAATTCAACTACATTTAACTTTCCACTGAAGAAATGTTATGTTTCCAAGCACCTGTTCTCATTACCTTCGCTGCTATTGCTCGTCCGAAAAAAGAAGCCATATTCCTAGGTTGTGAACTCTACAGCTCTTAAATTAAAAAGCATGCATGGTAATAATTGCACGAATGTGCACATTGTGCCTTCAAATAATTAGAAAAGACAACACTAATAGGCTCATGGTGCCTTTCACATGGTTAGAAAACAAACGCTTCCTGTTAATTAAATGTTTTCCGGTATCTCGCCCAATCAGAGGCCGTGTTACCGTGACGTCAAAGTGCGCATGCGTGTAGTTCGATGATCACATTTCTATTTGTAGACCTTTTATTCTGTATTGTTGTAAAATTTTCGATGAAAAACAATGCTAGATCGGCATTTCAAAACCCATTTCTTGTGTTTTGGAAAGAATTGGATATACATGAATTTTAAATGTCTGGTACTAAAAACAAGAATGCACATTCTGATGAATATTGTGCGGATTGTTAAATGAATTGTTGACTTGGTTTTAAGATAAAATAATTTATAAATGGATACTCCCAATATTTCTACACATTATTTGTGAAATACACATCCTTAAGCTAATAGCCTAAGGGCTCAAGTCAATTTCTAAAGAAAAAATTACCAAGGTGCTTGTAAAATTCATCTTTTATGTCATCTGGCCATGATAAAACAATAAAAAAACATTACTTGCAGTGTGGGCTGGAAAATAATGTGGTCAAATACATTTGTATTCAAAACCTCCATTGAAACCAGGTAATCACAAAGACATGCCTGTAAAAACAGTTTATTAGTTCTTGAGATTTTAAGACCCCCCCCCCCCCCCCCCTCCTTTATTACAACAAGCAAATGTTTTGGTGTTTTGAGTAAAAGTCAGTGTAATGCAGATGCAATAAATGCCTGTTGTAAAAAAAAATTCTCTAATCCATCGAGTCTAGTCTGAAAGCTCCCTTTGACAGGATCTAATCCCTTTTTCAAAAAGGTACAAACTAAATTTCCATTTGTAAAACAAGAACAACTGAGAAGTGAATTGGATTAAGAAGGCCAGAGACCGTTACGGTGGCAGTTGACCTTGAATATGTGAAGGCCTCCAGAGAAGAAAGCCAAAGAAATGTTGCGAGGCCACTTTGGGACGTCACGGAGGGTCAGACACAACAACAGCAGGGGAGTCCTCCTAAACGGCAGCAGCAACAGCAGAAACGTAAAAGCCACAGACTAGTCCATCAAGTCCACTGGGAGGCGATATGGCACAGCTGGGACAAAGTCCAAATGGACCACTCCAGCATCCAGCAGATTCAATTATTCGCCATGTCCACTCAAGAAACATCTAGTGATGGGAGACGACACCAGAGGATTCTTTATTCAGTGAACTGAATCCCACAAATTATACATATATACGTCCTGATATGTTACGTGAAATGCAATTTCATAGAGAAACGTGAAAGAAAAAATAAAACTCACAGCTGGCAGGTTGTTCTCCAAACCTTCGCATGAGCTGATCATGCGTGAACTTGACAAAGGCATCATACTGCTCTGTTGGTTAAAAAACAAAAAGGTTAACATGACTCTCATTGTGAGGAAATACTGTGTTCATCATACCTGCTAATTTTGTGGTCAGAATCTCATCATACTCCTCTCGAATGTTATCCTCGCGTTCCTTTAGTAGTCTTTCGCAGATCATTCCAACTTGCCGAAGGGAAAATAAAGGCTGCTCCTTCTTGGTGGGGGAGGACGCACCTGAGCAAGAACCTGTCCGGAGAAGAAATCTCACAGTTATTACAAAACCAAAAGATCCAGACAAGAGAGAACAGTCAGATTATGAAAAGAACAGAAACTCCATTTTAATTTGGGGGAAATGAATAGTTACCATTGGAAGGTTTGTTGGGAAACATTTAAATGATTCTAGTAACTTTTGATGACTTCAAAACTATGCCAATTGCATTTGTAGAAATCAGACTAAATTATTTGCATAGTTTGGAATGCTGTATAATGGGGCATGATTATTTTGCAGCCTATCTGTAAATACAGTTTTTTTTTCTTTTAAATTGATTATTCTATTGCTGCCCTATATATATTAGAAGTAATCCTGCAGTGTCATGACAATCCAGAATTGGGCCAGTTGGACTTTATAGTGTAAATCCAGCCCGAGAGTTCAACTGTTACCTGATGGGGAAGATGCACTGGGGACATTGAGAAGATCCAGAGTCGAGAAGCCGTCTACTTGTTGGAAATACGTGTCCAAGTTTCGCCGTTTGAGCCGCTTATACTCCTGTTTGATGTTGTGCAGGATTTGCTCTGTGACGGAACCAAAACCACGATTCACTTGAGAGTCAACGCGTAAGACAAAATCAGTCCAAAAATGATCAGATTTAAATTGTCAATGAGATTGGAGTCCATTTCAGCATACCAAGGTTTGCTATCTCAAGCTAATCATTGGCAACAGTTAGAAGTCCAACTCTGTCAAATAAAACACTTTTGAAGGCATAAAAATACAAACCTGTGGTAAGTCTGGACGACACTTGTCCGAACGGCGAAGGCTCCAGGCGGAGGTACTTCTGCGGCGAGGAGACGGGAGACCGTATCGGGGCGCACCTCCTCCTCTTGGGGGAAGCCTGGCTCATTAATGGGTCAAAATCCAGAGTCCTCTTCAGCGTAGCCCCACACGCCATTGCGCTAAACTCTTAACCCCCAACAAGAACACAAGAAGCTCGAATCTTCCCGTTTTGTGACGATCCGGATATGAGACGACGCCGCTGCTGCTAGCTCTCCTTCTCCAGCTACTGGGTGTGATGAAAAATTGCAACTTTCTCGTCTCTCGCTTCTTTTTGTTGACCGATGGTACTTGATTTAGATGAATAAACGTGTTTTGAAACAAGGCAGACACAACGAAACGTCTTAGCTACAGCGTATCGTCAGATGAAAGCAGATATTTCGACGCTATGGAAGGTAAACACGACGGTTCAACGGTCGGCCGGCTTCGCGTCGTGTAGTTTTCATCGCTGTACTGCGCATGCGCGAGAAGCCGCCCCAAATGCTGGGAAATGTAGTTTTTAGAACTCGTGATCGTTTGTGCTTTGCGCATTTGAATACTACGTTTCCCGACAACTCCATCGACGCCTTCTTTTAAAAATATTGTACTGTATTTATTTGGCAACAAACCCCGCGGGGAGAAGTTGGTGAACGATTTTCTTAATAAACAATCAATATCAGTGAAATACACTTCCTCTACCTTTTAAAGAAAGTTTTTCGAAATGATTTGAAAATAATTAAAAACAAACTAATTTGCCAATATATAAAATAAATTGAATTGGTAATAATTTAACTATTCTTACATGTACTAGGAGTACTGTGTACAGTACTCTATACTGTACAATTTAAACTAAAGCACGTATATTATATATATGTATATATAACAATGATATGGCTGAGCAAAAAATATATAAAAAGAACCACTAGATGGCGCTAAAATCCTACATTCTGAAGATTCTCCATCCATCCCTCCTTTTACTTTATCCTTATAATGGCTGTGTGTAAGATAGAGCAGAGTAAACCGTGAAGGTAATAATAAATCATATTTACAGACAAACAACTGTTCATACTTGAAACGATCAAATAGCTTCAGACAATGACAATTAGTTGTGACTTTATTGAAACAGGAATATTAAAAACACTTGAGCGATTGTGACTTTTTTTTTTGTAGTTTTGAGGAGTCTTCACGTTCCCACCACTGTACAGAAAGTCACTTGACAGTTGACCTTTTTTTTTTTTTAGTCTTCACTATTCAAGAATACAAGAAGCAGCAAAAGCATTTACTGGTACAGAGCTGTTATGGATTGCGTCACATCAATAGAAAAACAATTGTGCTGTCAATTTCCTAGAATAAAAAGCACTACATTACTTATTTGGGGAAATTCTGTCATTCTTTTGTAACTGGCAACACCCCTCATCCATTTTATTTCTACACATAAAATGAACAGCAGACAATAATTCCATTACGCTAAGATTACTTCACTAGAGCCCAGAGTATGGATGGCTTTTACGCAACAAACCAACAAAAATGACCTGCTGCAACAGTAGCACTGGATACAACTCACTGGAATGATTTCTTTAAAGGCTTTGGGTTGGAACTATATCACCAAGTCACAAAATATTACACACATACAATCTAGTAAAAGCAGACATGAGATGAAAGCAGCTCGCGCAGTTGTGACCAGCACACTGCGCCCTCGCTCATTTTTATTGTTCAAAATATTTGCCCACACAAATAGCTGAGCGTTAGGATTTGAATTAGGGATGGGCATTAGATAATCAATTGATTGATTGTCATGTCCCCTTTTTTTCCAGCTCTATATGAGTCTGGTATGGGCATAGGAGTTCAGAACATTCAAAGATTGGATCCAAACAAACTGTATATTTAAAAAACATTCTTGTAAAAATGCCCAACCCTAATTGCGACACTATTCTTGCATTATAACACTGTGCACTTGCTGATTGTAACACTCTACAATCTCCAACGGCGAGCAAATAAACAAATAGATACAACGGTGCTCACCACCATTCATTAAAAAAAATAGTTCTTACCACATATTGAAAAAAAAGCTGCATTTATTTTTATTTTCTCGAGTTAGAAGCGCTTCCCCCCCCCCCACATTGCACACCTCACCATTCATTTCACACACTCCCTTGCACACTTGCCACTCATTGAGTGTTGTCAGAAGAAGTATAAAAAGTGACCTGTTTTAATTATGAGAATGTATGTACATAAACGCCCGTGAGAAACTCAAGGCCAGAGAGAGAGAGAGAGAGAGGAAAAGAAAGCGACTATTTCTCGTATTCATGGTGCAGATGGCACACAGTAAGCCGTGTGGAATTCAAAATGTCAGTAGCCCCTTGTTCCCAACGTGACAATACATTGTTTTCAAAACCTGAAGTCACAGTACAAAAATATAAAATGCATTCACTAATTGGACTATCATGAACTGAAGAATTCTTTCCAGTCTGACCTTGTAAAAGCATTTTGGCACTTGGGCACACATTGTGCTCACACACTAACAATGCTAGATTTATTATTTTTCAGGCCAGAATCATTCAGTTGATGATAAAGAAATGAATGAAATTTGGTATGAATATACTCACAATTTAAGAAAAAAATTTAAACTCCCATTTGCACGGAAGTGGAAACGGAACCACTGCAGTCATCATTTTCGCCCAGTAATTCTTTGAACCTTGAAATAGTCCTAAAAAAAAAAAATATCAATTGATATGGACAGATATCAAGAAAACAGGTGGCTAGCGCCTTTTTTTGTTAAAGTAAGCCTCGCAGTGAGTATTTCTGCCAAATTTCACACGCGAGTCATCAAACAAAGGATTATCTGCTCTACTACAACGCAAAATGATCATTTTTTCCAAATCTGGTTTCCCCACTTTCCTCGAATCTGGGCAGCCGGTTACACGGCTTCGGCAGACGTCTCCGTGGACACCGACATTGTTACTTTGGCTATTTTCACAGTGGTCTTCACGCAGCTCTCGGCGGCCCTGTTGGCCGAGATGTTGCGGTTCTGGCAGTCCGATTCGAGGCTGTTGTCCAGCTGCTGGCCGCTGCCCCGGCAGGCGTGACACGAGCTGAGGAAGGCGTGCCTCAGGTCCTTGCTCCTCAGGGCGTAGATGATGGGGTTGACGGTGGAGTTGAGCAGGCAGAGCATGCTGCAGAACGCAAACACCGTCTTGATGTCGTCGTCCATCCTCCAGAAGAGGTCGTAGACCATGATGGCCAGCACGGGACCCCAGCAGATGATCAGCACCGCCAGAATGAGCACCAGAGTCTTGGCCAGGCGTATGTCCATGCGGGCCTGCTCGGGGCGCGTGGTCTGAACCTTGGTGCCGTCCGCCGAGTACACCACCAGGCTCTTCTGGGAGGTGCGGCTCAGCATGCGCACGGCGTGGTGGTGGGCTTTCCACAGGATGTAGATGTAGGCGTAGATGATGAAAAGAACCAGCACGCTGGTCACCCCGATCCAGAAGAGCAGGTAGTTCTCGTCGATGAGGGGGAATATGTCGGAGCACACGGACTTGAGGCGCTTACAGTTCCAGCCCAACAGAGGTAGCACGGCGATGACGATGGAGATGGTCCACATCATGCAAAAGGCGATGACCGCCTTGGTCCGGGTCACGATACGTCTGTAGGCCAAAGGTCGGTGGATGGAGATGTAGCGGTCGATGGCGGTGAGGAAGAGGCTGCCGACAGAAGCGGTGAACGACGCCGTCACTCCGCCCAGCTTGAAGAGAAACACGTTGGGGCTGTCTTTCCGGTGGAACACGTGGAAGTCCAAGAAGCTGTAGACGAAGATGACGCTGCCCAGCAGGTCGGCCACGGCCAGGCTGCCGATGAAGTGGTAGGAGGGCCTGCAGCGGAGGGTGCGCGACTGCAGGATCACGCAGAGCACCACCAGGTTCTCCAGGACTGTGAAGGTCCCGAGGGTGAGCGACATGACGGCCACGGCCAGCTGCTGACTGGGCGTCAGAATCATGAAGCACTCCATGTCCATGAAGTTCTCCCCGCATTGGATGTTATTGCCCTCGTCCCGGAACGTGGTCCGGTTGGACAGGAGCTCTGTGGCATTGGTGGGGTAGAATCCCCTGAGGATCAGCTCCTCGTCAGGGGGGATCTTGTCAGGGAAGGCGTTGCTGCGGAAGGAGGACAAGGGCTTCTGCAGGGAGAACACGCCCTTGAAGTCCACTTCACTGACGGCATCATCGTAGTTGGCGTCGTTGGAACCCAGATATTGTAAACCAGAGGTGATAGTCCGGAAGGTGGTGTCGGCCACAGCATCCAGCACGGACTGCATGTTGCTGGGAGAGACGAGAGGACCAACCTACACCAACCTGGAAACGGACGGACATTTGTCTCAGACATGGTTGGGGTAATCACATTAGGAACACCACGAATGATTGATCCATTTTTTTTTTTAAATCGCATTTGTCATCATAACGCAAGGTTCGACTTTAGTTTTAAGTTGCAATATCACCAATCACCACTAGATGGCAGGCGTTGACGTGCATTTAATGCGTTTTTCCAAACGGGGGATGCAGCAGAACGGGAAAAAAAAAAACTATACGTTTTAACACCTGCAGTTATTTTTATTGGAATATTTAAAGAAAATAAATAAATAACATACCTGATGTTATATCCTTGTTATTGGGGATCTCATTTAAAATATTAGACACACCTCTTGCATGCAAATGGGATTTTTGTGCAGGTGTACCTAATGTTTTGGTCAGTAGATGTATTTTTAATAGGGGGCTGCAGCAGTACTTGTGAGACCCAATAAACAACAGTTATATTAATGCATTACTACAAATCAAATGGAATTATGTAGTTTAAAAAATCAATTTGAATCAATATAATTTTGGTGGGGTTCATTTTTCTCCCATGAGGACGCTGCTCTCCGTGCACATAACACATCATTTGATACTGGGGGGGCTTAAAACGTGCATCTAAATATTTTTTTGCAAGTACAGTATATCTAATGTTTTTAATAGTATACAATAATTGCAGCAAGAGGGGGGGGGCAGCATTTCTTTTGAGTAACAAACATTTCAACAAATTTCACACTTTTTCTATTTGATATATGATCAGCCTTTTTTTCCCCTGATATCAGATTTATATACATGCATTTCTGTCAGGCTTAAAATCTCGTGCATTATTTTAAAGAACAAACTTCACTTACTGATGCCATTTAGTAATTAGTTCCAAAATTGTGGAAACATAATGTACTTTAATGTAGAAACCCCCGCTAATGCATTAGAATAATCAAAACACATATAAATGAGTTGAGGAAAAAAAAAAAAAAGCACCAAAAGATTCAAATGATGTTTTTACCTTACATAATTCCCTCCGGTGCACAGATCCGCCCTTTTATCTTTGCGCGTTAATCCAAGGTAGAAGCGCAACATCCAGCCTTTTCTAAGATTTGGTAAAAAGAAGCAAAAACAAAGTGTGGTTTAATACAAAGGAAGCTTGGTTGCCATTTTTCATGCAAATTCGACTAGTTTGGGTGTGCGCGTTGAAGTGGAGGATGCGAGCGCGGCTCCTCCAGACGCTCTGTGCTCTCCACAGTCCTCTCACTTTTTATAAGGCGTCGCTCCCTCTAAGCTACGTCACGTGCCTGCATCCACTTTCCAAGCTGGCCGGCCAGTCAGTGCACACGCACAGAAATCCTCCTTGAATTCCCAGGCTGCTTTCTTCAATGCAGATCGACGAGTTCAGACAAATAAAGCATCAAATACGGAAAAAATGACATTAAGATTAGAAGCCTGACTTGGGGGGGGGCGTAGAAACAAAAGGTTACGCAGCGTTTTGCTTTCAAGCTTTTAATAGAATTGAAACCAGAACACGTCAAAACAGCCAATGAAATGATTGGTTTAGCTCCAGTCCTGCTACTAGTTGCCACATAGCGATGGGAAAAAAAAAAAAAAAAAAGGACTCACCTCTACCCATATTGATGTCATTTTCACTGAGGAATTTACAATACTTCATAATTGACCTTACTTTCATTTAAATTCAATAAGGCAATGTCAGACAAAGCAATTACCGTATTGGCCTGAATATAAGACGACCCCGATTATAAGACGACCCCCTCTTTTTCAGGACTCAAGTTTGAAAAAAGCCTTTGTCGAGACCCCGAATGTAAGAACCCCCCCCTCCTTTTTCAGTTTTATTTCAATGAAAAAAAACCTCATCTTATATTCGGGCCAATAAGGTAATCAGTTGATAACTTTGCTGGGGGCTGCCATCTTGAAATTAAAAAACAACAACATTCTAATTGGCCAACTTAATTTCTGCCATCAGTGCTGAAGTCAATTTGGAACAAGACAAGTTAAATTCTTTTCAACAGTGCGTGCGTGCGTGCGGGCGGTCATACGTGCGTGTGTTAAGTGACCAATTAACCTTTGTCAAGTGGCTTTGCAAATCTCTAAGCATCTGATTTCCATGTGTTTATTTGGCAAACATCACAAAGTCACGTCAGCCTTTTTTGTTTTTGACACAAGGGCTGAATTAGCGTTTTGGAAATCAGGCAAACATGGCCTTTGTTAGACAATTGTCATTCAGGTGAGTATAAATTTTAATGAGTAAAAAAGTTTTTTTTTTGGGTCATGACTCAGTAGTGATCCTCATGCATGGTAAAAAGGAGCATCACATCTATCGATGTTGAAATCGTGTCTCTTTCTGACTCACAGCAAGAAAATTCAGCACGCCACAATTTCTCCAGCACCTTCTTGGGTGCATTGTTGCCATTCACAAGCACCAGAGTACGTCGATAAATATCACATCCCAATTAATTTGTCATTTATTAAATAATTCATGTTAATTATTTGTGATAAAACTCTTATTTGAATCTAATTAACAGCAGTAAAGTGATGTTATTTAAAAAATGCAAATCGCTGCATCTGCTTAGCAACCTGCACACTCCCCAACTCAAAAGTTACATTTAATAAACGATCATTTGCATCCACACGGTGCGGCCCCACCAAACGTTGTGACAGTTTCCACTCATTCTTTTGGCATCCTAACCTGTTAGTGAGCAATAAGCGGTGGCTCAGGCAAAAAGCTTCTGGCCATCTGTGCTACATAACATTTTGTCCTCCACTGACTCACTCTGGATCCATGAGGAGAGAGAGAGAGGAAAAGCAAAAACAATACAGTTAAGTCTGTCGTAGGAATACACAAAACTTCTGCGTAATGTGTTTGGTCTGAGCATCGGAGGAAGTTTAGGCCACTAATTAATGGAATGTAATCCAGAGGTTAATATGTGACGTGTTAAGTGCTTCCTTCCCCGCCTCAGGCCTCACATTAACGTGACACTGAATTTGGTCGGTGACTTTTTTACATCTTCCCTTCGGGGTTTTTTTTAAGCCTCGTTGGAGCACACACTCTGAGGGAGAAACAGAACATGGCATTAAACTTTACTCCTATTGGTATTTTACTGATCTGAAGATTAGCATTTTTCCAAATAAGCTAAACTGGTGATTAAGGTTTTCAGGCTAAATGGGTGATTAAGGTTTTCACGTGTCAAATGTGCCTGGAAATACTTGACATGCATTTCATGAAAAAGCTCAGTACTTTCTCCTAATTCTGTGTTTATTATCGTCGAGAACGATGCAAGCGCACGAGTGAAATGCGTAAAGCGTCCATATTGGAACAGCTGCACCATCGGTTGGTCCGTACTACGATTGATGAACTTCTAGAAGCATTGGTGATGGAGGGATTGAATTAAATCCAACCGGCCATTAAAGGCCGTCTGTGCATGGGTAGCATCGATGTTTGTTGCAAGGTGACAGACGCTTCAACTTGTGTATGTTCGCACAAAGCATCAGGAGTCCATTGAGATAAGGTCATCATCATAGTTTGGTGAAATTTGAAGCAGATGTGCTCATAGGTATTTCACAGTGTGCCTATTACCGAAAGGAAAAAAAACCCAATATGGCCTTTGTTTCAATTCAGAAGATTTCCATTTCAGTTGCTAACCAAAACAGGAGCACCTACAGAGTTGCATAAGCAGGCTCAAATGATTGGAAAATTACAGTAATTGTGAAGTATTAATGAGCTTACCTTCTGTGCAAGTCTGGCGCGAGGTTGGACCTTGATTTGCCGCCAATCAAAGGCGTATAGTACTCAACATGGCGGGAGAAGAAACTGATGAGACAAAGCGCGTTCGTAAGGAACTGCAAGCAGAAGTCCCCCCCATCTGCAGTTGAGTAAATAAGCAGGCTTGGCCACCATTTGTGCAAATATAGCAAGATAAATAAAGTTGCCAGCTGGTCTGGTATGTTACATGAAAAAAAAAAAGAACTGCATTTTCTTTTTGGGATGAAAACAATCACTTTAAACATCTTTGTCACTAACAGCCACAATAATCAGTCATTTCAAAAATGAATCATTTCATTTGCATGTTTTCTGTGATCTTGACCAAGCACTGGTCTTTGTTGAAGGACAATCTCCTCCCATTTACATCAGTCACTAAATACCCTAAGTGGCAGCAGTTACCAATCAATTCCATTGATTTCTTGGCAGCCAATCAAACTAGACTTGGATTGACTTTCCTGTGATAACTCCACGGTGACTAGCTCATAAACCGAGAATCACACGTCAGCTAATAAAGCACAATGCGACTCTAATAATGAAGTTATTAAAAACAAGATTGTTTGGATTATTAGAGTTTTGTGGACGATCCATTATATGGTGTTAGATGATAATGGTCAAAATAAATCTGGCATCTTTTGTCATTCATTTGCTTTTTGGTCCTACTTTCCTCCTGTCTGCCATTTCATCCTGGACCGGAAAGTGGCAGAAATAATCTTAGTGCGAGTCTAAACTTGTCTGGAGTGTTAGTCCAGTTGCCAAGTGAGAAGAACTTGCCTGATGGAACCTATTTGGAAGAACAATGCAGCTGTTGCTTCAATTCTCAGTAAATGTATTCTGGCAACCAATTTAAAGGTTGCCCATCTTCTGGGTCGACCCTTCCGAAAGAAACGTCGTCGGCCATCTTTCTTCCTTATCCGTGTTTCTTTCCTCTTTCTACTTCCATTTTCTATTGGCGCCTTCTCCTCCGAGAGGGCCTCGTCTCCTCGGTCCACCGCAACATTGTGACGGAGCTGAATAGCTTTAGTAACTTCAAAGTTTCTTTCTGCTGTATTGAATCAAGCCTGGTCCATTCACGTAGCAGTTAAATTAACGGCAGCTTTTCAGATGGACAATAACTCAATAAGGCACCTTGCAGGAGTGATAAACCTTATCTCCAACTGCAGTGATATTTCTTTCCATTTTTGAGAGCCATTTGGGGAATACGACTGGCTTTGACTAAACAGAATATTTATCGCCACTCAAGGAGGTGCCCTAAAACTATTTCGTCTAGGAACTTCTGTATGAACTTCAATGTAGCATTTATATTTGATCGTTTGAAAAGGGACTTTGAGCTTTCTTAAAAGCAATTTTGGTGAAGGGAGGGGGGCTGAGGACCAGTGTGAGTGAGATCACCTTGGGATTTTGGGGGGGGGCAGAAGGGGGTGCAGATGGCCTGGATGTCCCGGTGTAACACATCCTGCATGAGGTGTGAGACCAGGATGCCCGACCTTGCAGTGGAAAAGGACGGACGGGCAGGGCGGTTCCATCTGTCCAGGAATTCATTAAGTCACATCTCTCTAGCAACAAGGGAGACAACGTTATTGTCGACCGTTATAAGATGCTATAAAAAGGGTATAGTCAGCTTCATTTTTATTTGAAAAACAACCCCTTGGGTAATGGACATACTCGGGAAAGTACAGTCATTTATGCAACCGTGTATCTGAAGTGATTTTTATGTTCTTGTACTTTATCTTCAGAGGATGTAAATTGCACTTGCATAGCTTGATGCGGGTTTTCCAGGAATTTGGGGCCCCTTGCAAAAAATTGTCTGTTACTGGTGCCATTTATTTTTTAAATATGCATGGATGTCCTGTCTTCTAATACATGCAGTCATTTCACCTAATTAACCGGCCTCATTTCTTTCATCCGGTATTTGTAATGTGCTCCAGGCACAAATTGATGTCTACTCAGAAATGAAATGGAACTTGGCACTGTTTGTCAGTCATTCCGCTCTCGATACATAATTTGAGCATCTCTTTGCAATCTGTCGTTAGCAAATCTTGCCAAAAGACGACAACGCGCGGACCGAGCGGCTGCGCGTGCGTACCTGCCCGTCTGTGAAGTGCAACCGTTCCCAACCCTCCGTCGAATCGGCACGACGGCCTCAGATATGCCGTTGGCATGACAACTACGGAGGGGATCTAAATGACACAGGCAAGGTTGAGCGCAAACAAAAGCAGAACGTCATCATTTCATCCACAGGGAAGGATTTGACAACAGAGGAAGAAGGCGGCAAATAATAACAAAATGTTCTCAGCCGATTATCCCAAGGAGATGCGAATAGGTACGAGGAAGCCGAATCCGCATCGGTAAACGCCGATGACTGGGAGGTTCAGGCAAGATGACGACCGAGGCGAGGACACGGCGTTCAAAAGGAAAAAAAGGTGTGGAAAACAGTTAACATCTGCTCCGCTTAACACTTCTGAAGCTCTGGCGTCATGGTAACAACATCTACTTCCAATAAGTGGTGCTACGGCTTCCTGCCTAATAGCAGGCCTCCTCGTCGTCGTACATGGTCACGGGGATCTGAGCTTCACAGTCAGGAGACCCTCATAAACAAAGCCACCGCTTATTAAAGCCGCATTGCCAGTCTAGTCTAAGTCTGCAGGAGGAGTCACTTATATTGAGAAGGGACAATGGAAATAGATAGATCGATATAAACGCACATATATGCACTTGGGCCGGAGCGAGAGAGATTTCCCGCTGCAATGTAAAAATAATGGGCAGACGTGGATTTGTGCATTTTGCGCAATGTGTTACATACTAGAACATTCACACGCTGTACTTGTACATTCACACATTTGGGTGGCTTTAAATAAAGACAGACAGGCCCATCAATGACAGTCTGTGCTCTCTACATTGATTGATTTTTTTTCGATATAACTTCCAATGACTAAAAATTCAGCGTTAGTTTAAGCCCAAAATGTATTTTCTCTAGTCTCATTATTATTATTTTTTTTAAATCATGTGACTGGGACTGTTTTTGCTGTGCTGTCCCAGATCCCCGTGAACAGCAATTAAAGTCTCACCCTCCTCTGCATCTCATCAAAAAAAAAAAAAAAAATGCAGAAGTGTTCCTTTTGTCCATTACATCGGGGCGTCTAGATGCAAAGTGCATACTAATGTCTGCTTGGAGAATTTTACCTCTGTTCTGCGTGCAAAGCAGACTCCAGGTGAACACAGCAGCTCAACTTTAAAGCTCTGATGCAACTAATTGTGATTCATGTCACTTCCCTCAACTGTTTACCATTCTCTCTTAAGTTAAGTTTCCTTAAACTTCACTCTTATAATAGATGTGGCTTCCCTTTAATATTTCAGCTGGGCTTCTCTTTCATCACAAAATTGTTTTTCTAATTCAAATGGCCGAAAGAAACACGATTGCAATCGTGAAGTTATTATTATTCAGACCGATAGTGGTTAACAAAGTTGACATTTCCCTTTTAATTGATAATAGTTTGTAATTACGGCAACTCCCTCTGCAAGTATCTAATCGAATGAACAAATGGGGAAATGAAATCAGTGACTAGGAATTGGGTCGATGTTGATAAACAGGTAAGTTAGGAGAAGCTTTCCTATGAAAACGGTGGTTAACCAAAGTGCTTCCCAGCAAGGAAGTTGTCGTGCGTGTTTTCCCATGTATTTGTGGGTCTTGCTCCAGTTTCCTCCTACAGCTAAAAATATACAGTACATGATTAATTTCCAGTTGCTTTCGTTGCCTAAAGCACACAAGATCGAAATCAATCCAGGGCGACTTGCCATTGTTCCTCAGGGATGGAGAACACATTTCACTGTCTAATGTACATGAGACAGAATATGGTACCTTTATGAAGAAATATGGGACGTAAGGTGGGTCAGTTGACATGCAAGTAGTAAGGGCTATTCATTGAAGGTGCGCCTGATAATCCGGTGCACCTAATAGTGCGGAAAATACGGTATTTTGATTGATCCAAGTGGAGCCGGCCGGGTATATAAAGTCTACACACCCCAGGAAATCCCAGGATTGTGTGACTTTAAGAAATTGGACCAAAATCCAAAAAATGTCAGGAATAGAAGACAAATTGATTTGGGGTTAATCAGAGGTCCGTTAAATTCGAGCAGGTATATGCTGACTCCCATTTAACATGAGTTGAAATGTGATTGTGTTGGCGTTTATAAGAGGGTGTGCACACTTGCGCAACCACATCATTTATAATACAGGTTGTTGGAAATTAGGTGGTAGACAAGCTGAAAAAAGGGTGGAAAGGCTGTCATTTTCCACATCTTGCCTTAATGTATGCATGGAAACTTTTGATGGTTGAGGAGGAGGTGTGACGAAATTGACAAGGCGGCATGTTGAAGGGTGCTTATTTGTGCACAGTAAATGCAAAACAAAGGGGGGGGGGGGTTACCGCATCAGGAAAGATTACATGGAAAAGAAAAATGCTCTTTGCTACCTACATTGAACATTTTCAAACGCGAGAGATTCAGATTAGCCTTAAGAGTTTGGATGGACATGAATAGACCAGTAGCATTAATACATCACCAACAAACAATTCGTTCAAGATGTACAGCATTTACAGTCGACTAATTTAATCATGAACTATGCAATTAATTATTTTCTATTACCGTATTTCCCGGACTATAAGGCGCATCTAAAAACCTCAAATTTTCTCAAAGGCCTTATAGTGCCTTATAGTCCGGTGCGCCTTATATATGGACCTGCTGAAGCCTATGAATCATGAATCAAAAAGATCCTTATTTTGTGATTATAAAGTAATTTGTTGCGTCTGAAGTTGAAATAAAAAGATAAAATGGAGAATGATTTGATTTGGATTAAAATGGGCCATTCATTGAAGGTGCGCCTTATAGTCCGGTGCGCCTTATAGTCCGGAAAATACGGTATTTTCTCTTGTTTAATGGACAGAAGGAAAGTGGAAAATAAACACAAATGAATACTCCCGTCCTTAATTCAAACACATTGGACTATACTGCAAATGGTGGCAACGTGCGCAAAAGTTTAAATATGTATTGGGAAAAGTTCAAATTCATAATTATAGGCTGAGCAGGCTTTGGATAAAAAGTAGTATAGATTTTTAACCAAGCATGAACTCGTGGCATATGCCTGACCTTTAGTACAAAGAGCCATGCATTATTCATTGGGAAATTAAGCAAAATGTTAAAATATTCCATCCTGGTGCCGTATGCAGCGTTTTGTCCATAATCATTACAAAGAACAAGCCGGGGTCCATATTTTTTTTTTCTTTTTTTTTTGCATTCAAGCCGATTAGAGATCATGTCTTGGAGCCAAAATTGTCCGACATTATAAACTGAGGCCAGACATTTTCGAGTGATAGATGACAGATGAGTTGATTTAGGTTCATTTTGCTTGTCATGTTTGACCATTTGTCTCGAAAAATGACCTGCTGGAGGACATTCACAGTCTCACTCCACTTAATGTTGTTCCCTCTTAGGTTCTTCCCACCACAAAGCTTACGTAATGCGCTCAACTCACGTCTGGCCATGGAGGGCATCTCTTTCCGGAACCCCAATATTGGTGTCCAAGGTTATCGTAGTTAATAACTAGATACTAGATACTAGATACGAAATAACAAAAATTGGATAAACTGTTTTGTCAATGAAAGAAAATAAAAACAAAAAGGCATTTAAAAAAATAAATAAATAAATGAGAGAACATATTGCCCTATCATAAAAAATGTATAATCAAAAAATCAAAAATGTATAACCCTGCTCAGGGCACCATACTCTCTCTTAAATTATTTGTCCAGGTTATTTTAAAATAATATGGAGGAAAAATGAGCTTTGTATGATAGCCTACTGAATTGTCCCTATGCAGCAACTACATATTAAATTTTTGGGGGAATGGCGGGGGGATAATCTATTTTTATCTTTTTCAAAACTGCCGCAATCAATAAAAAAGGCCTAGAAAAAAAAAAGTAAAAGGCAAAACGCTTAGGGCTAAATGAAGCCCGGCATTTCTCAGCTCACCGTCGTGTACCAAAGAGCCCGCCGATGACTCCAGGCCGTGTCATTAGTGTGTCTGGAAGCCGCGGAGAGGTCTGCCTGACAGAAATCAAAAGCATTCCCGTAGAGGGGAACAGCATGAACCTGTTCAAAAAAAAAAAAAAAAAAAAGTTCTGCTGTGACATTAACGGCGCTTTGAGTGGACCGGCAAGTGACATTGGAAAAGAAATCAAAAACGGTTTGCCATTTAGAATTTAGCATTTCCTTTTAATGGCAAAAATATCATCTGAATTTGAAGAAAGTATTAATAAATCTGCCCTTTAAATATTGAGCTGAGAATATTTTGGGGGATCTCACACTATTATGGCATGGATTTAACTTTTGTCACATATTCAATCTTCATTCTGCAGCTTGGTTATTTCGCAATAGGTTTTACTGATTTTCGAATGATGTTTAAAACCTTTACTGATAGCTAGGGGTCAGTTTTGGTTCAAAAACCATCAGCCAATCTGAATTCTGGTTTGATATGAGACCCATTGAAATACAAAACAGGATGTTGGCGCTCGTGTTCTCTCAGCCATGATGTGCCCCTTTTTAGATGTTCTATTATCTCTAATGGGTTGTAATGACAAAGAAGGCAAATTACTGCCATGAATGAGAAACATTTTCACTAAAAGGGGTTGGGGGGGGGGGGTGATTTTTACATTCGGACCGAGCCGTCAAACCTGACCTTGAGTGTAGATAGTCAATTTGACGAACAGCACTTTGACACCCATGCATACAGGATGAGAGAAATCAACCTTCTGTCCAATTGTCAAAGAGAGCTTAGACCATTCGAATCCTAATTTAAAAATGTGTCCATTTGCGATTTGTTTTGCAATTTCACAACACATTTTAGTGCCGGAGCATTTGTTCCGCTTGTGAGCATGACTGCTGAGTTGAATGTGAAGATTTCTTGTTTAGAATACATTTCCGGGGATGTAGAAAAACAACAATTTAATGACAGAAATAGATTAGTTTTTTTGTTGTTGTCAGAACAGATTTTACTAGAAATTTTTTTTTTTTTTTTATAGTCTGCAGGTGTTGATGACCAATTTTAGGTGATTCCAGACTTCAAGCTTCATTACCTGCAGGGACAATTATTGTTGGCAAGAGGAAAAAAAAAAAAATTAACTTACTTTACTGTGTATTCCAACCATAATGACATGTGTGATGTAAAGCCTACATTTTTTACAAACTATATTGTGAACAACAAAAGGTTCTACATTTAAAAAAAAATAAGGTTTAGTGTGAAATGTTCCTTCCCCAATCCAAAATCAGATATGGCTTAACAGGCATGACTGGCATCTAAAAAGCTGCTTATTTTCCCTGATGCACATTGCCAAGAGGATGAACAAAATGTATTTTTCATGGTGTGTCCTCAAATGCTTGACCTGCATGTTTGAAGACTTCACTACAAATCTCACAGGGTTATTTTCTGCAAGCAATCAACTGAGCAAAAAAAACAAATGTTTGCTCTTCATGTTTTCATCTGTAACCTTCACATGATGGCAAATGGAATAATTACTAGCGGCAGCGGGCTAATAATTGCAAATGTTGAGGTGTAAAACCACGTTTACTAATTAGCAACAGATTTTTTTTTTCTTCAGTATATCACCACACACCCCATACAAGTACAAATTGTTGCTCATTGCTTAAAAAACAAATTGTAAACTGCATTTGCCTAAAAAATCCAGACTGATTTCAACCAGTGTGATAAGTGAATGCTATAGTGTGCTGTAATTTATCCTTTGTGTACATTAAGGAATTCTAGGGGGGGGGGGGAAACACTGCCAGTACAGTTCTATAATGGTGACTGTTTCTGTTATTTATTTGGGGGGAAATTGTATTTGAAAATGAGAGGTCAGCAGTGTTGTCGAACGGATTGCTTTTGACCTTTGAGGTCTCAGTGTATTTGATTTTAACACTGTGGTGTCAAACTTGTGTCCATTGTAGGACATGCACGGCAGTTATTGTTGCCCTCCCGGACATAGTGATGAAACTCAGTACAGTAAATGTCATATAAAATGGGACATAAACAGCTAGAATATTTTCTTTTAGCAAAGAGAAGTTGGTCTTTTTCGGATGACGGACAGTAAGAGATTCGAACAGTCTGAATTATAAAATTGATATCGACATGGCTTCCCAAAGATGCCGCTGTTATACGAAACACTCAAGAAAATCCTGGTGATGCTTTCCAAGGAAAGTCCACTTCATTTTCTTGAAGCTTTACCTCACTTTACCTCATAAAAACATAAATGTCTCCTTTCATCACCGAAATCCAATGAAGTGAAATCCTCTTTACTTGAGTGACTGCAGATTGCCATCTTAAAAGCAATAATTACATTTTACGTTGCCTTAAAGGCCCCCAGATGTAATTTAATTGACTTTTAAGCTCCTGCAGTAACTACAAATTAACAGTTGTAAATATGCAGTCATAGCCGGAGGTAGTCAACAAAACAAAAAGCTAGCCTGGACAACATAATATGAGATTGTCCACCAGTATTAAAAATTGTAGTTACCATCGTTATTTAAATAATTAAGATATTCATATAACAAAACAAATTCAGCATATTTGCTATTTAATTTGAATGTTTTATGTTAGTCTGAAGAAAATAACACACAGGCACTTTACGTCATCACCCTTAAATCAAAATTTGTTGCACGTCCACCTTCAAATTTGGTGCGAAGCAATTTTGTTAGCATCCTGCAAGCGGAGATGGAAAGAGTGGAAAAAGCAAAATGCTATTCAACCTTTTTCTTTACTCTATTAACTTGAGTGCGTGTAAGAACCATAGTTCCATACAAAACCTATTGTTGGGGGGGAGTTGGCAATAAATGACTTCCCACTTTTGTTCTCCAAAAATATGCCGTTTACTTTGTGAGTTGTTTACAATCAATTTAGTCCAGCGATTGCTTTTGTGGCCATTTCCTCAATTACTTTGACATGTATGAAGTCATAATTAATAGAAGCAAAAGCCCACAGCTACAAATCGGAGGTCTATCAAAAATGAAAATTGCAATTTTTACTGCTGTGCAGCCACTGTGAAATTAAACGTTTGAAGATGTCTTTCTTGCGTTAATAGACTGTTTTAGCTTGATTAAAAATATCTCTCCTATATATATATTTTTTAAATTTATTTATTTATTTATTTAATAACTTTAAAAAAAATTCATTTTTGCTCTTTCTAACAAATTAACATTCTCCAGAATACACACACACAATAACAATTTGTTCTAATTTCAACATATTGCGTTCATTTCTTCCAAGATCAAACTCAGCGCCATCAAATGTTTATTTATAAATTACACAGTTGTGCGCCATGGTACTTGGGACTCAGTGGCTCAAGACCTAATATAATACGTGTCGTGTTGTTGTCAAAAGCTGTGAGTCCAAATGTGCATTAACATATCCATGGAAACAATGCGGCAAATGATGGAGACAAACCACAAACCACCACCTCCTAATTGCCCACCTCCTCCCCCTCCACGAAGACATCAGTGGCGTTATCACCTTTTCCCTCAAGCAATATGTGATAATAGATTAGTGGTGCCCTGACTCCCTGAATAAAACCTGGAAAAAATGTGTGCAATTAAATTTCCAATCTAAGCGTATTAATAATCGCATCAAACGTTGTTATTACAAGCTACCTGATAAAGGACACAATGTTCTAGTTTACGGAGCAATGACGACCAATGATCTTCCCTGACCGACAACATATAAATACCTCATTGTAGATTAAGAAAGATGATTTAATATGTGCTTCGCGGGTTGCGGCGCCCTAACCGAGAGAGAACGCCGAGTCTCATAATGTCGCCGGTGCCACCTGCGCTCGCCCGGTTGTGTTTCCAAGTTCACAGCCATCGCCTGAGAAACTATTTGGCATTATTAATGCTAAGGATATTCCCAGTGATGCAAAAAAAGGTGAAGGTGATGAGAGTCAGCTAAGTTCCAAGTGCAGCCCGGAAGGGGTCGGGCCACCTCGCGAGTGCATCTCATCCATCCCCGCTATTACAACAACAGTCGCCTGTGGCAGGGCCTTAAAAGACATGCACACTTGATTTGTTCCAGCCTCCACTCCAATGACTTCCATTCACTCCATCCTGCACACGGCGTGACTAAACCCAACTGCGTCAGCCTCCGTCTCAAAATAAACACACATTCTGCTCCCCGAAAAAGACTGAGAATAACATCTGTGCCGGAGACGCAGATTTCAGACCTACGCGTTTCTGCATCTTTTTTCTTTACATGCAAATAGAAATATTCGAGGTAATTGTATTGACTACATCAGGTAGCCTCCTTCATCACTTCTTGTTAAGACAGAGTTGAGCGCTGACAAGTAAATCAGCTCTCTGGGTGACAGCGCATGAGCTACCGTATTTTCCGGACTATAAGGTGCACCTAAAAACCAAAAATGTTCTCAAAAGCCGCCTTATAGCCCGGTGCGCCGTATATATGGACCAAATTCCTAAACTGGCCCGAAGCAATGTGTCATGAAATCAATCATAAGTGGCCCGCTGAAGCCTATGAATCATGAATCAAAAAGACGATGGATCATTATTTCATGATTATAAAGTTATTTGTTGCATCTGAAGTTGAACTAAAAAAGATAAAATGGAGAATTGATTTGATTTGGATTAAAAATCTGACATGATGCATTAATGGTGTGCTTTATAGTCCGGTGCGCCTTATATAAGGACAAAGTTTTCAAATGGGCCATTCATTGAAGGTGCGCCTTATAGTCCCATGCCCCTTATAGTCTGGAAAATACGGTACTTTGGGGATCTGGATAAGGAAGGCGGAAGGAATAAAGAGTGGCCATCGTCTTCACTCAGCGGAATATATCAGTAGGTGAAGAAGACAACCCCCTAAATCAGGGGTCCCCAAACTTTTTCCTGTGAGGGCCACATAACCTTTCCCTTCTCTGATGGCGGGCCGGTGGCAGTTTGTAACAGAAAAAGTGTGACGATCGTAGGGGAGCTTAAAAAAATTATTGTTTTCCAGAAAGCCACACATAACCAAATAACGGTTATTTAATAACCCTTTCCAGGTTCTTTACAGAAAAAAGGTCAGGAAACAAATAATAACACTATTAATGAAATAAATAATAACTAAACCCTCTCTGAGTTCTTCACAGAAAAAACAGGAAATAAATAATAACTAAATAACTCTCTCTGGGTTCTTCATAGAAAAAAAACCATGGAACATTAACTTTCTGTTGTGCCATGCACAATCTTAACAGACAAAAGTTCAGCTCAGTTGTCAGAGCAGAACCTCTCTGACACATATGAGCAGTCTCTTAAAGTTCTTGTGTTCCTTCCTTATAATCCTTTTGTAGGTTCCAGTAGGCTTGTAGACACCGCTGTCTTTTTTGTTAAAGTTTGATAGTGCGTCATAGTCTGGAGTAAAATTTGTTGTGGCAATTCTTAGGCGAGATCCGAGGTGTTGGTCCGTTTACCTCGATCTGTGACGGGTAGATGTTGACGTTCATGTGGCTGAACGTCACGTCGCGTACGTCGAGCCAAATTGGCAACTCTTTTAAACGCTCGGCACTGTGTTCACCCTGCTTTACTTGGGCGACATTTTAACGGAAGGATTCCAGGGGAAGGTTTGTGGGTGGGTTTAGCGCAAAACTGCATCTGAAAGCTCAGCGCGCGAATTACAAGAATGCTGTCGTCACAGCCCACGCTCTAAATTCGGGACTGATACAAATAGAGCGCGAGTGCGCCATGTCCGTACACGCACTTGTGAGTGTGCACCGAGCTTTCTGACACGGCTTCCGGTAGTAAATGCGCAAGCGAGCGCTCCCCCTTCTACTGGGGAAACGCAGTCATTGCAGGCAAAATGAGCAAAAAAAAAAAAAAAAACAGTTTAATAATACAATTTATTCAGGGTTGGCGGGCCGGATTAAACGGTCCCGCGGGCCGTATCCGGCCCGCGGGCCGTAGTTTGGTGACCCCTGCCCTAAATGTATGTTCAAACTGTTGATTCATTGCATCTTGAAGCAAGTGAGGAAATATGGAGCATACTACTTCATTCAGTCTCAAATGGTTAGCTGTCGAAGGAAAAATGACATTTGCTATGGGGAAGTCGCGCTAAATCAATTTGACGGCACACCTCATCTGGGCAGATTTATTCTGCTTCTCCAACAAGTCTCGCTGGATTAGCATTCTCGGTGACATCGTCTTCCGACTCGGCGCACAAGTCTTGATTGCGGTGTCTCATGTAAACATTACGATGGACTTCCTACTCACTTATCATCGTGAAACATTGATCATCATTTCCATTACACCAAAGACTTTTTCATTTTCATTCAAATCCATCAAAAAATACAATATCATTTCTAATAATCACCAATGGTCAAATCAATCCATCCGGTGTCAAATAAGGAAACTCCATTTCAGATAAAATAAATAAATAAATAAAAGCAGATTCTGCTGTAGTTTTTTTTTTTGGGGGGGGGGAGCAGATTGATTTTCCACTTGTCCTGTCTGTGAAGTGTGTGTCATCACTGTGTTACATCCCCGCCCATCTGTGTAGCCTTTAAATCTACAGATGGCCTTCATTTGGACAACTTGGAGTCTTCACATCCAAGCCAGATCTGTTTTGTGCTCTCCTTTTCGTTGGAAAAATCAAAACCTTGCAGAGGCAGAAACAAAGTGACATCTTTTTTTTTTTTTAATAACGTGGGTAAAATTTCAAAGCAAATCGAATACAAAAAAGGCAATCAACCATCTTCGCAAATGGCTCAGAATTAAAATCAACATGTTTTTTTTTTTTTTCTTGGTTTATTTGAACAAGACGCCAGCAAATAAAACTACAAACAATAAAACAAGGTCAATTAAATGTAACCACACAGACAGGTTGGTGGGTGGATATGGACGCCTTAAAATAGGATTTTCCATTAGGCAGGTGGTGGCTGGTGATAAGGATGATCAACGGTTGAAGAAAAGTCCAGAGCGGCCAGACCTGGTTCACTACAGTAGAGTCTATTGGATGGACCGGTTGGGTCTTTTCGGAGGGGGAGGGGGCATTAGCTCAGAATCCGGGTCTGTTTGGTGTTTACGGGTTTGGGCTTGGACTGCTTGAGGGCAACGGTCCACGTATTCCAACAAGATTTTCTTGGTGACGGGTTCCTGGATGCTTTTGCATACCGCTGGGGAAAAAAAACAAGGGGTGGGAGGAATAACCGTCAAGGAGCGGCTTGAGGAAATTCTTGTCGACGCTGCGTGGGAGCTATTATGAACTGTGCTTTATATTTGGGAGTGAAAGAAGAATCTTTAGGTACATTTTAGGGCTTCTACAACTGTGTTGTCACGGATCACTCCAAAAAGATCGAAAACGGCTGGCGGTGAATGAGATTAACCCGAGTGGCGACAACCAATAGCAGCCGGGATAACAATGAATGACAGATGAGCATTTGGCCTTCATCGAAAGATCTTCTTTTGGGATTTGTTCCAGCTTTTTTTCGGCGTAACAAGAGGTTGACTTCTAGAGAAGTGACTTATTTCACTTGGCAACAAAATAATACACACACACACACACAAAAAACATACAATCAAACATGCAGTGGAGTGGAAAGACATTATTGCCATTCTGGAATGCTTACAATGAAAAGGCTAATTACTGCCAGTCCAAACTTGACATTGGCAAGTCTTGTACATAAAAGCAGCGGATGGTGTTAACGTTTAGTCTATTACGATTATTCTAACGATCCGATATCGATTAGCCTATTCTAGTGTAAATAGTGAGGGCCAGGTTGTTGGAAACTGAATTTTTCTTTTAAATAGACTAGGTAAATCATCTTGAGCTAACTACCGTATTTTCCGCACTATAAGGTGCACCTTCAATGAATGGCCCATTTTAAAACTTTGCCCATATATAAGGCGCACCGGATTATAAGGCTCACCTTCAATGAATGGCCCGTTTTAAAACTTTGTCCATATATAAGATATATACATTTGGCCTGCGGGCCGGACTTTGGACACGCCTGCTGTAGTGTCTCAATATTGGTCCATATATAAATGGCACCGGATTATAAGGCACACTGTCGGCTTTTGAGAAAATTGGAGGTGTTTAGGTGCGCCTTACAGTGCGGAAAATACGGTGCTCATTACCGACAATGCAGCTTGTGGACGTGTTTTAGAGTCACCAGCTTGTGCTGAATGACATCCTGCTAGTTGCGCAGGAACAGACTTGTTCATAAAGATGTCAAACGTGGTTGCAGCTAAGCTAATGCTGGAGACGGCTGTAATGGTCTGCCTACTATTAGATGGAGCGGGCAGAATTGCAGCGCGATTGCTCTTATCTTGAGATAAAAGCTGCTACAGGTTCTTAGATCGGCACACCGGGCAGCCTGAAGACATAAGACTCAATAAGGCCCGCTTTCTTATCCTCTTCAATCAAGTCATCCTTTCAATGTATCAATCAGTACGGACTGGCATGTGTAAAGTCAGAACGTGGATACTTTCAGTGTGGCAAGAAAAAGCGATGGATGAAAGAGACGGGTGGGCAGTGAATGTGTGTTCAGTGCGCCACTGCTGAGCTTTGACATTCAACCAGAAAATACCGTATTTTCCGCACTATTAGGCGCACCGGATTCTAAGGCGCACCTTCAGTGAATGGCCCATTTTAAAATGTTGTCCATATATAAGGCGCACCGGATTATAAGGCGCATAGAATAAATAACTCAACGTTGCTCAAACGTTAATATCACACAACACACAAAATAAACACGAAAAGCTTACTTTAATAAATTAGTCCTCATCCACGAATCCATATTGGTCCATATATAAGGCGCACCGGATTATAAGGCGCACTGTCGGCTTTTGAGAAAATTGGAGGTGTTTAGGTGCGCCTTATAGTGCGGAAAATACGGTACTGAATCTGTTCAGGTGAATGAAAATGTTGAAGGACAATAATGGGACTGCAATCAGATGGATGAAGAGAACAGATCTTTCAAACCACAGACAGATACGGAATGAATCTGAGAAGTAAAACAGAACGTCGCAATCTGGACTTACCTTTTGTAGTTTCTTCGATGTGATTTTACACAACAGCTGCTCACTTAGCAAGAACAAAGAGAACTTACCCATGGCTGTGTCGTAGGAGTTGGGGAAGCTCTTGTCTATCCTCTGCCTCATGAACACCCAGCTGTTGTTGGCAAAGTTGCACTCGATGATCTTGTTGTCGTACAGTTTGAGCTCTTTCGTGGCCTGACAGACGACACAGACGCTTTTTATTTTCGCGGGTCGGGGGGATGACAATATTGAAATATGACTTCGACGTATTAGCCTTCTGCATCTGGCTTGGGGGACAAGGCGTCACATCTGACTGTGATAAATGTAATTCACTCACTGGAATGACCGTGGTGTTAAAAACACATTAAATACTCGTTAGCGTAAAAGATGATATTGGCGCAGGCAGCCGCTATTCAACTTTGAGGAACTGCTCATGGGCTGGCAGCTACGAATCAGCGAGCGAGTACACATCGAGTTCAAAACGTCTTGAAATTTGAAAACCTGACTGGCTGAAATATGAAAAACGGCATCGCTTCAATCTGTATAAGGAAGCAACAGGCATTGTCACATTCTCAACCATGATGACAGCATTGACCACCTCCATGAAGGCACGTGCCCACCTTCGTGAAGGTCAAACACTCCGACGCAGGAAAACAACATCCAGTCAGTTGCCTGGCTACACGAAGCAATTGTGTGAAGGCGAGATGGTATCGGCCCGACCGGCTGAGCAGAAGCAAACTCTCAAGCAATGCCAGGGACATTGATGAGACCAGAGAGGATGCGGAACAGAATTTCACATCATTAGCTTTTTTTTTTTTCTTTTTTTGTACCTCAGGCTGGAATCACAATGGTTCCCATGATCCATTCACTTATCGGATCCATTTCAAGCGCTTGAAACAGAGCCCTTCTCACTTGTGGCACTATTTGATGCAGCAAACAAACAACAGATGAGCTCTCCCATCATGTGCCACTCAGAGATTTGATATGAGCGACAAAACATGGCCGACGATTATCGAACGACGAATAAAACGATTATCTTTGTCAGGGTGACTCACTATCAGTACACAAAGGGAACGCAATGCCAACAAAGACCATGGAACAGCATGTTGTCCAGGTTCGCAATGACATTCAGCAAAGGTCACGCGAAGGAAAAACAGCCAAGTTTGGCCAGAACCTCGAATTCTACACGAGGCCTTTATCCTTCATGGAGTGTGGGGCATCTGGGCTGACAGCGGGGGCGCCACAAATATCACACAGGAAGCAAGGACAAGTGTGAGGGAGGAAGATGGAGAACACAAGCCACAGAGCCAAGTTCCATCAAGTGTGCTTTGGCTATACAAATGAAAAGGTTCACTTGTGGATTTGATATGCACGTGAGGGGTGATTTTTTATTTTTTTTTAAACTGAGCCCTAGGATGAAGAAGAAAACCAAAGCCCAGCGGGGTTGACGATCATTTCCGAAAGCTCTGCACAGCATGGTGGCAGACAAGTGAAGTCTTTCCTGCTGGCACAGGTGGACATGTTGGCTGACACTTTTTCGACAACCCCTGGTGCTTAGTCTGTCCAGACCTGTTTTTTTAATGGCAGCGCATGTGTGTTAATAGTGAATGGAGAGCTTGGCAGACCATTTTTATTTTATCGCTGTTGCATTACTGCAGATCACAAAATGGGTTTGCACCATCAAAAGAGGCATCGTACTTCAGAGGGGGAGTTTAGAAGGGGGGGGATTTAATTTTGATTGCGCTCTGACTGGACATGGAAATTCAAAGAGAGGAAGATTAGTCCAAATATTGAAGTGGAAACTTGTTTTCATGACATTTAAATGTTATGAACAAACAATGAGTGACTTATTGGCTCCTTAATTGGGTCGTGGGTCCGTTTCGATTCATTTTTTTGCATTCTATACTGAAAAGCAAACCAGGCAGAGATGGCATAATTCATCAAGTTTGGATGGACTTTGATTAGCTATGCCCGATGATGTCTGCAATTGCTTGGTTTGCTCCATTGAATCAACAAATATCACAACAAATAGTTGCGGCAAATGTGCAGAGAAGATTTCCAAGCAATGATCAGATTCAGGTCCTGTATGAAAAATATGCTGTTCGACAAGAAATTCAAAGTCGGTCTTGATTTCTGATGACAAGGTCTGTCAGCCAGATTATTAAAATTCAATTGAGCTCGGTCAAAATCAGTTCAAATGGGCTTTAGAAAAATGACTCCATTTCAGCTGAAGACTTTACGAAGCTGTGCAACAGGAAATGGGAGTAGAACCAAAGTAGGAGGAGTATGAATCATTAGCAAGAATAATAATTGACACAACTTTCCCGGACGCTCATTAGCATAGGCGAGGCAACGCATGTCAAAAGTATGATGGCGGTAAGTCAGCTCTAATAGGATTATCCTATTTTGTATTTCTTCCTATAGGTGTCGAAGAGAGATTTATTACATTATATCGTGCGAATATGAATACTAGAGCATTTCAAAAATGTTTTATATCCAGTACTTGTGTGTGGTCCGCTTAAAAAAATTAAACTTAAAATCAAAGGACATTAATCAGTATAACTAATAAGAAATAAAATTAGCCTGGGTGCTCGTAAACACATTGATTTATAAATATGGATGGACATAACTAACACTGGGGCAGGCAAAGAGATGACTAGGAAGTTAAGTTAAGTCTAAGATTAAAGGTTTTTTAAGTTAGGTCAAAAGTCAAGTAAGGCAAAACACGTGAGGCGGAGATTTTTAGCGTGACATCTAATTTCGATTACAATTAAATACAGTAAATGACATTACGTTCCCAATTATATGCTTCAGTGTTCAGAAGATGACAAATGGCAACATTTAATTAATGGTGTATCCATTTAAATTGACAGCACGTTATAGCAAATGAAATCCATCATGAGGAAATGTCACGAACGTCATCGATGCCTTCAGGGAAATTAAGCATGCTTTCCGCCCGGAATTTGATGACAAACATTTTCCCAAAAATAGCAAATGAGGGAATAGTAAAGGCAGGAATTTATTAGCGGTTAACGTTTTGGCATGTTGAGAAGGTTGAGCTAAACAAACGAGGGAAAACAAATGGCGTATTAAAACGTAACAAAAACAAACTAGTTAATTGAAAAAGAATACAGCCCGTGTCATATAAAGCTCAATTAAATGTCTGCGGCTAATTTGAAAAAAATACCCAAGTCACCACTTTGACTATTGATATGAAACGAATAACAAGATGCCAAGTGATTCAATGATTATAAATTGGATGATGAAATGGCACTGTATGAACTCTGCATAGGATTTTGAAATCTAAACTATTGTAAAAATGATGGGGGGAAAAAAAACCCAAAGAACTTAGCCCTTTAAGGGACATTTGACATTTATGCTGCAGTTTGCACAATATGTGTGTATGAAAAAATTTTTGGGGGGGAGGACTGGAACAGATTATCCACATTTCAATTCATTTCCATGGGAAAATACGATTTGATTGGGTGAACTGAGTTGACGAGCTTTGTCATGGAACAAACTAAACTGAAAGTACAAGCAACACTTTCTCTCACCTTCATCTTTGCAAAGGGCCGATCGTAGTTGCCGACGTAAAGCAAGCCGACGGTCTGAGGCAGCAGCCTGCGAAGACAAAAACGCACCGTAGTTAACACCACGCAAAGGATACGGCGCAAGAGGATCTTGAGTGGTGCGAAGACATCATCACGCTGCTTACATTTTTGCAGCTAGTAACAGAATGGCAGGGAATGTGATATTGCACCTTCTGTCTCCGTGCAGAGAAAATGTCGACAATCCAAGGCCGAGGTAAATCAGAGGAAAAAGGTACGGAATATAAAAGAAGTGAGCCGTCATTCGCACCTTGGCGAGATTTATTTGCGAGTATGACGGACGTTTCTGTGCAGTATTTGTCTCTCCTCTTGGAGATGGAGGCCAACAGATGTCTTAATCACACACTGCTCCGGTCCTCACCATCCTCCCTCATCAGCCTGTTATTTGCAGACACTCAAAGCTCTATTAGGATCGAAGATTCAAGAGCGGGCTTCTATTTTATTTTCGTTAACCATCCATGGAGCGGAAACAAAGGGGGGTATTGTGACTGAGTGATGGCTCGAACTACAGTGCGACTCTCCGTCGAAAGGCTGAGAAGAAATAAGAGAATCCCCCCCCCCTTTCTGTGTGATAATAGCAAACACGGAGAGGAAGGACGGACAATAAAAGAGCTAAATGGCCCTGCTGCAGTAATGGACCCATGCATCTGTACTTTCTTGTCATTGCTCTATTAATACAACTGAATAACAAATTTGTGCCGGAAAAAAACAAGAATGGCTCATTTTATTGCACCTCAACTTCGGGTTGGAGTGAAATAAATGACACCGTTAAAATCCTGATTGGAATGGAATATAAAGCTGTTGCAACTGGTGCAGGGGGAAGGAAAAAAAAAAAAAGCAACTTAATATTTGAAGAAAAGCACACAACTAACTCAAGGCCAACATTCAAAGGTAAAATACACAATTTGAATGTAGTGCAGTCCATACTTATTTTATGACATCTCTATCGAACAAAGGAGCTTTTCAGTCGGATCGATTTGTGATGAAAGAGAAATTTTTAAGCACGCTCGAGATGAAAACATTTTTGTTCAAACCTTGAAAACCTCAAATTTGTATTCAATTTTTTTTTTTTTTTAGTAGCTAAGCAACTCTAACAACTCCATGGATAACGGTGAGGGGAAAAAAAGGGCAAGGTCAGCAGCTTTTTATGGCACATAAAACGTTAAACAAGCCACCCCGAGCTCGAATAAATGATGGGAGTACCCAAGGCAAAGTTAAATACCCAAAAAAGTTGTTAATATGATGAGGTTATGCAGAGGGTGGATCCGTTATTTACACAAGTACGGATTGAGACGACGTAATGTCACCCGAGTCCCCCCACATTGATGTAACTGTTAATCATGGCCTCCATGGACAAAACGCCGCTATCCATCGGTTCACGCAAGACTTGAGCCGGATTCCAGTTTGAATCGCGGCTGCTTCGCGTGATCCATTCCTCCTGCTATACAAAAATAAGAGCCTGACTTTTTGTGTCAGCGTATAGATGACGACAAAGCCTGCAAGGCAGGACGCGCTGAAGGATCGATTGTGTGGGCTGACGAAAAACACGTCTGTCTGCCTCTACGTTTCGCTCGGATGGTAACCGAGGAGAGACTTGAAAGTCCAAGATGGAGCCAGGTCTGATGAGGGCGTCTGCCGATGAATTCCTCACGACTCTCGATTGCGCTCTGTGTTCTCCCGCGCTCAGCAGGCACGAGATGGCGGCGGAACGAGCGGCCAATCTGTTGGCAGTGGATGATGGCAGGGGCTCGGTGAGGTCACCTGGCTCTCGGAGGCGGCGGCTGCGTGACCGGCAAGTCTGCCGCGATGGGACTGCGTGACCAGACACGCAGGAGAGAACAAAAAAAAAAAAAAGAAAACCCCCGCCAGCTATTATTTGTCTCATCGTGGCTAGACACAGCTGGACTTTCCGCGCACTATTTAACATCATAAAATGGCAACATGTGATAATTATCAGCCAAAAGTGGAGTTGATTTGTCGGAATTTATTTTAACTTTCCTCAAGGATGTTTAGAATGAGATTGAAACGTTATTGATTCGTTTTTTTATTTATCCGTTTATTTATTTATTACTTTCATTTATTTTTTTATTTTTTATTTATTTGTTACTGATTTAATTACTTTTTTATGAAATTGATTTACTCTTATTTCTACATGCACAATGTTGGTAAATCCGTAAAAAGAATACAAAATGAATCCATCCACTTCCAATTTGCAACCTTTCTATTAATGCATACAAGAAACATGGAAAGCCTCTAATCACCTGCAAGGGAATGATTGCCTTTTACAGCACAGGAAAGTCTTTTTAAGGGCGGGCGGGGGACTCAAAGATAAGCACCAGTGCACCTGAATAATTCATTTTGCAGAGAATGATGACCACAAAAATAAGAGAAAACGTGAAGGGTTGCCGTGCTCTGTGCACTTAAAGCTTTTTAAAAGCGAATATTCGGTAAAAATACGCAATTCTCTGCATTATCGCAATGGAATTGTTCCCCCGAGGCGATGGGAAAAGAAAGACGGTGGGGGTTAAGTGTGAGAAATAGACACAGGGAAGATGAATGACAATTCAATTTCGGATCAATGGAAGGCTTACGTACCCTTCTCCTCCGACTTTTGTGATCTTGAGGCGAAAGTCCACCGAGTTGAGGTTTGGGGGCTTCCATTTCAAGATGTCATCACACCTGCCGGGCTTGTACCTCTGCCGACATAAAACAACATGGTTGGTTGAAGATAAAAATAATAATAATAACTGTCTCAGAAATATTGTGATAAAGTTTTTTATTTTCTTTAATGCAATTAAAAAAAAAAACATTCTGGATTCATTAGAAATCAGCTGAAATATTGCAAGCCTCTTATTAATTTATTTTTTGTTTTTTTAATTTCCATTACAGACAATAAAGAACTTTATCGCAATATTCAGATTTTCTGAGACAGTCCTGTATATATATATATATTTTGTGTGACATTTATGATGAGCAGCGGAATAATGAGAAATGTAAAGGCACTGTGAGTGGAGGCGGGATGAGATGATCAGATTCTATCACTGTCAGGTTGCCCGGTAACAAAAGTATACTCCGAGGAAAGATGTCTGCAAAACAGACAGGATTTCTCAGGAGATCCGCGGAATGGAACGGAGCTAGCAATATGAAGTCCAAGCAAATCTTATGTGTCATAGTAACTCACTGCAGGCAAATACAAACGCTTTAAGATCGTGAGAAAATAGACCCTATATATAGCACGTTTTGCTGACACCTATGACATCATGGCTAACGCTTTTCTTTCAAACCAATCGCGGTGGAATTCAAATTGCCTCTTTTAATGACACGTTTCATTTCGGTTCAAAGGTTTGCTTATCTGTTACATATTAGTAATAATCAAATGCATGTGTCATTTTATTCTGTTCATTCGTTGTTCAATTAGAATACCCAAGTTATGTAAATCCAAACTAATTCCCATAACGAGCTTTCGTTTCGGGGTATTTTGCACCTCGGTGCAAAACAGAACGTTATGCATGAGGGAAAATTGCGCCACTGAATGAAATCATAGGCAGCGTTATGTCAGCGTGGCTGGACATGTGCCACGTAAACAACATTAACATCGTTGACTCCATTTTGTGGTCACGACGGTAAATCCCATATTGTCGGCGTGACCAAACCATACCCCCTTTTCCTTGAAGTCACTATGGGGAGATAAATAACATAGGGGGGGGGGGGGGGGGTGACTATAGTAGAAGCTGGAGAGTGCAGCAAACAAAGAAGGTGACAAGCTGCAGATCGGAGATTTGCTACCCCCTTTTAAGTCCTGAAATAGCTTGCCTCTATTTGATCCTTTACAATCCATATTTGCATCGGATGAGACAGAGCTCTTTCGTTTTCACTTGCAGGAAAGAGTGAGGGGGGGAAAAAAACGGTACTGTACTGACTGTGAAATATTATTTACAAATCAACTTGGGAATCTGACGAATGAGTGTCAATCAATAAACCACGTGTTGAAGCGAAAAGGTCAGAAAAATAAATGCGTTTTAATGAGAGGATTTACTGAGTGAGACAAAATTGTGTTCCCTAATGTAAATTGGCAGAAAGCCTCCGAGGCTGCGATATGATTTGAACTAGACCAGCTATTTACACTCAAATTCTATATTTTTCTCTTTTTCAGGGGCTGACATTTAATGCTGATACCGAAAAAAACAAAATGAAACTGGTGCAGCTGTAGTGTTTGCAACAGCTTCCTCTATTGGCCAGACTTGATCAATCAAAATCCACTGAACCATCAGTGCAAATAAGCCCTCAAATCAATAACTGGCAGCACAAAAGTCCCACCACTCTTCTAAATCCAAAAGCAATTTCTTTTTAGGATTGAGGGTAGTTTGTAAATTCAATACGGCGCAAGAGAAATAGAAATAATCTTGAGCGCACAGTAGAGACGACGGCCATGTCCTCGCTTAACTTTACAATTTTCAGATTCAACCTGCGCACAGTCATGATAGGCAAGGGAATATTTGGATCGGTTTTGGAATGTATCATGATTTATGGACTCCATCACGGTTTAGTATTAATATATAAACAAACGTCACAGGCGATGAACAACGTTGTGTTGATATCATGCGGGGATTTCGCACTCGACGCGTTATTCATTTCGTTTTGACACCGTGATGGATACAATCACTGCAATGGAAACCAGATGGCAACTTGCTCGGATAATAAAGCAAATCATTGGAGCTGGTAAATAATGCAACAAAGCATACATGTGTTTTCACTGAACTGAAACTGACCTCAAAATTGTCTGAGTAAGGCAGCCACTAGACCGAAGAATTAGGTGGACCGTATTTTCCGCACTATAAGGCGCACATAAAAACCTCTAATTTTCTCAAAAGCCGACAGTGCGCCTTATAATCAGGTGCGCCTTTTATATGGACCAATATTGAGCCACTACAGTAGGCGTGAACAAATATATGGACTTATTTATGGACAACCTTTTAAAATGGGCCATTCATTGAAGGTGCGTCTTATAATCCTTATAGTGCGGAAAATACGGTAATTACTGTAAATGCAAAAGAAATGTTAAGTCATAAACTGTGGGCTGGTGTTACTGTGAATATGTGATGGAATAGTTATTTCGATTTATTCATAATAACATAGTAAGAATAACATTATCACCCGACTCTCGAGGAGGTCTTACTTACCCCGCATGGTTGGAAGATGAGGCCATCAACTTCGTGGCTGACCTGCGATGTAAAACTGCCTTCCAAGAGCTAAAAAAAAAATTAATAAAAAGATAAATCAATCTGACTTTTCCACAACAAAGGCAACAAAAGGTTTTATTTGGAACTTGTGAAAGAGCCAGCCCTCTGAGAAAATGGATTCATCTTTATAAATGACAAACCTTGACAGATAACCGACGACTGATGCATGCAAGGAACGTATTTCATTCCTTTTGCAAAACCGAGAAAAAGGAATCACACTAGCAGCCTCGGGGAAAGCCACAATACTGAACAATAACAACACATTCTCTGAAACGCGAAGCATAAACACAGCATAGCCTTATAAAGCTCCATAAAAAAAAAAATTGCAAACACTGACGAGTGAAAACGGGAATGAGGAAAATGACTTTGCAAACGACAGTTGAAAAACGAATATTTTAGGGGATGGTTGTTCCAATCAATTGTTTTACTAGCCAGGAAGAAAAAAAAACAATGACACTGCGTGACAAATGTTAGGGATGAATTAAAAATCGGAAACAGTAGTGGGATGAGGAGAAGCGTACTGCTGCTGCTGCAAAGGGGGATAGAAAATCAATCTCAAACAGTATCATATGCCTTGGAAAAGTCTCGCCTGTAATATGAAACGAAATAGCCACTCCAATATATGATTGCACATCACGAGACGGCGTCCGATAAGATCCACTTTAAAGGGCAAACAATAAATGCAGCAGAACAACTCCAACGAAAAGGGGAGACTATTACGAAACACATGTAAAAAAGAATATTAGAGTTGATTTTGATGACATACAATGTGGAAATTCTGCTTTTATGTATTTTATGTATTTAGACAACCAGGAAATTGCTTTGATCAATAAACAAGAAATGCATTAATCCACAAAGCAGCAGGTATCATGTCTAACCTCGGGCGATCATAATGAGTTAAGGCAGATGGAAACTACAAAAAAATGACATCATCATCTCCTTTACTAGCTACAAACTCAAAAAGATTGCTCCTTTACTCACCACGACTCAATAACTGAATAACGAAGCGAGTCGTCAAGACAACAAACATTAGCATAAATTAATCAGCATGCCTCCACTCTTGTACATGGCTGACATTTCAATCAAGGGAGTCATCGAGAGCACGTGGACCCGCTGCTTTCATCAGATATAAAGCGAGACACTTAACATGCAGGAGAAGACGGATCATCATCCATCCTGTCTCTGAACCGAGCCAGACAAACTAATAACCTCAGTCGCAAGAACCACAAATCATGGCATCATGTAACCGCATTTGGATTTAATGTACCGTATTTTCCGCACTATAAGGCGCACCTAAAAACCTCCAATTTTCTCAAAAGCCGACAGAGCGCCTTATAATCCGGTGCGCCTTATAGTCCGGAAAATACAGTAGTCGCCAGCAGTGCACACAATGAAGCGATGCCATTCACCTCCAGTACTAGTCAATCCTCCTCAAGATTTTTTAATAACCAATCAAAGTGGGATCATTGCATTAAACTCGACTTCCCCTAGAGGGATTTATTACAAAGGCTAATTTCCCGTGCTCTAGAAGCACCCACGTCAACTGCTACTCTTGTGTTGGTGTGTCCTTGCGCTGTCTGTTCTTCTTCTGCTCAGGGGTGGTCTTATGTGTGGGGAGGTTGAATCAAAGGCGGAGAGGATGGATTGATATTCCAGGCAAGCTACAGGGCGGTTGTTGCTCGAAGCTACTCTCGGGCTTATTGTGAACGGCCCTGCAAATCCAGTGTGGTCGTTTGTTCAATTAAAAAAAAAAAAGTCGTAGAGTGTATGGAGGGTTACCAAAGCGCTGGATTTTAATTCTGTTATGCAGTCTGTAAAAGTCGCTAGCCATTTCTTTTAATGAATTAACTTTCGGAATAAATTCAGCACCAATAGTATTGCGCGGCAATGTTTGTGGCAAGGAAAAGGGAAATGTGCATAACGGGAATAATAAAGCAATAATAGAAATCACCAAAGTAGATTGCTGATGAGTCGTGGAGTATTCACCTTTTGCGAAAATATGTATGTTCGTGCTTCATTAACTGCGTAATGTCCTTCTGCGAGTGGGTGCAGATATTAAATTCAGGTGAAGAGGGATGTCTATTATATGACTGTAAGGTCTTGGCCACAGGTCTGGCTTTTCTCATCTCCTCTAGCAAAAGGCTTGACAGCACGAGTGTGAGGTCAGTGAAGTCACGAGGAAGCTGCAGACAGATCCCACTCAGGTAATGAGACATGGCCGAAAGGGGTCATTGATGTCTTTTTGGCGAATACAAATCACCAGATTTGCCAGGACAAGAAGAAGATTTGGACTCACGTGTGAAAAAATAATAAGTCGACACAGAGGTGTCCAAAGCTTCCGTGTGTCACGATTGTGTTGGCGAGAAGAAATGGATCAGGCCATTAGCATCTCTGGTGCTAATTTTTAAGTTTTCCCAGATATTTCACTCTTCTCAATACAGAACATGGGTCATTTAATAATCAAAGGTTTTTCCCCATTTAATTAATCGTGATAAATGAACAGGTTATTGAAGAGGAATTAACATTGCAATTTATGGACAAGTTGCTAACGCCCACATTTTGTCTTGATTAAAATCAAAGACACCATCAGTCTTTTTTTTTTATTTGTTATTAAAAAGAGATAACATCACAAAGAACCTCTGGGTCAATTTGCCGTCTAACTACTACCACCAGTCATTTTAAAAAATATTCAGGGGGAAAATGAAAAAAAAAAAAAGGGCACAGAGGTTGCTCAGACACTTTATGAGCAATATGAAAACAACTTTATACAGCCAGATAGAATCAAGACTTAATATTCCATTTAAAAAGAAAGAAATAAAGGCAGCGGACAGTTACCAAACATAACATTAATCATCGTTTTGAAGAATTTTGGAATATTTGCGGCTGCTTATTGTCAAGTCACTTCTGCAACAAATTTATTTGTTTATTTTTCTACAAATTGGTCACCTGGGGGGGGGGGGGTACTACTGTGTACATAAAATCCCATAATGGTCATTGTATTACTTCACTTGCAACAGATGGCATGCGAGCGATGCCGCGAGCACAGCTAGACAATAAACTTGGGACCATCCAAATCTTTGCCAAGGCTACAGTTCAGGAAGCAAGTACAACCGAGACCAGATGGTGAGTGAGTATTACACAATTAACAGCAACAAACAGAAGATTTGAAAAACTATGCAAAGGAAGTTTTTTTTATCCTATAACCAATGCCCTCTTTTTCCAAGTCATCGACTTGGCTCCCCATTGCTTTTTCGATTATTTCGCCTGTCCAACTTTCATTGCCTGAGCAGCAATTCTATTCAAACCGAAAAATATATCACCGCTGTGCAAATGTGGGGATCCTGTATATAAAAAGATAATTGGGTGAGCGGAAGAAGCCAAAAAGCAGAAATGGGAGTCGTTTGGGAGGGAAATGAGGACTTGAAGTGTCCAGCCATGAAACACATCAACCTAGCAACAGACAAAGGCCAGCACACAACTCTGAATTGCCCCCCCCCCCCAACAGGAATCTGCTGTGAATATATCATAAAGTGGAGGATTGTGCTACTATGAATGAGAACCAGAGACCAGCTCCCCCCCCCCCCCCCTCGACATTAACATCCCACATAACAGAGATATGGCTGTATGGCAACCAGATGGCCACTGATAAACACAAAAGAGCTTAAAACGCTCCAGTGATCCGAAAAGGGTGGGAGGGATGCGACCCCCCCCCCTCATATTATAATACAGATAACAAAACCGTTCAGAGGTACAAATGGTTCAAAAGGTTTCGGTATCAGTCTCGGCGCAGCGAGAGACGCTTCTACCAATCTCACCCTGTCCGCAAATCCTCAGTATTAGCAGAAATGCAGGGCCGAAGTTTTCCGGTCGAGCTCGGCTCCAGCAAAACATCGAATAAATTACGCTCTGACCTCTCCGAGACCTGATGTTGGAGTACGAGTGCAACTTTGAAAATGGCTCAAATGTGTTGGGGAGGGTTTCAAAGATGGATTCGGACTTTCCCCAAAGGCACAGCCCGACTGAGACCGAGAATGGGAAGAATATTTATTGGACAAAAACCAAGATAAAAGAAGGAAATACAGCAGACAAACCCTAATTGCTTTCTGAGGAAGAATCAGAGATTATTTATAAATAATGCAAATGAAGCAGGTGAAGGCAACAACGTCGTAAATCAAATCCGCTGCCTCCGGTTTGTCGGGCTGCGATTGTCTCCTCTTTGGAAATGATCATTTCAACATGATGCCAATATAATCACACTGACATGACACAGAGTAATGAAAAGTACACGCGACCACTTTTTCAAAATTCTCGACAGAAACGTAAATGACATGCCTTCGTATTTATTATTATTGACACCCGAATTAGGTGTTGCGCAAGAGTTACTCTGCTCCGTTGTCGGAAATTGCTCTCCTTGCCAGAACCATATTTCTTTCCGACAAATTCGAGTAGCAACGCAAGCTGGTTTAGAGTCTGCTTTCATCTCTTGGTCGGAAAAGACCAACAATTTTATCTCACCATCAAACACAACTCACCTTTGGTGGACCCTGGCGGGTTTTAGCTATCCTCTCCCCAGAAATAACCCCCCGAGGATAATTCTCCAAAGAGAGACGAAAACCTATTTTGTTTACTTTTCTCTCCCCATGGTGTATTTATTTCAAATACCTATGTTGTCTGCCCATTTTTTCCAGTTAGCCCCAATTGCATTTAAAACATTGCACAATGATGTAAAGTTGAAAAGATTAACTCATGGATTTTCTCTGTTCCTTGCTGAGGATAAAGAATATATGACCGTGAGTAGGTCAAAGGGATATTACATACGTGCTTCTCTTCTTCTTATTTGTTATTATTAACGCTAATCTAACAGACTAAAGATACATGCTTGCAAGTTTGTGGTTGCAAGTCAAAGAGAAAAAAAAAAAAAAAAGGATGGAAGTATATGGTGAAAAAAAAAATCCCTGAATTATTTACCTTGCGTGATGCCTGAATGTCGAAGAACGGCTTATTTCGAACACTGAAGGGCTCCTTCGTTTTGTCAATCTGTCCGGTCTTCATCTTTTCCATCCGTGGAGAAATGATCTCTTTTTCCATGCATAGCAAGCGTCTATTGAAATCACACTGACCCACGCTTTGTCCCTGAAACATAGAAAATTTCAATTTCATCAAATTAAGAACATCTTGACAAAGTATGTCAAAGACAAAAAGCAGCTGAATCAATATTGAAATTCTTCCGAGGGTTAACTTGACATTAAATACATGTTTTGAACATACACCGCAAAAGAAACTGTGCTGTGACATCGAGTTTGTTTGGTTACCATGACAACATGTCCCTTGCAGTATTGGCTACAGATGGCGATCCTAACATTTGGTAACCACATTTCGGCACCTCCCTTGAGCCAGATCATTGTCATTCCATCTAAATATGCTCCTGTCCTGCTGCTGTAAATAATTTAGAGTTGTTTCAATATGCAGCTGCCAATCCAGGAATAGCCACCATAAAACCGTATTACATCTTCTCTTCCTTCCTTCATGCCGAATTTCAATTGAACAGATGCACTACACTTCCAGGTCCCAGTGACATCCTATCTTTTCGTTCATCCATCCCATCAAGTTTCCTTACATTTGCATCTTTGCGGTTTGTTTTGGTGATAATCGCCAACTGAATCGACTCCTTTTGTATTGCCCTTCTTATTACGTAACTTATCTGAAGTCGACTATTTACCGGGAACTTGGTTCAATATCTATATCAGGGCACAGAGAGCAGGACGGTAGAGTGTTGCTTGTATTAGTATTCTGCTTGGTAACTGCATAAAAGGTCACGACTCAAGAGCTTTAGAAGTAATCATTGGAGAGTGAAGAAGGAAAGCGATGTTTGTTGACTGTGCAAGCAGAGGTGGGTGGCCAATAATCATTTAGAATTAAATGTTATAATTCGATGGGTTGTCTGGTGTGCCAAACTCATGTTTACAAAAAATATATACATAAAATGTATAAATGTGTGGCATGTTGTTTGGGATGTCGATAAAAACGGAAACACAGGAAAAGCTGGTTGGGTGTCCCACAGCAGTGTCATAAGGACAGTGCAAGATGTAAGTGTGGTTGAGTCAAGGCGCCTGAGCTACACGCAAAATGGAGCGGAATGGTCTTCAAATACGGTAGAGATTAAAGATTGCTAGTTTGAATAATTGATTATTGCAATCTTAAGGTAGAAGATTTTAATTCAATGAACAAAGTAAGCAGGGTTCTAAAATAAATAATATATAAAATATTTAAAAAAATAAAAATAAAATTCGCTTTAAATTTGCAACATTTAAAAACAAAGTACCGTATTTTCCGCACTATAAGGCGCACCTAGAAAAGATGACAGTGCGCCTTATAATCCGGTGCGCCTTATATATGGACCAATATGGATTCATGGATGAGGACTAATTTATTAAAGTAAACTTTACGTCTTTCTTTTGTGTGTTGTGTGATATTAACGTTTGAGCAAGGTTGAGTTATTGATATACCGTTATTGTTTTCACTATTTCGAGTGTTACTATATTATGATTTCATTAACGTTTGAGCAACGTTGAGTTATTTATTCTAAGCGACTTATAATCCGGTTCGCCTTATATATGAACAAAGTTTTAAAATGGGCCATTCATTGAAGGTGCGCCTTATAACCATCCGGTGCGTCTTATAGTGCGGAAAATACGATAGATGACTTTGAATGCAACAGTAATACACTGAAACTGCCCCAACAAGTAAGAACTTGAAACTAAGCTAAGAATTTTTTTTTTTGTGTGTTTGAGTTCAAAGCTCTTTTGACTGACAGGTGCACAGTATTACGGGCAGTTTAGCAATGGTGATGCAATATGGGCTCAAACTAGTCAAGGGAGTAAAGTGCAGGTTTTATCATCGAGGCATTGCACTAAAATCAGCAATGCACCATCAATAATAGATGAATTTGCCTTAATATTGTTTTGGATTATTATTTTTTTTTTTAATACAAGGGTTGCTTTAATTAAGGTTTAGTCATTACATGTTGAAAAATACAACTCACAGGTGAAGTATATCGGCAACATCTATTTCTCCTGAAATGTATGAGGAAATCAAAACGATCCGCATGAGAGCACGCACTCACAATTATACCTTAATCAAAAGAATCCCAGGGCTCCGGCAGGCCTGCCGTTGCAAACGACTTGAGTTTGACATTAGACCACGGACCAAGCAGGTGGTCTTCATGTTCCTTTGAATACACTTAAAATGAGGCCTCGGCGCCAAGGGGCACCCTGCTACAGATAAGGAAGAAGGCTAATAATGGCAAACTCAGATCAATAACAGCAGCGCTCGAGCGCTAGCTTGGTGCAGTCATGTGGAGCTACTAACCGCCGCCAAACATCCTACAAAAGACATTGCCGGTGTCTTCATTGAGCCGCTTGCTGAGGTGATCGATGGGCAGATGGGAGCGGCGGACAGAAAGAAACGGTCAAAGCTACCTTCTCCGCTTCCTGTTCCTTTTTGGGTCATTTTGAGGCTTTCGAAGTGGAAAGGAGTCGTCGCTTGGTTAAGGTTGATAATTGTAAGCTTGTTTGTTTCAGTGCCAGCCTGATTGCTGTTAGCAGAATACAGATCAGTCTGGTAGATGAATTTGTTTACAGCTAGGGAGGTTGTGTTGCCAGCCCCGTAATGTCCTCAAGAGGGAGTAGCTTGTGACAAATATAGTAGGAGCAAACTAATGGCTGCATGATCATAGCTTTCAATTCATATTTGACTACCGTATTTTCCGGACTATAAGGCGCACCTAGAAACCTCAAATTTTCTCAAACGCAGACCGTGCGCCTTATAGTCCGGTGCGTCTTATATATGGACCAAATTCCTAAATTTAAACTGGCCTGGAGCATTGAAATCAACCATAAGTGGCTTGCTGAAGACCATGAATTAAAAAGACGATGGATCATTATTTTGTGATTATAAAGTCATTTGTTGTGTCTGAAGTTGAAATAAAAATAAATAAAATAAAATGGAGAATGATTTGATTTGGATTAAAAATCCGACATGATGCATTAATGGTGCGCCTTGTAGTCCGGTGCGCCTTATATAAGGACAAAGTTTTCAAATGGGCCATTCATTCAAGGTGCGCCTTATAGTCCGAAAAATACAGTATTTGAAGGAATGAACTAAAAGCTGCAAAGTCAAACGCCTAGACTTAAAGGTTGACAATGATTCGACGGGGGTGTAAAGTGTGTGAGTGTGTGTGAGTGTTGCGGAGTTGAGACGCAGCAGGCAAACTGTAGACTGCGTCAAATAATGCCGAGCTCATTGGAATGAACAGCTCTGCCCTGAGTGGCTAAGAAATCAAACTGATTGCTTTGTTTCCTGTGTTAGGACACCAGTTTATAGCACTCTTGCATCATTTGTGAATTCAATACACCATAAAAAAACAAATTTAAAATTTGTTTTTTTTCTGTGTGTCGACGACGCCACTGACACAAAAATATTCCAAGACAAGATAGCTGTGTGTAAGTGAATGCCACACTGCTGACATTTCCTCCACTGATGTCACCGCATCTTTAATTAGCCAACGGATGGAGCCTCTCTTCTATGGCTTTAATGCAGCTGGATCTCAGCATAAAAATGGCAAAGAAAAGATGAGGGATCCTTAATCGACTACTCACGTTGAATTTGATGATGTCATATATCAGATAGCGAGGGACGGGCTGACCATTCACCTTGTCGATGATCATCTCCTGCAAAGAAAAGACAAAAGACTCCGGTGATGAGACAGAGATGTATCGAAGAGTGCATCACTGGAAAATATTGAGCATGTGCATGAGGTGATGTCAGACCGAAGAGGGACATGAGACGGAAATAGCACAAAGTATCAATTATGCAAAGCTCTGAGCAGACAGACCATCGGTGTGTTCAAAACGCGTTCGCAACGGCGTGATGACCACCGAGGATGGATTTGCAGGAATTGCAGACTTAGCCAGGACGTGTTCTGAGCTCATAAAATATTAATGCTTCCAACTTCTTTTTTTTCCTTCTGAAATTGCAGACTTCAATGGAAGAAAAAAAAAAGGTAGCAGGCTTGCCATGGCTGACAAAAACTGAGCCTCACATGAATAATCTCACGGCACATCTCCAGGATTAATGTGTTTGTTTTTGGTTTGAAATCAGACAATATATTTCGGCGGTCCGCCAAAGGACGAATTAAGTTCTTTGGAAATATATTCTTTCGCCCTTCGTTGGAGGAAAGCACACTGCACAGATAAGAGTATTCGATTCAATTCTCTCAGTAGAACTCTGGCTCAGAGGAATGAATGGGATATGTGCTTTGTGACGTGATTTGTGGGTGTGAAACCATGCGAGAAGAGCCATCGCTAAACATCTGGCTCAACGAAGCATCGCTATGGACATTAGCGTGACCAATGGAAGCTGCCATTATGTTGCCATCCAGTTATGAAATTGGACTACGGTTGGTAAAGAGACAAAAACAGACGGTAAACAAAGACCAATGACTGCGGGGGAAGACGAAACCCATCAGAGAAAGCAGCAGGACTTGAACATTGCTCACTAGAAATAGGAAAAACACGTCCTCTCTCCGGGAACAAAGAGCCAGAAGCATAAACAGATACAAATACACAAGAGTCAAACGGTTCTTATAGCAATCTCAACACACCTGGGCTTAAGGGGACATGACAGAAACGAGAACAGAAAATGCATCAGATAGGTCCGACTAGAATGTACAGAATTATTCAGAAATAATTGCCTAGAAATGCTACAAGACGGTGGCAAAAGACTACTTTTGTCTAAATTAAGCTACCGTATTTTCTGCACTATAAGGCGCACCTTCAATGAATGGCCCATTTTAAAACTTTGTCCATATATAAGGCGCACTGGATTATAAGGCGCACCTTCAATGAATGGGCCATTTTAAAACTTTGTCCATATATAAGACATTTGGCCCACGGGCCGGACTTTGGACACGCCTGCTGTAGTGGCTCAATATTGGTCCATATATAAAGCGCACCTGATTATAAGGCGCACTGTCGGCTTTTGGGAAAATTTTTAGGTGCGCCTTATAGTGCGGAAAATACGGTACTCAATTCAACAGGGTCACTGGCACCAAGATGCGACTGCCGATGACGCCGTTTCAAGAGTTAAATATATGAACCCCCGACTGAGCCCCAAGTGCTCCATCATCATGGCAAAGCACCAATTATCAACCGTGAATTAATGACTCGATTAGTCATGCGCAAGCTTACCAGCAATCAGTACAAAAATTGGTTCCCTACTAAAGCTTGGTGAGGTCACAGCTCGTAGCATCACATCGCGACAACATCGAGGACAAAAGAAAAAGGAATCAGTAGCAGGAAGAACTGTCAAAGCTTCCATTAGACGTCCCCCCAGGACATGGGAGGATGATTTCTATTTCAGCTCTATATGTGTGAGAGGCTCAACTGGCACACTGCAACATCTTTGGCCCGAGGTTTTAGAAACCCACATCAATTATCTGCAACAGTGAGCAGCACGGACAGGATGGTAAGGTTATGAAGGGTTAGTGATGCTGTTCCAGTCCACACACACACACACACAGACTGATCGAATTTTCTGAAGCAGCGTTGACATTGCGCGGAATACAATTATGACAAAGAATAGCAAATATGATGAAAAAGGAAAACTTACCCCATCCAAAAGAGTATTTGCAAGATGGACACGTAGATCTTTCCGGAAAGGAAACTCTAAATTGGCTATGTGGAAGACCGTATTGTCTCTGTCAATCATGAAAACTTCATCTCGCCCGTTGATCACCATCATGTACCTGTTGGGAGGAGATTGGATTATGAGTACCATATTTCCCGGACTATAAAAGTCGCAGGTTTTTTCATAGTTTGGCCAGGGATGCGATTTATAATCAGGCTTATATGTATATATACTTTTTTTCTTTTTGCCGTTGTGAGTGGCAGTCTTAGCATACGGAGCGACTTATAGTCCGAAAAATACGGTACTTGCATGGATGGGATAGGCATGATATTCTCGAGAAATATTTCCAAATGTTGCATTGTTTGTTGATGCCTAAGCAATGCCATTGAGGATTAAGTGTCAGTTTGGAGGATAACAAAGGCTTTAATTTGGGAAAATATCAATTAAGACATTAAGACTTTGCTGACACGCTAATCTGCAACACGGCAAAGGGAGAATTACTGCATAAAGACACTACAGACTTCCCAACATGGCCTCAAGATGGCGACTTAAATAGGATCCCAAAATGTGTTCAGAAACTTTCAAATTCACCCACACAGCAGTCAATTGCCAGTCCCTACAGAAATAAGTACACGTGTATATTAACTTCAAAACTAAAACCTCTGCATAGAGCAAAATGTTATTTATTAGGGGACCATGAAACTTGACAGGCTAACAAATCAAAATCAACAGAAAATTCAAGGGTAAGACTCCGAGATGCAAACGGCAGCATTCAATTTTGACGTGGAGCTTTTCGGATCCATAAAAAGAGTCAAATGTAAAAATGTCAACTTCCCTCCGATTTGAATAGCCCGTAAAGTCTTTTGAGCGAAGTTGATGCGGGGAAAGAACACGGTCGCGGTGAGCCTGACTTGACTTTTAAAATGTCGCCGAAATGTTAAACAATATGGCGGCTTCATTGCACACCTCTTAAAAATCCCATTAGTATTCCAAGCCTGGCTGCTGCTCTTTAACAAAAGCAAATCCCAAGCGGTAATAAAGCAGGATTAGAAATAAAGCATAACAAGCAACATTTCTCTTCAAAGGTTAAGTAGCGTAACCAATGCACTCCAAAATAGAGACTAATTATTTGCTTCTTAAAATTTGGAGGGGATTTGTGACATGAACATTTAGGATATTCACACTCAAGAGAAAAAACAGGATGTCAAAATGCGCTCCCGTCGGGAAAACAAGGTCACAAAGCTGTGATCGATTTCAAATGACATCCCCGGTGATGATATGGATCGCTCGCCTCGTACCTGCTGGGCCTCCCTATCGTTTCCGCAAAAAGGATTAGATGTGATAAATATCAATACCAGATGGTTCCAAGCCGCCAAGGATGAGCCCGGCATCAAATACCACACCAGATGATCATTTAATCATGCTTTGACTGATGTACGAGTCTTATTTTCGTTAATGAGCTGACAAATATTGCGTTCTTGTGTCAATACGGGTTATTCTGAGACGCTGATTGGGACCTGTAGGATCTGTAGAGGTGGAGAGTTATCGTTGTAATAGAAAGTGGTGGAGTTGAAAAGCCCCTGAAATAAAATGAACATGCATAATGGGAGACTTTCACATTTTTGTCAATAATCCCAAGGATGAAGGATTATTACACTCTACTTTTGCCTCCTTGAAATTAGATTATTTTTAGGGGGGGGGTCGTCTTTCATGCAAATGAACCGACTATTTATATCCGAGTAATTAAAAAGCCAATTTCACTCCTTGAATTCTTTTCCAATTTTCTTCTGGAAACAGCAGAGAGAAACCAAAAACCGTGGGAGGGTAAAGAAACAACAGTGTCTAGGGAGCGTTAGCCAGCTATATATATATATATATATATATATATATATATATATATATATATATATATATATATATATATATATATATAGTTGCACTTTTCAAGAAAAAGGTGCTTGAGGTGGGAGTAGAAACACGATCAAAACATCCAAAAGATGAAAACGCGACGCAGAGTTGCAGACTGTGCTCAGGAGGAGGTTTGAAATGTTCTGGCAAATAATGATGCACGCTGACACAGAGGCGCTCGAGTGCGACGGGTTCTTAAAAAGGACCAGTCGGAGTATCAAACAGAGACTCTCTAGTATCTGCTCAGTGAGCAGAAGCTCTTGTCTAATTGGGCCACTTTGTCATTTTCATGTAGAGGGGAGACCATTCATCCCTTGTGGTCCTCTTCACCTTATTCACATCGATCTGTCGACAGAATGTTAGCAGCTTCTGACAATAGGTGAAAATATTCTTTGTGATGAGACCCGATTTGGTGTCCCTCCCTGTTCAATCTTCAAGCCTCCATCCCATTGCACTTGAGCCCTAATGAGCCGCCGACGACCATCGTGTCATCTTACCATTGTCAAGTCCGCTGACAGATGAGCATGGGGGAGGAGGGGGGTCTGAGATCTAAGAGCTTGGCTCTTCATTACCGGTGCAGCAACGTGCAAGACTGCTCTCTTATGTGGGATTTTCACAAAGTGCTCGGAAATAGATCAACTGTGACATCATTCAAACATTGTAGTTCCTGTCCAGTCCATTTATTTAGACCAGTAACCTCTCCAACCCAAAAAGGATAACGCTGCAACAAAAACTGGAGGCGTCTCATATTTATGCAACCAGGTTATCTACGCTTTTTATTTTTATCTTCCCCCTAAAAACATGGAGTTGCACAGGTTATGTCATATTAAAGGCACAAAAGTTTTGACACAGTTTTACCTTGGCCTCATTTTTTTTGCACATCACAAAAACCTACCAGGGTGTGTAGACTTTTTATATAACTATGTGCTGAGTGTTGACTCATTTTGTATTCAGCCTCTTAGGCTGCTCTTTGATTAATTGAGATATTCTTGTTTTAGTCTTTGAGGATGCCGGAGGAAAATCAGGCCACAGAGGAGGAACGCGGAATAATTTGTCGAGACTTTTCAAAAGCCCAAACTTTCATTTACTGACACTTGTAGCTAGCGGTCTCACTCATAGCTATTCTCTCTCTCCTCCTGGAAATTAAAGCGTCGATACAATTCTGTGGTCATGAAACATTCACAAGCAGCAAGCACATTTCACCTGCAAGACAGAATATCTATTGTACTTTCTCTGCACTTGCAACAGAGACATAAAACTAGAACCAAACCAGATTGACTTGGTTGTTCCTTGCCATTCATTACCAGACACCCCAACAACCATGGTTAGCTAAATGAAGCATTTGAAATATTTTGGTGCACCCTCTCTGCAAGCAAATATGAATTCATGGTTTGAGGTAAGACTCCATCAACTCAAATATTTCCAAATTGATATCGTCAAGACTCACCGGGTTCCGTCAGCTTTCCAGCTGACTTTGTAGGGACGCTGCTCGAGGAAACTAAGGTTTTCCCGATCCATTGACACAGGCTGAGCACCAGGAAAACCAGATCTGCAAGTAAAAGGAACACACTGTGTCAGCCATGTTTTATTTCAGGCCACTGTCAAGGACATAATGGGTGAAGACAACAAAGAATCTTCTCAGTTTATGCTGATATAAACATTATATGTGTCACTTTATTTTCAGTTGTTTAATAACATCCATACAGGTAAAATAACTTTGAAGAGAGCAAAAAAATGGAGACAATGTTGACTGACATTTCATTAAAAAGCTGCAGCTGCATTTTACGTCATAAGGAAAATCTATTTCTGACTCTCTCGCCTGTTTCAAAGTGTCAGGATTAGGTGGAGAAGAAGAAAAAAAAAATTGGGTGACTGAAGAGAAATGAGATTCTCACAATACACCCACATACTGTGTGCAACACACCTTTTCCCAGGAGGGGCAGCCGCACGAGGAGAACAAAATGAAAGGACTTACTTGTTCCACTCGGCCATCTCTTGACACATTCTTTGGATCTCGCCTAGTTTGGGCTGCGTGGTGACCTGTGTGACACCTTTCACCGTGACGCCTTCGAGGAATACAGCGCCCTGGGGGGGGATGGATGAAAGAAAGAAACGTGTGTCGCAACCTCTCCCTCCTACACCGGGTTTTACCAAGCGGTTGTTCTTAGTGTCTGGAAAACATCATCAACCTTCTTGTATTTTATTACCAGTTTGAGCTTCTCCTTCTTTCTCTTTCCGAGCGTCGACCCGGACGAGCTGGGCCCGGACTCCTGCTTCGGCGCGCTGCCGTCGTCATCCACTTCCCCGGCGTCGTCCTCAAAGCACCACTCGGGCAGCGTCGGGGCGGCGGGCGCGTCCTCCTCGTCGCCGTAACGACGGTAAAGCTCTTTGAGGTAGTCACCCTTGTAGATCCCGGGGGCCCGGGCCTGGGCGAAAGCTGCGACGGCTGCTTCCACACTGATAAGAGTAAAACGCAGGCGGGATTATCTATTTCCACTCGCACGCTGACCAGATGCTGTACAGAGCTGGATTGGATAGTTGAACTTCACGGGTTGACATTATAAAACATGTATCTGTGTAACATTTGAGGCCATGGGCAAGAAATGTAAATCAATGATGGATGACTTTTTAAATGATACTATTTAGTCGTACTTGGCGGCTACAAATGGACGGGGTGGAGAAAATCAGCCTGCGAGAAGTTCATCTGATAGTCGCATTATCTGTCAACACACAGGATGAGCCTAATGCTTTGGGAATATTCATTACACAGGAAATAGTGGGTGGTGGGAGGGTTTCATCGGCCTACGTGGTCGACAGCAGCTTCCAGGCATTCTCAGTCGACCTGCCCCACTTCTGTCCAAAGACCCCCCCCGACCCCCGCCCCCTCCATCCCACCCACCACGATGAGACATCAAAAATATTTGGCATGACAGCGATAAGCTCTGCTTGCCGGTTGCCTGCGTTGATTGATAGTGACGTTTTAGTCTCGTCGGACATAGGGTAATAATTGAGAGGAGGAGAACTGGTTGATGAAAGAGGATTGGAAAACACTGTATGCGTGTCACGGAAGAGCTTTTGCAACCAGATTGTGGGTGGAACCAATCCAATGGACCAAAACACAATATTTAAACACATGGCAAACAACTGTGACATATTACATGTACAGAATGTATACTGTAAGAATTGTTGTGTCGGTCTGGTTGATGCCTTTAAGGGGCGGGGCTTGGTGGGAGGCATCCTAGTGTGGCCTTTCCCGCTTACCTCCAATCCATCTTCTCCACCAGATAAGCACATATCAAAAAGCCCGTCCGATTGAACCCATGAGTGCAGTGGACACCTTTGGAACATCAAGGAAACAGCACAAGAATCAAATATGAATGGCTTGATTAACAAGGAATAAAGTCAGAACAACACAAATGAGTATTATTAATAAAGCACTTGTAGGAGAAGGCATGACAAAACAACACTTTTTGTCATCTTGTGGCAATATGGTGTCAAGGAACTATGTTGAAGAGACCTGAGGCGCTTCATTTAGACAAAAGTTTATTTGTCGCCATCTTGTGGCAACCAGGGAACTAAAGATTGGACACACTCACATGCAGCTTATGTTGAAGCAGTTTGTGTACAAGGCACACAGGGGTTTGTTAAAATCAATCTGGTGGGCTTTCATTTCAAGGTGCTCTAAAAAGGAGGAAGAGAGCCCCCTATTGGCTGAAAGTGAACCTTTCACTGTGTTTATGATCAGGTCAGCTCACTGGGCGGAAAACTCTCGGTCCCTGCACAATTCTTGTTCTGTCTGGCTGCATTTTCAATAAAAATCGGAACCACGCGGGGAGTATTTCAAACTTTGCTAACAGTACTACCGTCTCAATCCTCACCTATTAGGTCCGTGGAATTCTTCTCTATGAAATGTTCACAGAGTCGGACGAAGGTAGCAGTCGTCTCTGCAGAAGGACATTCTCCGTGACTGGGGAAAAACGAGGTGGAAAGCGTACAATACAACAGAATCATGCATTTTCATTAGCACATTCTTCACGAGTGTCATATTCATACCTTTAGACAATTTAGAATCTTCCCATACATAACATGCAACGTTTTTGGAATGGGGAAGGAAACGCCACCAGGAAGGTCAGAGTGGAGATTCGAACCAAAAACCCTTTGTACTGTTAGGCAGATCCGCTACAGTATTTTCTGCACTATAAGGCGCACCTTTGAATTTTTATTTTAGATTTTTTTTCATATATAGGGCGCAGCGGATTAAAAGATAGAAGCTACTATATCAAACTAGGGTTGCGTTCTGCATCCACTAGATGGAGCTGTAAATTATAAGCTTTTAAGTGCGCCCTATAGTGCGGAAAATACGGTAACCGTTACCTCGCACTGTACTCCATTTTCTATAACTGTTGTCTTGATTAGGGCTGCGGAGAAGCTGGACTCTTTTCTAGCTGACCCTGAATTGGTCATCAGCCAATCCCAGGTTACATATAGACAAACAATGCAATAAATCATCACATACCCTTTACACTGTAGTTTAAAGTATTTGGCCCCTTCCTTTTCAATGTCGTTGCGGTCGTAGAAGCGGGTCGTGTTCGTCAAATCCACGAGCAAACCCATTTTTACCTAAAGTGGAACAATAAATTGTTTGTTATGAATATCAGTGACAGAAAGTAGTGATTTAAAGGTTCCTTACATTTAGACTCTTCAAGTAGTTAGACAGCATGCTCGGGTAAAATCGGTTCTCCTCTGCAACTTGGTCATCATATCGGGGACCCAGCATAGTTTTCATAGGCAAGAATTTACCTGGTGAAAACAAATAAAAAGGGCAGCATGGTGGACAATTGGGAAACATGTCTGCCTCACAGTCCCTCCAGCCGTAATGTGTGAAGTTTGCATGTTCTCCCTGTGCAACGCTAATGAGGACCAGGCCATCTCAATACAAAGTTAAAGTACACACATAGAAATGTAAGAAAGGGGCAACATTAATTTAGAAGACTTTGTGACATTCGTACAGTTAATAAACGCATAATGATGGACGATTAATTCTATTTTTTTACGCATAATGTACACAAAGCAACGTAAACCACATTGTGCGCATGCGTGGACTCGGTTTGTTTTGACACGTGAGACGGGCAATGCTGCAAGTAGCAATAGCATCTAGCCTTTTTAAAAGGCGTTCTCAAAATACCCAAACACAACCAACAACGTTATCAATTAAAATTGATAATATTAGCATCGGGTGGCCAAAATGCATGGTTTTACCGTGCCTCAGAGCAATCACTCAAAACTCCTGTTTTCCAAACGCAACTGCTCGCAAATGTTAGCATGTTGTGATGCTAGCGTGCAACGACACAGGACAAGTGCGTCTTTGTTACGATATTTTTCAAATTGATGTTAAATGCAATAGTAGCTCAGAGAGTGAAAACATGTATGATTTCGCAAACTATAACAAATGTAGACGATACTACGTGACGAGCTGCATAAACTTGGTCATGTAAATGTGGCTAATTGGAGATCGGCTGTTACCTGCCACTGGTTGTCCTCTTCTGGGACAATTCCGCCATCGGGGAGGGGGTCCCAATTGTGACATGGTTAGCTCCCAGCCGTCAGAATAATGGACAACCTCGCCTTACAGGCTGTACAATGATCCGGGATCTGCAAGGTGTTATCACCTTAATCCTCGGACTCACCCAAACAACGCGGATTCAAAGGCCTCTTGAGCTCATTTAGGAATATTGCCTTAATTGACCGTCACCGAGCATTAGGTATTACGGTGCTTTTCCCTCACAAGCTATTTTCGTCTTAATATTTGGCAAACATAACGTGATTCTTATAAGCATTGTAGCTCGGTCAGCTATGTAAACAAGCTTAGCTTCTCATTCACCTTCCATCGGAGTGCCTGTGTTGCGTTCCCGTGTCACCCGGAAGTTAAAATTTCCCAATTCTCCATACAATCTATTTTTGATCATAACAGCACCCAATTTGTCTGTTTGAGTGCATTTGGATCAATGTGCGTTAATTTTCACTAATTTTAATGTAATGATTATTTTTCCCATAACAATATGTTTAGCATGCAATTAAAAACAGTCATCATATTTGGGTCCTGTGCAAAATTAACACATCATTATTATGTAAATTACGTTGTAATCTTAAACGCATTGTTGCAATGATAAATGATCTGTTGCAAATTTCGTAATGTTCGTAAAGTACTGTGATTGCGATGCAATATATTTCGACCTTTCTGACGTGCCATACATATTTCCACTTCCGGGGGTTTGTTTTCATCCAGAGAGAGGCGGAAGTGGAACTGTCAAGGGGAGGCTTTCTTTCCCCGCTTCACTGTAGAATATTTTTTTACATACATATATTGGGGACTCTCTACCGATACTACAGTGGAAATGCAGCACTTTAAACTCAGTCGAGACAAACTGTACAGCACCAGATGCTGCGGTTGTTGTCATGTCCGGACGGGGACGATCATCCTCGGAACATGGTACATGGTACGTAATAAAATCGATAAATTGATTGAAAGCTTATCTTCGAAACGATTCGTGTCATGTGTAACAGATATTCTCGGTTATTTATTCCGAAAATAGCCTTGATCTTTCCAAACAAAGGATGACTCTCATGTTAGCCGTAAATGCTAACGTTAGCAAACAATTGTCCCAATTTAAGCGTTATCTTTTAACATCGCTGTTAAAAAAATAATAATAATACATGATGTGGAATGTATTGATAACAACACTAGTAATCGCAGAAGGGTAACCGGTTATGTAGGTCGTTTAACGTCATAGCTAGCAAGTTGAAGCTTAACCGATAACGATTTTGTGTTCTGTACTGGCAGATTATTGATTGGTTATTGCTAATCGTGATTTGAATTGTTCCCCCCGCAGGTGATCAACTTGTTGATGGGGATCCTGCTAACGGTTGCCGCAACTCATCCGGAAAGCGTTCCCTCTGTCAACTTACAGTATGCAGTTATTGACCATTACTTAACATCTGACAGGATGTCAGGTAGGTTAAATTGCTGGACTACTAACCAGTATCAGTTTGATAAAGGGGTTTCTCTACTTAGGCCAGTGTTTCATTGCTGTGGTGAGGTGACCTGGATTTGAACTGCAACTGGAACACACTGTGGTTAATCAATAACTCAATGTAGTGGTTAAGTCAGAAATAGAATGATTTGTAAATGTAACTTATGTGTGATTACTCAATAAAAGTTGGGAAATGGCATATTAAAAATGCTCTCTCTTGTTTTTCAACCAGGTAATGCCGGTGCCGGATTGGCCATTTCTCTGCTGATGGTCACTATTAGTGCAATGTTGCTGTATGGCGCCATTACAGTAAGTCCACATCTATTTAGTCGGCCTGAAAATTGTCACAAGACAAACGTTCTTGTTTTGTCTCCAGCATCGCAGTGGGCTTCTCATCCCGTTCTTCTGCTACCAGATGTTTGACTTTTCCTTAAGCTGCCTGGTGGCCTGCAGCTCTCTCACCTATTTGCCTCGGATACAGGAGTACCTGGACCAGCTGGTTAGTCGCCACTAGTTCTTGACAGTGAATTTATCTTTGAAAGTAATCGATTTTCCCCCCTCACTATTTCCTCAGCCGGATTTCCCGTACAAGGATAACCTCCTGTCTCTGGATTCTCGGTTCCTGTTTTTCTTCGTGCTCATCCTGTTCACCTTCCTTATTGTCCTCAAGGTAAAAGTGCCATCCAATTTTTCTATAGCGCTTCTCAGACGGGGTGACTTTAAAGATTTTAGGAACCACTGATCACATCTTAACCTTATTTAACGGGTATTTACTGTAGTTGCGATGATCGAAGTCTCATTTATGTATTTATTTTATTATTATTTCTTTTTTTTTTTGCAGGCCTATTTGATGAACTGTGTGTGGAACTGCTACAAGTACATCAACAACAGGAACAAACCGGATGTCGCCGTTTTCCTCTCCTTTGAGAATGAGGCCCAGGTTTGTGAGCACGCATCTGTCGCACAACAATACTATTGTGTTTCCAAATGACAAATATTGGAATTATATTTAATTCCTGCGTCATTTGTTATGTACAGGCTTGGCCAGCAGGGGGCAGCCTAATCCCAATCATGCACTTTTCTGTACCCTTCTAACAAACAATATGAAATAGAGATTGACATTTACACCTGTGATTTAAGGAGTCAGCAAGATTTTTTTTTCCAAATAAAAATAATAAATGCATGAACTGACCTGTCATGATTTGTCTTTGTGTATTCCACGCAGTCGGATCTGCCCACCTACGAGATGGCAGTAAACATGCCCGACAAGGACCCTCCTCCGCCTTACATGCCCATGTCTTAAGGACCAGCCCACTGTGGACAACACAAGCCGCCAAATGCATTTCTACATTCCCTCACTAACCCTCCCCACCTCTTATCTACTTCCATATTTTCCGCAAAGATGACTTTCATTTAATGTTTCAATCCCATGCAGTCAACAATCCAGCATCATCCTCATGTAGACTGACAACCCACTTATCGTAGCTCTTTAGTCGTTGATCTTGTTAAGACTTAAGAAGAGTCGCATCTCGGTTTCGGGAAGCACGCCACAGCACTATTTTTTGGGGTTATTTATTTAGCTTTGCTGTGGTTCACTACCATCACTACCACCAGCTCCGATGTTTACATCACACTCTGCTGCCAGCTAGTTTTCCAGCAGTGAGGGAGGGAGAAAGAAAGTTGCTTTGCCACCAGCTTGACATCAACTCATCTGTCGTGAAACATTTGTTGTTGCATGCCCTCCCATTACTTAACCAAGTTTCTTTTGTTCCATTCCATTAAACCCACTTTATCATATTTGTCTTCAATAAAGAGTTGACACCATACTTTTGACTATTTGTCAGTGTTAATTTGGGGAAACCTGTCAAAGCTGTCCTTTGTATTAACTTGGAATTAACTGCAAACTGTAATAAAGTACCATTATGGAATCAAATAAATAAAAGCCTTACTAAGCCGAGTCACAGAACAACATATAAATGCAAATATCGACTTTTGTTAATTGTATGACCTTGACGTGACCCTCTCGTACATCATTTGACAACTTGCTACTTTTAGTTCGACCACCCTGCATGCCATCCTTCACAGAAGCCAGGAGGTCATGTGACCCGGCCCCCTCACCGAAACGTATTTGTGACGTGTTCGGCTAGGGCCTCCTCATATGAGGAGCTACGGGACCCGGAGAGGAGACCACCCGTGCCAATTGTGATGAGGATGATGAAGTACTGGCTGTGGGGTCTTGTGTGCGGCACCTCTTTAATGCTCGGCGACGTGTTGGCCACCTACCAGCTGAATGCACAGAGCTTTGCGCAGAGCAGAAACAATGGACGACCACCCACGAGGACGCTCGACACAGCAAGTATGTTCAGCTCTCCATCTAAAGAAAGTGATGCAGGATGCAATTATTATAATGAAAGTCAAATATATCTGAATATGTGTGCAGTATTTTCATTGAAAAGCAGTTCTAACTAATCGTCGCAAAGAACATACTGTATATCCAGTAATGTAAAAAAATTAAATAAATTCGGTATGTCTTGTGCACAGGATTAAATGTACTTTTCATCGCTGTCCAATTTAAAAAAAAAAACATTAAAAAGAATTATTAGATTGCTGTTGATTGGGCAGCAAAGTTTTGTATTAAGTCTTAACTTCTTGCAAACAACATTCCACTAATTCCACTAATCTTCGAGAAAGTGGTTGCTACCACCGCTAAAGTTCTTCATGTGTTAGCTGGATTACTTAAAAAACTGGGACTTCACAAAAATGTAAAACTATTTTCCATGTCTGCACCGATAAATTGTTAATGAAGTAATCCTGCCAGCACACAAACCCAAAATTCTTAAAAGTCTTAAGCCAGCATTAGCAAAGTAATAATGATTACCTAACGTTATTAAAACCACAAAGCTTGTGGTGGAGCAACATTTTTGTACTTTAATGTCACTGAAAGTTACTAAAGCCTCAGTTCCACCATGTAGTGCAGATCAGTTCTTTCAATGGAGACCTGATCAAGATCTTCTAGCAAACTGAACAATGGAATTACACAATCTTCTTTTTGACCTACTAATAATCTCCTCTTTGGTGGCCCTGTAGTTCATCGAGGTGACTACACGTATAGAAGAGATTATCACTACCACTACCAGCCACCGAGGATCTCTCCACCGGTAGTGTATCGACCTTATCCATTATCTCCTCCAGTGACTTACCACAGACCCTCGGTCCCTATGTGGTCCTATCAGCACAAATTCAAAGGGCATCTCCAGGTGCCCCATGGTCTTACCCCACCTGTAGTGCACTACCCTCAACATATACCCAAAGGTTATTATTACCCCAAAATCCCATGTCCGACCAGAGCCACGGTGGCAACTAAACCTTTGGTACATCTCTCAACCGTCCCTCCAACCCAACGACTAACCACGACGGCACCGACTGTGCCACCGACGACGACCGCAAGCACCACGCCAGCAGTGAGCACCACTTTGGCACCAGAGGAGAGCACCGGTCAGTACCCAAAGCGGCTTCACCACCAGTCCTGTGAAGACAGGTAGACTATTACCAAGTCAGGTTTGCTTAATCATCAAAGTTGATTTCTTTTTGCATTTGGAGTTAATGCCACTCACATTGAACGGTAATATTCAATTTTTTAAATATATATTAAAAAATGGTAGACCACTTCTTTGGAAGGCCACGTAACTGAAATATTATTGTTTGGATTTCTCTCCCAAAATATATTTGACGCCATTAAATAAATTTTTAACTTTGTTAGGAACCTTAACAAAACTACAAATGCTCTTTTTTTTTTTGTCTGGTATCCTTTTCATTCAGGATGAAAGGATAAAGACCAATGTGAAATGAATGAATCATTTGACAATCTTCTGGAGACGATGCACAAAGCCACAATGTTTTGTGTGCATCTCAAACAGGATGAAAAGTCAGTTCCTCATGGTTCAATGCGTTGGTCGCTCTTTCTAATGTTCGAGCCACAATGCTTGTATCTGAGCCGAGAACTGCCCACGTAAAATTGAGATAGCCTTAATGCTGCCATGTTGATCACCAGAGTCACCAGAGTGCACGAGCCGCCTCTTGGACCTGGTCTTCATCATTGACAGCTCACGGAGCATCCGCCCCAGTGATTTTGAGAAGGTCAAGACGTTCCTGGCGCTTATGGTCGACACGTTGGTGGTAGGCACGGACGCCACCAGATTGGCCGTGGTCAACTACGCCAGCACGGTCAAGATCGAGTTCCTGCTAAAAGACCACTTCAACAAGGCCGACATGAAGAAAGCCATCTCCCGCATCAAGCCCCTGGCCGCCGGCACCATGACGGGCCTGGCCATCGAGAAGGCCGTCAAGGAAGTTTTCACCGAGGAGTCCGGAGCCCGGCCTCATTCCCGGAACATTGCCAAGGTGGCAATCATCGTGACGGACGGGAGGCCTCAGGACCACGTGGAGGAGATCTCCGCCACGGCCCGCGCCCAAGGCATCGAGATCTACGCTATCGGGGTGGACGACGCCGACATGGCGTCTCTGAAGCAGATGGCCAGCTTGCCTCTGGAAGACCACGTCTTCTACGTGGAGACCTACGGTGTTATTGAGAAGCTCACCTCCAAGTTTCGGGAGACCCTGTGTGGTAGGACAAAGACGGCACCCCCAGAGATCTTGGGCTACCATTAACCTAATTCTAGTGGCACACTCGGAGACACCTACAGTCTAACGAGGGGGAGTTCTACGCTTAGGATCTTTTCCAAACCAGAATAAATTTAAAAAAAAAATCCTGAACCCCGATATGGACTGCAGATGTCCGCACTAGAACCTGATTAGAACTCCAGAATTAATACTAAAAAAAAGTTTGAGGCTCATAAAAGCTTTAAACTTTTTCTCATATTGTACTTATATGGTTTTCTTTAGTATGCTCTTCCTTTAATCCCGGTCTAGGTATGGACCCCTGCAGCACCGGAAACGACTGCGAGCACATTTGTGTCAACAACGTTGCCTCCTATTACTGCAAGTGCCGTACCGGTTATATCCTCAATGCCGACCGGAGAACATGTTCCCTGAAACGTGAGCTGATAATATCATAAAACGTAAGATAACTTTGAATAACATAACACAATGTCTCGATTGCGATGCAGAGGTGAAGGCGGTGGTTGTGGATCCATGCAAGTGTGAAGCCAGACTGGCTTTCCAGAAGCAGACGCAGGTTACCGTGCAGCAGCTTACTGCCAAGCATATCCTTCTTGTTAGAATCTGCACTTTACAATCGAATGTACCGTATTTTTTGCACTATAAGGCGCACCGGATTATAAGGCGCACCTTCAATGAATGGCCCATTTGAAAACTTTGTCCATATATAAGGCGCACCAAATTATAAGTCGTACCTTCAATGAATGGCCCATTTGAAAACGTTTATAATATATTTGGCCCGCGGGCCGGACTTTGGACACACCTGCTGTAGTGGCTCAATATTGGTCCATATATAAGGCGCACCTGATTATAAGGCGGTTTTTGAGAAAATTGGAGGTGCGCCTTATAGTGCGGAAAATACGGTACTAGTAAAAGCATTTGCAGACTTTCCTTGACTTCAGAGGCCACTCGCTGATGTAGCAGGGAGAATAGAACGCCTTGAGGAAACGTTGGGCCGTGTGTGACGCTCGACAAAGGGGTTAGTGTCGACGCTCAGCGAAAGACAGTGTGACCCTTTCTATTTATTTGCTTTACATGCACAGTGGGGTGTCGGAGACATGGACCGCTGCAAGGCGCACATGTGCTGCTCCATAGCTGCTGGATGGATGTCAAGCATTTGTGGAGCGTGGAGAAACGAATCACATCTACCGTTGATCGTGACTGAAACGCCACAGACAAGTTTGTTTCGATATTATATAAATGCCTGCACGTTGTGGTATATATATATATATATATATATATATATATATATATATATATATATATATATATTTGCATTTAAACTGTGCTACTTTTTATGCTAACGGTAACACTATTCTATTTTTAAATATAGATTAAAGCTGGTCAATTGATATTATGAGCTGATACATACACTGTGTCTTTTGTTTGAATAAAAAAAACACGATAAGCTCTCCAGGAATATTTTGTCTTTTTAAAGAATGAACTTAAATAAACTTGAATAACAGAAGACAACAGATTTTTCCTTTTTGTAGCGTGTCAAATTTTTTTAGCCTAAAACAAGCTTCAGAAAAATCTACATTTAGTGATTTTTTAAAGAATCAAAACTATACAAAGATTAATATAATGGGTGGATGGTCACAAATTGCCGACTAATAATTGATGAATAAAAACAATATTGTACACTATATCTTTCTTTAGGATAATGCTACTTTGAGGTGGGATTTTCTATTGGGCATGTGATATAAATATTTTGACTTGTCGGAAAACATTATCATCTACTGTTTTCCTCATAATTCAACGCCTCGTCATCAGTGCTAATATGTGATGTTGCGCTCATCTGACAAGAACAACATCTTTTCATCACCATGCACTGTTAGCACCTTAAATGTTGCTCTATGCAATCTTCAGGGGTCAAAGGTGAGCCCCGGGACAGGTAGGCTTGTTTGCCGGACACAGAGCGTCTTCTGTGTGCGCCCTCGCGAGTCAACATTTACCTCATGTCTACTCGTGTCTCCTTTTTTTACTAGACCGCTACTTTATGTTTGTTTGCCACCTCGCCGGCTTTCATTTTTATCACACACAGGGATAAGACGAATGTGACTGACACGTCTCCGCGAAGTGGAAAAGATATCGTAAAGACTCCAGGCGAGGAATTACGGGAAAGGGAAAAACGAGGAACGCATAAAGAAAAATTGATTTAGGTGTTTGTATCCATGAGGGACATTTTTTTTACAGGTATATGGATGTATTATTTCAACCTTCAGTCAATAATAAAAAAATAAGAATTTTAGAGCAAATGAATATTATGCTCAACTGTAAATTATTTATAGGTAAAGAATAAAAGGGCTGACTGACTGACAGCACGTGATGGATGGGTGCGTTTGGACTTGAACACTTTGTGTCAAGTCTCTGAACTGCATACCGCAGCACAGAGATACATTTAAGGCACTGAGCGGCAGTGTCCGTTTCACAGCTGCGCGCCGGACAACGTTTACTTCATGTGGCGTCATGTCTTCCAAGTACGGTAAATCCTTCGCTTAAGTAGAAATTGAGCCAGCCCAGAACATAACATCTTATTGAAACAAATGGAAACGCGCATCTATTTGATTATGAGGGAAAACATGCATTAACTAGGAAAAGATCAGGATTTAATTCCACTTGTCTTTAAAGACAATTATGTTACATCTGTTGTCTGATTACAAATTGAAACTCTGTTTTTGTACCGTTATAATGTATCTTATAATATTGTAACATTGTCACTCTATTATAAATTTCGTTTGCATTGTGTTTCCTATTAAAGTACCGACTTTAAAGATGGCTTCAACAACAAAACAAGAATAAATAACTAAAATAAAAAAAATGCAACCTTTGGAAAATATGGATCTTTGGTTTAGCAGATTATTTTCCTTTTCACAAAAAAAGCAACAATTATTACCCTCCAGGACTGTAAGTCCAACCTTGAGCTTCACACAGTGTGGAGATAAATGAAGCACAAAAAGGAAGCGCACGCATGGCCGCCAGGTGACCTCTGCATTTTATCCCAACAGCTGTTAGCTTCACTGTGAAAATTGGGTGAGGATGTCTCACAGTTGCAATAAAAACCACCTAAAATAAACTGGAATAGTTATTTGTATAGTATAGTTAGGGTGTAGTCTGAATTTTGTCTGGAGTGAGCTCCTACTCACCCGCTACCCTAATGATAATAAGAAGGAAAGAAAAAGTGATGGCTGTAAAATAAAGCCTTGAAGACCAGTTATTGACCTTGTAGTGGTTTTCTTGCGTGACCTCAGTGCAGTGACATCAAGTCCCACTCAGCGATGATGTGAAGTCAGTCAGATGGGATCGCCTCTAGCTCCACACTATAGAAACAATTAAGGATAGACGAAAATTGATAAATTGAAATTAAACAGATGGGTACATAAGGAACAAAAACTGTGACAATTACACACACACACACACACACATTTATAATGAACACAGTGAAGACTCTTAATACTAATGAATATAATTAATATTCAGCACATTAGGGATAGAGTTTGTTATTGTTATTGCCCCCTAGTCGCATTTAGCCACGCCCACTAAAAGACGGATATTAATGCTATTGGCCAACGTCACATCCGACAACAATGGCGGACGAGTGTTTACAAATATTCCAAAATGCCAACGTAGAGTTTAAAAAACTGAATTTCAAAATGGCAGAAGAGCTTTATAACAAGTTCATTTCGTCCTGCCTACATTCCAGGTTGTTGTTTGTTGACTGATTAGGGTCACTAAGATTTCTGACACTTAGCAATCGAATGTAATGCTTTCACCTTGTTTTCACAGGGAATGTGAAGCTTCTTGTTTGGCGACCGCTTACAACAACCGCGGCCAAATAAAGTACTTGCGAGTGGATTTTGACGAAGCGCTCGAGGATTACACCTCAGCGATAAAGGCGGACGACAAGTTTGAAGTAGCGTTCTACAATAGAGGACTAATACATTATAGACTGGGTAAGAGCAGACGCTTGACGTGGTAAACTTCAACCACTTCCGGCTTCTAACAACGGCCTTCAAAATAAATCACCTTAGGAACTATTATACAATACGGCGTTTCAGAAAAACGTCAAAAATACAATATTTAAATATCATACGTACTTGTACGTCCCTGTTTAAATTGTTAGAACTATTTACCTCAATGAATGAATAAATTGAGGCTTAATTGTATTATAAATCCTAAGAATTATAATCCTGGATATGGATAATTTGTCATTAAAAATACTACTCATAATTACAATATAGGTAGAGGTTAAAAATTTCCATCTATTTTCAACATTGTTGGATTCCTGAGGACACTAGATGGCGCTATGTATTTACAAAGCCAAGCCCTTCTGAGAACTTGCAAATGCTGATTCAACTATTTAAAAAGCATCCACATCCTTTCCTCTTCATGTCTTACAGGGTTTTTTGAGAACGCCATTAAGGATTTCCAACAAGCTTTAAAGCTCAATGAAGCCTTTGAAGACGCCAAAGTCGGCCTTCGACGGACTCTGTTGGACCAACAGGACAAAACGAAGAGAGGATATTGATGTTTGCGAACATTTGTGTCCAACCGGTGTTGTTTATGTACATAACTTATTAAAACATGAATGAAAGATATTTTGTGAAACTCTTGGAATGACTTTCATATTTTGTGTCAAAAATTATTTTTTTTCGGTGTAACTGTGTGTTTTTTTTTTTTAATGTAGTTTGTGTATGTGTGGGTGTGTCTGTCATTGGGGTGGGGACTTGGTTAGTGATGCAGCTCACCTGTGCATCATAATTGCGAGTAATATAAAAAGGGTAGTTGGGCCTAACTTGAGTAGTCAGCCCCTTCTTCTCTTCAGACTTGGTGGGGCATGCTGGTCTTTGAGTGCCAAGCTCCGCAAGCATTTCTTTTCCTGTGATGGTGTTGGTTTTTGGCTGTACTCAGACTGATTGCAAAATGTTTAATATGTAAGTATATCCTTATTTTTCTTTGCTTTGTGTTCTTGTGTCTCATATGTGTTTATTCTGGAAGACTGATATGGAGCCTGCTGGCTGTGGTAATCACCTTGAGTCAAGCAAAGCTGATCTCTAAAAGTCACACAGATCCAAGTGAGTTAGTTGGTTAGTAGTTTTTAATCCTGTTGTGTCTAATAAGTGTCTTCTACCTCAGGTGGTTTAAGATCTGACTGTGTGGGGAATCTGATGAGGCTCTCGCTGGACAAAGCCCTGGCTGTAGGAAACCAACTGGAAGTGGAGGCCATCAGTACGTCTAGTTAACCTATTTTTGGAAATGTCTCAGGTTTGATAATTTTTTAAAAGATGGTTGCCTTCACCCTTCTAGATGGTTCACGACACATTGTGCTAACACCTGCCTTGGCTGCTCAGTGTGGCTACAGCATGGAGTCTGACCCATGGGGCAACACCAGAATCTACACATCACTGATGGGCTGCTTTGTGGACAACAAAGTATTTTAATCATATTGGCTCAATACTCTAACATCTGAATTTTAGTCTAACAAATCAGCTTCTGTCGTTCCTAGGATGACAAGACCTTTAATGTTGGTCTCAGACTGCGAATGTACAGCAATAGACCCTCGAATGTAGTTTCCCATAATGTGATGAAGACTTGCAGCTACACCCGCTGGGCCTCTAGAGAGATTCTTTGTGACAGGAACTACATGGAAGTAGGTGGCTTTTGCAACTACTGCATGGAAAATTTCACGTTTAATGACTTCGTTCCCTCTAGGTGTCAAAGTACATGGCTCCACTTCATGAAGATGACTATTTGAAGAATACTGTCCCTAGTGTATGTGGATTAAAACATTGTTAAATGGCTGTGAGCTTAATATTGCAATTAAAGTAAATCTCTATTAATAGGCCTCCAGTCAGTCTGGGATCTGGAAGATGACGTTCTACACTCCTGAGCCGGTAGTGATGATGAAGGGTGAAGCTGAACAAGCTGGCTACAGTGTCATGACCTCAGTGAGCCGTCTTGTTGTGCGAAGCCCGTATAGTACAGCAGAAACTTACGCTGAAGATGTAAGTGGTAAACTAAGCCTTAGATGTCAAATTAACTCTGGAATAACATTTTTTTTTGTTTTTTTTAAGGTGGCTGGAGTCCCAATGGAGATTCTCAAAGTTAGCACCTACCATGAAACACCTGAAGGTGTAACTGTGATGAACATGGCGGCTGCTTGCCCTACAGGTGAGTTTAATAAAAAGTAACTATCCCCCTCTTCAGTGACATTTTTTTTTTTTTGACAGGTGGCGTTCTCTTCACCGAAGATGTGATCTCTTGGCACGTCCCTCGCCGTGTGACTCCACTTCTAGATGGCAGCATGAAGATTCTCGAGATGTCCATGGGCATCAACGGACAGCGTATGGATCGCCGTCAGATGGCCGCACGGGGCTACGCTCTGTCCGCTACGGACTTTCACATCGTTGTTGAGCTCCCCGTGGGTTCCCCTGATGGCTACAACAAGGTTCGGAATGGTGCTCCCCTCTAGGGCTCTATGACTTATTTAAAAAAGTGCTATTTAATTGCAGAGTCACGCCCCAGATTACCAGTACCACATCACCTACACAATCGAGCCCATGCTGGAAGTCCTGTGGCGGGCTGAAAGATCTAATGAAGAAACAAGATATACGATTCTCTTCCCCATCACCACACCTCTTATGCCCAGGTCACCTCAAGCTGTTGACTGTAAGACTCCATTTCCAAAAGTTTTAGTGAAGACTATCTTTACTAATTAACGCTTTTCCTAGTGACCAATGCGGAAGAGAGGTTATTCACCATCCATGTGGGCACCTTCCTGGATGATGTAGAGCTCAAGAACCTCACAGTCGCTACTGGCACGTACTCTGCGGAAGAGTTTGGAGCGAAAGGATTTGTTGTGCAAGAGCGCAGACATCCTGGTGGCACGAAAAGCTTCGCTCTGAAAGTTCCTTTTGCTGTCGCTGAAGTCCTCAAACATGTATGTGGACTAGTTTCTCCAGATGGGATATGGAGATGATTAATTTTAACTTATCTGCAGAATTCTGAGCCCTTGGTTACAACCTACACACTCGCATTGGTCTTTGGATTCTTGATCCAGCCTGAAGCAATTCCTTTTGCTCACCCTGTGGAGGTCACTGCTTCTCTAAAGGATGTTGGTAAGACCTTTTTTCTGTTTTGCATATAAACATGAGGTTGATTCCGATTCTTTTCCTCCAGTACTTCCTACGATCAGAGGCACTTGTGATCAGAGTATGTTCTACGTTGAAGTGAAGTTTGGCAGTCAAGGCAAGAACTTTGAGACTCTGGTTGGATACAAGCCACTAACTCCTGAGCTGGAGCAAGCGTTCAGACTGCAATGGAATGAAACGCACCTCACCCTTGTGGTTTCTTTTCTCGCCAAGCAGATCGTTTTTGAGGTAAGCGCTATGATACAAAAGACGTCCACGGTTTTTAACCAGGTTTTTTTTCCACAGCGCATAACTTCAGATTCAGTCCGAGCAAGACTTGACATGATTCTTTGGGAGACTACAAACAACTGGATGCTTGCTGATCTCCACTTGACCTGCAACTTCCCTTTGACCACCACTGGTATGGCAAACTAGTTGACTGTCAATAAATTGGTTGACCTTTGACATCCCTTGTGTCCTCAGTGTGCTACCCCAATGGAACCATAACTGCTTTGGCTGTTAAAGTGGAGTCTGTTCCTAACCTCATCCCAAGCTGGCTCACACTCAAGGACAAGTCCTGCAAACCGTTCTTCAGTGATGACCGCTTTGCTTATTTCTCGTTCAGTGCTAACAGCTGCGGAACTAAAAGAACTGTAAGGGGTTTTTTTTCCTCCTTTTTTTTTTATTTTAAGTCTTAACCTTTTTGTATTGTCTCTAGTTCTTTGAAAACTACATAGAGTACCAAAATGAGATTAGCCTCTATTACAACACCAGAGGAACTTCCTTCACGTCATCTTCTGATCCTGAATATAGGCAAGTTTGGCAAAATGTCTAATGAACTTTTTTTTTTTCCCCCCTAAACAATTCAGCTAATCTTTTAATATTTCTTCCAGACAAACTGTCAACTGCTACTACATGGTCAATGACACTCAGACCATTTCATTCGGCTACAAAACACGCAGCAGTTATCCCTCGGCTGAAATCGGACAGGGGCAGCTTGATGTGCAAATGAGGCTAGCTCATGGTAAGTATTAAAAATTTGCAATATTTGGTACAATCGAAGTATTTAATCCCCCCCCCCCCCCCACTCCCTCTTAGATGCCACCTTTAACTACTTCTACAAAGCTGAAGACTACCCAGTCGTGAAAACCCTCAGGCAGCCTGTCTACTTCGAGGTGGCGCTGACTCATTCCAATGATCCTTCCCTGGAGCTCATCTTGGAAAGCTGCTGGGCCACTGCCCATGAAGACTCAAGTTCTCAGCCCAGTTGGGATATCATTGTGAACACGTGAGTTTTGAATGACTCTTCTCCCCTTCTGCACTGATTTAATGTCTTTTTTAATCAACAGTTGCGGGAACCAAGAAGACAGCTATGTTACCCTTTTCCATCCTATTGCGGCTGATACCAGGGTCCACATTCCATCCCACCTCAAGCGTTTCTCTCTAAAGATGTTCACCTTTACCAAAGAATATGAGATTCTTAAAACTGAGGTACCTTGAAAGTATCTAAAAGAAGCATTTGCAGCAGATTAATGTTTCTGTTCAATTTCAGATGTACATGCACTGTAATGCTGTGGTATGCAACACAAATGACAAATCGGAAGATGTCTGCAAAGGTCAATGTCCACGTCGTCATGGCATTTCTACTTTTCATGGGATCCAAGGAATGAAAAGTGAGTCTTTAGCAATCAAATTATTCTGCAACATGTTTACTATGTTATCTTCCTCAGCCCAAAGAGCTGATTCGACCCAGCCAAGGAAGATTTCAACTGGACCAATTCACCTCTTTAATTCTGAATAAAGATTCTTAAACTATTTTTTGTTACATTGCCTCATTTTATTGACTGTTAAACTGCAATAGACTTGTAGTTGGTGCTTTTATTTTTGTGGATGATTGTGTAAAACTGATATGAATCAACCTGAATAATTCCTAATTTGGTGTTGTAGTATCTTGGCTTTAATGTGATACTGTAGACAGTTAATATGATTTACTTAAAATGAAGAACCAAAATTGGACAAACCTCTTCACTGAAAGTAAACTAAAGTTATTGCATAGAAAAATAGTCAATATTTTTTGCTTTTCTATTATGCACTTGCAGTCTTGAAGATTGTATTGTCATCTATCCTTAGTAGTGTTTGTGAAATACTTTTCTAGTCTTTTTTTTATTTTTACTCTATTCAGGTTTCTCTATTTTCTAATGTTACATTTGGTGCAGGACTACAAAGCAAGAAAATCCTTAGTGTTTCCGAAATACTTTTCTGGTCTTTTTTTTTACTCTATTAAGTTTTCTCTATTTTCTAATGTCACATTTGGTGCAGGACTACAAAGCAAGGTAATGGGTGTGGCCAAATTGTTTTGCAAATCTAGCAGCTTCGTTACTGTAGTTTCTGCACTATAAGGTGCACCTAAAAACCTTCAATTTTCTCAAAAGCTGACAGTGCACCTTATATGGGCCAATATTGAGCCGCCACAGCAGGCGTGTCAAGTCTGGCCTGCGGGCCAAATGTATATATCTTATACATGGACCGTTTTAAAATGGGCCATTCATTGAATGTGCACCTTATAGTGCGAAAAATACAGTACTTGGAGAGACTTAAAGTCTGAACAACTCACAGATGCCAAAGTGGAAGAAGTTCACAGGGTTGAATGTTTATAGTGGTCATGAAACCCTTTGAGAGTCCAGCGTTGAGCCACATGAAGGACATCACTGGACCCCCTGCAGTTTGCCTAGATGCATAAGCCTTCCAAAAAAATCTGGTTCATCAAATTTGCACAAGCATCACCAAATTATGCTCACGCAAATGACAAAAGGTGGGACCTGATGCTGATGAACTTTGACCTTGGAGTCAAGCTTTCTTTAGAGCTGGTTCTGGCCTTTTGTTAAGTACTGATTATTTGCAACTCTAGTAGTTAACAGTACTCAAGAAATTGCTCCATCATTTTCTTTGTTCCAGTTTTGTACACAATCATGTCCCCCTTTACATCAGGGGTGTTACACCGATTTTTATCATGGGGTGCATCATGGGGTGCATCATGGTCATAGTTTTCTTCAGTAGACTATCAACCCAAATAAATGTATGAATGCCTCATTATATACAGTGTAGACTACACAAAAATAATAGATTTGAAAATCTGAGATAAGTAAAAAAAATTCAAATATTTAAAAAAGTAAAAAATGCTAGCAATATATATTTTTTTAAATGACAATTATTTTGCTCCACTCTTGGGGTGCTATTATTTTTTGACCAAGTCTGTTTCAGAAGTCATTAAAATAATTTCACTTGTCATGCAGATTTATTTTCCCACTCAATCAAGATGGAGCAAATAATTTATTGATATAAGATAAATGTTGGTTAAACAGCAGCGGTCTACTTTTAGAGCCGAAGTCTTTTGAGCTATTGACACAAGGTCCCACAGAGATGAACTATAAGTCTAAATAAAATTTGTATTCAGTTCAGAGATCTCATATTTCACTGAGTAAAGGATTTTTTTAAAAAATGCAACTGTTCAAAGTGCAATACTGCAATGTCATGTTTAAAAGTCACTTTTATTGTCAATATAAATTGATGCATCCAGAAGACACTGATGTGAGGTCTTGCACATTGGAAGCAGCTCTCTTTTGAACTAAAACAAGCAGGTTTAAGTAATGGCACATTGGGAAATGACAAATCTTGCCCCACCTTTTTTTCTCTTGCCCAGGGTGTCACAAGACCTCTTACATCCTTCACTCCGGCGATTTCGGGAATCACACATCACCACATCGCAATGGACATGGAGCTGCAATGATTTGATTGTTAATCTTCCATATTTTTTATTTTTTTTTTTGCATTCTGGTGGACGTGGATAACTACCTGCTTCATCAAGTTATTCTCGTCTTCAGCAAAAGCAAACACACGGACCTCAAAGCGCTTTACGTGGGATGGATACTCCACTCTGTCATTTTTCTGCACTGGATGGAAGATCACCTGGCTTGGGTCCACTGGATTCGGACAGCTGGAGAAGATAAACAGTAATACAACCCAAGCAAATCTAATAGGTTGAATAGATTCTCATCTCTACCCTTTTATAATCAGATTCCATCTGGGCTGGGATCTTTTGTCCTTGTCAACTGTAGCCCAGCAAGTCTCCAATTCCAGTGACAGTTCCCGGTTGGTTGATCTCATGAGCTCCACCTCAAAATACAGCGGCTCTTGCAGGAACTTTGAGATGGGGTAGTCGGTGGCGCCATAAAATGAACTGTAGGAATCATCTGTTGGGGAGTTTATAAAATAGAATCCATTGCTTCTCTTCTGGGTGGATGCTATACAGGACTCAGAAAATTGTGATCGTTTTTTTTTTTCTGTAATGCAATTAAAAGAAACAAAAACATCATACAACTTAACTGAAATATTGCAAGCCTTTTATTCATTTAATTGTTTTTTTTAATTGCATTACAGAAAATAAAGAACTTTGACAATATTCTTATTTTCTGAGACAGTCCTTGAAATTAATTCAAGTCATGGTTAGACTCTGCTCATATTGGGGTCATGTCAAAATGTTCAGGATTGTTTGGCCTTGGCAGAGATATGCTCCGTGCTATTTTAGTACGTCTTTTGTGCTCACCGTTTATTGACAAGTTCATTGTGACCGCAAGAACATTAATTATAGGCCGGTATAAAGCGTGGCAGGAGATAGAACTTGCCAAAGTGCGTCATTATTTTCTCTATAAACAGCCCAAGGATAATCTTATTTGACCAGATTTTTTTTTTTTACCCATTAAAAACAAGTTGTGACATACCCTCAGCAAGCCTCAATACAACTTGCAGTTGGCCGATTCCATTTTCAGCATCACGATCAGTCCGGCGAGCTCTGTTGTGGAAGGCCAAGGAGCGATTTGTGTTGACGTCGTAGGAACACGAAACCCTTAAGCTTGGAGGGAGGGGGGGGGGGGGAATAAAAATTGCTTTGATAAATGCCTACAAATGGAGGTGATCATCTTTTTATAGCTACAATGACTTATAGAAAATATATCTGGTTTTATTACTTCATGTAATTTTTTTAATAGGCACTTTGGCACGCTATAACATATCGTACAAGGTTACAGTGACGTCCTAATAAGTCATCTTTATGTGCAAGAGGGTTTAAGTAAAGGACATTCAAATATCGTATAGTATTAGTCATCGCTGAAATCTTAAAAAAATTAATCGTGGGCGTTTTGGAACTTACTCATATTCCGGTTCGTCATCGGAGCCATTCATTTTACGTGTTTCAGGTCTGTGCGGTAGGGAGATTTCATTCTCATACAGCATAGAGTTGGCAACAAACTTAGAAGAAAGGAAAATAAGTCAGATTGTTTTATCGTAAGGGGTCAGTCAGGATTACCTTCCGGGTGGTCCCGCAGGTGTTGCCAGTGAAGACGAAATAGGCCAAGCGGTCGTCACTGTAGACGGGGCTACAGGTCGGGTCAAGGAGGGTCAGCTCACTGGGGTTCAAGCTCGGGACAGACTCTAGTTTGACGGCAATAGCTGTCATGGTACCATTGGGTAGACACTCTGGGGGGGGGGCGAGAAAAAAAAAATATTCTCCATGTCTAGTCTCACATTTGAACTTTAAAAATAAGCTTCAGCATTCAAAACTAACCTACGAGTGTTGAGGGAAAGCGACAAGTCAAAGTGAAGTCGTTGACATTACGGTCAGTTTCTAGATTTAGCAACGTGACTTCAAGTCTGCTTCGGAGGTTTGACTTCTCAATAGCCTGCAGTAGGGAGGGAAGTTTTGGAATAGCTCATTTTTGTCACAACTCAAATAAATGTAAAAGCTACAAAACAAACTGACAAAGAACTCATTTTCAAATCCGACGAGTAAAAACTGGTCAAATATTAAAAAAAAGAAAAAAAAGATAAAAAGTTAAGACAATTTGCAATTTTAGTAATGACAAATTTGATGCACAATTTGTTTTTGCGGGCTACATAAAATTATGTGGCGGGCCGTATCTGGCGCCCGGGCCTCGAGTTTGACACCTGTGACTTAGAAGGTCAAGTTCATACCTCATACACAACATCTGGGGATGCAAATGGCACCACGATACTGAAGTGTGTTTTGTTTCTGGTAAAACCGTATTCCTGAGCCAGACTCTTGGTCAAAGTGCGTTTTCCCAGACGAGTATGGAAGTTGTGGCCTTCTGTTCCGTACTTCACAAGAACGTAGAAGCTCTTGGAGTCGCACCCGCCAACAGCTAAAGGTTGGACTACATTGGAGCTTGGAACTGAAATTAGATTTATTTATTTATTTCAAAGAAGTTTGACATTGATTATCCTCAATTATGGATATTGGGAGAAAACATCTACTCACCTGATGTAGCCAATTCAGCTTCCAGAGAAGCACTATGACTAAAGACCATGAACTTGGGCAGGACCACCAGGCCGAAGATCAAGTGTAGAGAGTAGGTTGTAACCCCTGCTTTTGTCTAGTACGAGAGGTTTCAAATTTATTTTTTCATTTTCCTGGCATAGGAGTGCTTCACTGACCTCCTGTTTGACGACAGGGTCCGCAAAAGGAACTTGGAGCAAAATGAACTTCAAGCTGCTGTTCTTTGGGCGGCGCTCCTGCAGGTTGAATCCTCGTTTAGTGAAGTCTGAGACGGACAAGACCTCATTGTTGAAGGTGATGTTGCGGAGAACCACGTCGCCCGCCAAAGGGCCCATTATCAGTTTGAACACCTTGTCCTTTGGAATGGTCTCTGTTGGAAAGAACCTTTCAGTCCATCGTGCGTGTTCCTGCTTTTGATCATTTGACTCACCGTCTTGAACTTTTAAGGGTTGATGCTCTGCTGGAGTCCTGATTGGTTGGAGCACTTTGTATCTCGTGTCGTCATTTGTGGTGTCGTCAATCCACAGCAACTCGATCATAGGTTCAATCACATAAGAAATAAAATACTTATCATTCTGGAAAAGACTCTAGAAAAAAAAATTAAACACTTGTTAGCAAAACAATTTGTTTCAAAGCAATTTCATCGTGTCAGACCATAAAGAAGCCACCAGGTGCCCCGATGGGAATTTGGACCATGATGTACATGTTGTCCACAGTCACATTGTACCGGCGGGCCGACAACTCTTCGGCATTCAGCCTCCTTCCGTCCACACCTATGTGGACCTCCAGAAGTCTGATCTGGCTGGAGGAAATGAGCGGGTCGATGCGTGTGGGCAGGAACCAGCTGATCATGTTCTCCGTAAAGTAAACGCTTCCTAGAACGGGGGGGGGTTCCAGACCATGAACTTGACTATCAAATTACCCATTCAAAATCATAGGTTCATTTAAAGGCTTTTTTTTTTAAAATAGTTACGATTAATGGCATTTTTAAGCACACCCAGATGATTGACATGTCCAAAATGTCTTCAATTACCTTCTCGCTGCGGACAAGCAGCTGCAACATCAAGCTTTCTTTTCAGCCACTTCTTCTCAAAGATGGCGGAGGCTTGCAGCACAATCATGGGCACTCCTGCAACCTGTTACAAAAAAATAAAAATACCAGTTCAAGTTTTTTTTTTTTTAATCTCACTAGCAAATTCCTGGTTTCTAACCCATCTGAAAAAGACCTTGTGAGCATCACGCGACCAAAACTCACATGTTGTATGTACATCTCAGGCGCAGATTTGGAACTTCTCAGAATGAGTCTGGTGGGCGTGTTGACAACCCCGTATCCACCATTGTGGGCCTCCTGCGGAGTCATCTTTTTCTGCTCAGGCGTGAAGAACACCAGTGATGACATTCTAAATCCAGAGTCAATCAGCTTCTGGAAAAAAAAGTATGCGTGTGGGGGCACTTTAATGACAGTTCGTAAAGATCTTCATGCAACCGTGGGTTCATCTGACCATCTCAGGAGCAGCAAGGTACGCCAGAGGGTAATCATTTGGAACGGTCCTTTTCACAGAGACCTGGAAATGAGGTATAAGTGAGGAACCACTTCTGTAGTGACCATTCCTGCCTTACCTCCATATAGTTGCGATCACAAATGATCTCCCTGGAGGCCTCCAAGCTGTAGCTGCAAGTTTCAGTCACCTGGTACACATCATCTTGAGCCACCATGCTGGAAAAGAGCCTGAGATTTATCGCAGTTGTGTACTCATCCCCCTAGAAGATAAATTCAAATGAGTTAATCATGTAAAGGTTAGCTGGAGATTTGCTTTGCGTCTACCATGTTTTGAGCAAAACAGTTTAGAAGGGAAGCGTAGATTGAGATGGTTCCTTGCTTGTGTGACAAACTGAAGCCACATCGTGTTGCTAAACTTCGCGTAAGCTTAATAGCGGCGTTACCTGAAATGAAAACAAACGATCATAAATATGACACGAATGGAGGGGGGTAAAAAGCAACACGTCTCAGAACTTACCAACAACGATAGAAACCTCCAGAAATTGTCCAGGAAGTGGTCGAACGTCCACCCGTAGGATATTTCCCAAGCATTTTGTTTTAATACCTAGAATATTGAAATAATCATTGGAAGAACAGTACAATTGAAAAATAAAATTTATTTACTTGGTGAGGACATCTTCAGGGCATCTGCATTTCTAAGTAAAGAAAGGAGAAAAAGCCACCTGGAAAAGACAAAATGAAGCAAATTGAAGGAATAAAATAAAACTAAAAAAAATAAAATAAAAAGTGAACTGCTACAAACCAGAGTCCATAGACAGCAGCCATGGCACAAACCAGGGTAGCAGACAACCACAGCGTCCCTGTTCCTGCAGCTTATAAAAATGTTTGGGGTGGGACCTCTGAGCTGTTCACACAGAAACAGGAAGAGGCACACAGGTGGATCGCATCGGAGCCTGATGGACCTCAAGGCCTGATTGGACGTCGCTCCTTCAAATATGACCCAATGATGTCCCCCAAAATATTTTTAGAGGTACAGTTTTGGATGTCACATGGCGGTTGAAGGTCTGACTGACACTTTAAGTGCTTGACACCTCGACATAATATGAATATTAGTGGGTGTCACAGAAGGACGCTCGGGCAAGGCTGGGGAGGGCGGCCTTGGCTGGAGTCATTCGTCACAATTGTGAGCTTCACTCGTCGCTGTTAAAATACACATAAATGTCCTCATTCAGAATTGATGTGCTATTTTTTTTTTTTATATAGATAGTAACCTCGCTTCCATTGGCTATGTACGTCAGGATCTTCATGGTCACTTGTTGCTAAGCAGAAATCAAATAAAGCTGAAAACGAAATAAAAAAAAAAGAAACTCTCACCTAGCCCATCACTCAATTGCCCCGTACATGGGAGAGTGAATTTTAAAAAAACAATGAAAATAGAATCATCAAATTGGAACAAAATTGTTGCTATTATTATTTTCAGAAAAGGCGGAAAAAATCATTTGGTGACACTTGATGAATGGGCAAGAACTCCAGAGACATGACTATTTTTAAGTAAGCCGTTAAAAAAGTAAATTTTCCATAATGTATCCTCCATAAAAATGAGGTTACATGAACCGTGACATCATCCACACATCAGCACGCCTCTCCGTCCCTCCCTCCCTCCCTCCCTCCCTTCCTCCCTCCATCCCGGCCCCTCCCTGCACGCTGTAAAAGGGAGCAAAGAACCGCCGTGTCCCGCTTCCATCTCTTCTCCGTCTCCCCTTCGTGAAGTCTCCGCTCCTCCTCTCAGGGCACCCAACCTGGAAACCGGACCAGAATGTGACGGCAAAGTTTGATTTGATGGAAAGTGAGCGTTCCAGTCCTGGTAGGTGGTCACCTTGAAAGTTCACCGAATCTGTCATGAGGAAAACACGTTGCTCGGACAGGAACGTGCTTGCAAATTGTAAAAAAAAAAAGTGTCTTTTTTTTATTGGAATATATTTTTTAATCAACTTGTTGCCTCTGGAATGCGAATCCTCGTCCGCTAATCCAGTTGATCTCTCCAAGAAGTGACCTGCTTGCTTCTTCTTCCTTGCTTCAAGCATTTGCCGTGTTTGCGTGTGCAGTATTGATTTGTCTCCTTCTAATGTATTCGACACTAACACAGCATTCCCTTGGTGTCTTCAGGACCATGGGCTATGGGCAAATCCTCCACAAAGGGGGCTACCACGAGCAGCAGCTTCGTCTCAACGTGGGAGGACTTCGCTTCGAGGTGGACGAAGACACGTTGCGGCAGTTCCCCCACACGCGTCTCGCCCGCCTGCTGCACTGCCAAAACGAGACGGCCATCCTGGAACTGTGTGATGACTACAGCGCCGCCGACAAGGAGTACTACTTTGACCGAAATCCCAGAGTGTTCCTCTGCGTGCTCAACTTCTACCAGACGGGACGTTTGCACATGATGGAGGATGTGTGTGTGTTTTCCTTCAGTCAGGAGATTGAATACTGGGGCGTGCAGGAGGTCCACCTCGCCGACTGCTGCAGCAACTGGTTCCACGAGAGGAAGGAGTACATCCATCACCGGGACTGGGACGCCAGGAGTGAGGACGGCCGGCAAGCCAGCTTCAGCTCGTCCCTGGCGGAGCTGTCAGCGTTGGATCAGGACCTGGCCAAGTTTGAGGGAGCGTGGTGTGCCGAGTTGCGGAGTTACTTGTGGCTCAGGATGGAGGATCCGGGTCACTCCCGAGCGTCGAAGATTATCGCCTTGGCGTCCCTTAGCGTGGTGCTAACGTCCATCATCGCCATGTGCGTCCACAGCATGCCCGAATTTCAACGCGTGGACGACAACGACAAGCCCATCGAGGACCCCGTCCTCGCCATCCTGGAGGTGATCTGCATCGTGTGCTTCTCCACCGAGTTCATCATCCGGCTGATCGTGGCCCCCTCCTGCAGGAAGTTCCTCTGCAACCCCTTGAACATGATTGACATCGCCTCCATCCTTCCCTTCTACGCCACCCTGGCTCTGGAGAAGTCCGACGAGGAGAGCGCAGAAGAAAATGAGGACCTTGAGAACATGGGGAAAGTGGTACAGGTTCTCCGTCTCATGAGGGTCCTCCGAATCCTCAAACTGGCTCGGCACTCCGTCGGGCTGCGAGCGTTGGGTGCCACCGTGCGTCACAGCTACAACGAAGTTGGCCTCCTCCTTCTCTTCCTCTCCGTGAGCATCTCCATCTTCTCCGCCCTTATCTACTTTGCCGAGAAGGAGGAAGAAGACACCGGCTTGGGCACCATTCCAGCCGGTTGGTGGTGGGCCACCATCACCTTGACAACGGTGGGCTTCGGGGACACCTGCCCCGTGACCCTGGCGGGGAAGATAGTCGCCACGTTGTGTATCATCTGTGGACTTTTAGTAGTAGCCCTCCCCGTTACCATCATTTTTAACAAGTTCTCCAAGTACTACCAGAGGAACCAAGCCATGGAGAGCCAGTGTATCACCAAACCTGAGAGACAGGACCCTGAACTACCTTACTACAACATCAGGGATTTGTTCACCGAGAAGGTGTATCCGTTCCTCGGGGGCATCACTCTCAGGAACAGTGTAAGCAGCGTCGGGGAGGACACGGACGCCTCCAGCTTGCAGGACATCGACATGTACAATGTTGATAATTGCGAGAAATAAATTAAAAGAGAGAGAGACTTTATAAAACCAGTTTTATTCTCTTTTATTTTGTATATCTCAGAAAACGGTGCTCTTTTTTCCTCTTTCTTGGGGGGGCGGGGCTTAAATGAATTAATGCCGTTTCGATTCATTTACTCGGTAATATTGATATCAAACATAAGTGTATTTATTTAGGTCAAGCTTGGTCACGCAACAAATTAAACGTGAATCAATGTACCTGCGTATTCCCTGCAAGAGTTTCTTTTTTTTTTTTTCCTCCTAGCGGGAGAAAAAAATTAAAAAGCAGCAGCACTAAAACATACAATCTCTTCCACCCACTAGGGAACAACCTGAACCTTGCTCTAAGGCCTGAAAGCCCATTTTCTGCTTGAGAAAACTGCAATGATGCATGCAGTGGGATCCTAATGTTCAATGTTTTTTTTTTTTTCCTGAGTAATCTCCTATTGATTTGTGCACTCGCTCCGACTCCAGAGTTTGGCCAACGACAAATCTACAGTGCTTTAATCGTGACACTGCACTAATTGCATGAAGAAACATTCAAATACATTTTTAGGCGGCCATATTTTGTATTGAAATAAACAAGACAAAAAAACTTGATTTAAAGCATCCCGTATCATTCAAGGTGATTAATGATTTTCGGGGAGAAAACTTCAAATGAAGTGATGCTACTTGACAGCGGTATTGATTAACTCTCCCTTCATGTTATATTCTGCTTGAGTAAATTCTTCTACCAAAACTAGCATCGATAAATCAATAAAAAAAGTTAAACACCTAGACCTAAGCGTCATTAAATCCGATGCAACGGGTTGAGAACAAATGCAAATGACCCGCAAAGGTCAAAGTCGCTGTGTCAGCACAAATGTCAGCCCGTAATGACCCGTATTTCTGCTCCAACTTCACGCCTCCGGCGCTTTATTTTATCAAATGAAACATCGGGCTTCTTCACAATAAGGCTCAAGTGACATGTTATGTTTTTATAAACTTCAATCAAGTTTTGATCCTCTTCAGAGGATGGGAAAGGAAAAGCAGTGAGGTGAAAGGTGCGAAGGTACAATTGAGTTTCTGTCAGCTAACTTGTGCTTTATTTCACAACAGGCTGCAGAAAAAAAAAAAAATCAATAACTTTTATTTAAGCCTTTTCTTCATCGGGGGGGGGGGATCATTGTCAACACTGTATTTGCTGCTGGACTGATTTGCAGCCTCTTGATGTTTCTCGGGCTGCAGTCGAGAAGATCTCAGTGTTGTTTTAAGAGAGACTTTCATGACTCATCAACATCTTGGGAATTCTCATATGACAAAATGGACTTTTGCCCAACTCATATTTGCATTGGTATCGCATCTTATCGAAACAGAAACCACGACAACATAGACACGAGGGAACGAAAAGAGACGTGACGATAACAGCGAGTGTCACCAGGCAAGTCCAAGCCTTTGTGGATTTATATGCTGCAGGTACTGCACACGTGGGAAACCGAGTATGAAGACCGTGAATTGGACGGGGAACCTCATCTATAGATCAGACCATGCCATTAAATAAAAGTCATCTATTCAGAATGGTCCATATTAGAGAAGACCGATAAATCATGAGTGTATCTTCACCTTGCCTTGGACTCTGGGTGACTTTGCATTTCAATTAGCTTCGATGGCCATTTGACATTAGCGTCATTTGTCAAACAAACCAGCAGAAGCGCAAAATACAAACTCTCGTGCGAGTGGTTTCACCGTACAAATTATCAGCAATCAATTCACATTACCGCTTTATCAGATCAACTTGTGCAAAATGGTTCAACAGAACCCCCCCCCCCCCCCCCCCTCCTTTCTGTTAATCACCGGCCCTGCACACATTACACAAATGAACATTTGTGTAATGGCTTTATGAGTGACAGAGGAGCTGAGCGATGCTGGACAGGACCCAAGTGAGCATAAAAAGTTGCCGGGCTGAAAAACGTTTCGTTCATAGCTGATCCTGCTCTTAGCTGCGATGATGGAACACTCGCTACCCATGGAGGCCAGAGCAGGAATTTAATGGAGGCAGTAAAAGAGGGCAGGGAGGGGGCGGGTGGGCGTTAAATCCTGCTAATGAGTACCAAAGATTAGAGCAGGGGTGTCAAAGTTCTTTTTGTCGCGGGCCGCATCATAGTCATAGTTTGCTTTAAAGGGCCATTCGAATTGTCAACCCCAAATAATAAGACTAATAAAAACGGTTTTAAATATTTATAAATGAAACATTGAAATCAAATCAAATATTTAAACATAAAAAAATGTTTCATTGCTAACAATATCTCTATTATTTGTGAAATTTTGGAATTGACATGAATTCGATTTGTCTTCGCGGGCCACTTAAAATAATGTGGTGGGCCATATCTGGCCCCCGGGCCTTGACTTTGACACCCGTGGATCAGAGGATAGATAAGGCGTAGCGGTTCGATCACAGGAGACCCGTGGTCGTCTACGTGACAACATCCCTCGGAAGCCTTTGGATTGATTTGAATTGATGAATAAATGGCCAATCATCAATTCAAGCCTTCCCCGAAAAGTCAAATTCATTCTGCACAGCTCAGCATGTACGATATCATCAAGCACTCGTGTCCACTCAGCCTTCGGGAACATCAATAAAAGGCTGTAATTAAAAATCAATGACAATATTACGGCTTTATTGAATTCATAAATGTCTTCACTGCAGCCCAATTTGTATTATGGGTTTTCATCTCACTTTGCAGTTTTACCCTAGTGGCCATTTGTCTTCACTGCGCTTCATCGAAGGAAATTTCAACAATCAATACAGACTGATGGAAATCATCAATCATTAACTTAATGGACGATGATGGTGCAGGCAACGAGTGCATACAAGAAGCCCTGTAAATAATCCAAAAGGTTTTCTTTCGATTCTCTCGAAAGGTTTATGTCGCTATGTCGTAATATTGGCGCTATGACGACATCGTAAAAAAAGAAACCACAGTGATTAAAGCGAATAACTGCAGCAAAGTAAGGACACCACTGACACTCTCCTCCTCCACCTCAAGGTTGCTTCAACCATAACATTGCCAAGTATGAGCTTGACAGAGTGTTGCACTGCCTTTTTTTAATGGACCTTAAAATGGCCAATGTGAGAACAAGAGCCAAAAACATTACTCAATGACTAATTGGCCACCGCTGGTTAAAACCATGACTGTGTTTGGTCATTGGGATGACCTTGGGAATAATTGATCTGGACAATGAGTTAGAATTTGTGAAGATTACCGTTTTTTCCGGACTAGAAGGCGCACCGGACTATAAGGCGCACCTTCAATGAATGGCCTTTTTTAAAACTTTGTCCTTATATAAGGCGCACCGGACTATAAGGCGCACCATTAATGCATCATGTCAGATTTTTAATCCAAATCAAATCATTCTCCATTTGATCTTTTTTATTTCAACTTCAGACGCAACAAATTAACTTTATAATCACAAAATAATGATCCATAGTCTTTTTGATTCATGATTCATAGTCTTCAGCGGGCCACTTATGATTGATTTCATGACACAATGCTTCGGGCCAGCCAGTTTAAATTTAGGAATTTGGTCCATATATGAGGCGCACCGGACTATAAGGCGCACTGTCGGCTTTTGAGAAAATTTGAGGTTTTTAGGTGCGCCTTATAGTCCGGAAAATACGGTAATTAAAGGTTGGCTTGAAGTTCTTGCTAACTTACTTTGCATTATTACGGAAAGCCATTTAACCATGAATCGAAAATCCCAATAGTGACTTCTAATACTTTAAAACGTGCTTTTACCGACAATACACACATAATAAAAAGTCAATTGGACCAATCCTCACTTTATACTCTCTTCAATTGAACAAATAAAGACGAGGTCAGAATCTAAAAGCAGTTCTAATAGAAGGGATGTGTCATCTCAGCATATTTATGTAAGCCTTGTGTAATAACAACACAAATTGTTGCCAGCAAACTCGACTAACAGCTTTTTGTGTGCTCTCTGGGAGACAATCATTCTCATATAGATTACTTTGCATCAGCGCAAAATGGCACGATTGATGGAAGCGGACAATAACCGAAGACGATTTATGCCACGGTGTCTTCATTTGGGCACAGGCGAGAGTCCAAAAAAACAAATAAATTGTCGTCATTTCTGAAATGGATGTTTTATCCTAGCAGATGGATATTTAAAACCACAGTTAATTGTTGATTACGTGGAATGAGGAAAAATGGGGTCTTGTAAATTTGGATGGAAACAAGATGCATGAATAAAATCTTTTAATGAGGTGACATTAGATTAAAAAATGGATTCTTACAGTAAGAAGAAAAAAAAAAGGAGTGAAAAAGTGAAAGCATGTGTTATGGTATCTGAAGCACTACATCACCTTCCCATCGGAGAAGAGGGCCGCTGCATGTTGAGGATTTTTTGACGGATGGCACTTTCAGGATCCATCCCATCTGATGATGGATCACGGTGAGATCATCAAAAGAATGTTGGCTCAGGGCTTTGAGGGGAAACATCCTCCTGCAAATAGAAACAAGCTGATCGACTTAATGCAAATTAACTGAGGTCAGTGGAGCATGTTGATTTGTCAGTCTCGCACAACTCGGGCTCGAAGTCACAACAGTGCATATGTTGCAAAAAAAAATAATTTTTATTTTATTTTTAAATGAATTTGAAGATTGCTTGAGATAATTATTTTCAATTGCAATTTATCATTGGCATATTTGAATGAAAGCTTGTCAGACTGAAATTGTGTGGAGAAAAAAAAACAAAAAAACAATGTCTCCTTTTAAATGTTCCGGTAAATTGAACCGAGATCTTCGAAAACATGTCAGCATCAGTCAGCTCAGCGATGGATGCAATCAAAGAAGGGCTATTTGAACAAGCGTGAAAGAGGAACCGCTGCTGACCGTGGCTAAAACTCGGATAGAAGGGGGCGGGGTGGAGGCTTTAATTCCATTAAGTTAGCCAGCAAATAAGGATGGCGTCTGCTTTTTTTTTTTTTTTTTTTTTAAATGCACAGCATCAACTTGACGGACGGATAAGCAATCAAGCGATAGGTGTCGCTGGTTGAGGGGTCATCAGGAGGGCGTGGAGATGACATTGAGTTTTAGTGCTTTGTTACTGATATGGCCTCCAAAGTCATTACATGGACTGATTGGGGCCTCTTGGAAGCAAAGCTGTTTCCAAATTGAACCTCCAGCTACTTCGAACATTCCATCTTTACAAAGTTCTAAACAAATGCGTGGTTATTGAAGACCACAACATTTCCATCCAGCCATTTTCTACACCACTTATGCTCATTATGGTCGCGGGTGAGCTGCAGCCCAACCACAACATATCCCAATGGAGATTCTCTTCGGTTGTATTCATATTCATAAAGGCAATATTTCCAACCTGATAGCTAAAGATGACGTACTCACAAGAATGTCACCGTCCTGCAGGTTCACATCCTGAAAACAATCAGGTGCGGAGCATTTAAACATAAATAATCCTAACTTTGACATTTATTATTCTTACCTCGACCCTGACGTGGGAGGACCTCCAATCAGTCTTGCATCAACCTGACTGGGCTGACGTTTCATCCATGCATGTGACCTTCTGTACTCTCCTCCATAACCTGCAAACATTGTGGCAGTGAACTCAACTCATTTCACAACATGCAGTAATTTGGGGCTCCAAACGGATTCAATTCAAATTTGCATGCACCAATGCATGACAGGAGTTAGTCAGCAGCACTCAAATGAGTAACTTTCTAAATTTATTATAAATTTAAAGACTGTCATATCTGCTGAATGAATGCAGGGACTGCATGGAAGGATAGAGAGTGCCCCCATGTGGACAATTTTGCTTGATGTTCCCTGTATCGCAGTATCTGAAGAATAAAATCCTCTGCTGCTATCTGGTGACCATAACGTGAAATATTACCACCTTTTTTTGTTCTCAACATTTTTTTTTTATTATAATTCACAAATTATATTGCATGACAGAATACATTTTTTTTCCCACTACCAAAATCGTTAAAAAACGCATAAATATGGAAAAAACTTTATATATCCTTTTTTATTTTTTTTACATATAACTTTTAAAGGTTATTTATTAAAAAAAACAACAACCAAACTTAAAATAGAATCAGCAACATTCAATGCAACATTTTAACACGCAGTAAACTCTTTTGAAAACAAGCCGTGGGCTCATTTGAATTAAAAGGAACTATAAACAACATTGGTTTTGTTCTGTGTATATTACAGATTAGCAGATCAATACAAACCAACCCAGGAAAAATCCCTATCCTATAAATGCCTGGTGTTTGAAGCCCCCGCCCCCCCCTCCCCAAATAAAAAGTTAATTAAATAAAGAATATACAGTACTGTAAAAAGGCATCGTTGGCAAAAGCGTACGGCAGAAGTGCATTTAGACAAAAATAGTCATTTATATTATTTAAAATGATACAAATATGTGAAAATAAGGAGTGCCGGCCTGGTTGATGTTTACAAACCGTCTTTTATCAACCAGGATGGGAGTGCAAGAGTTCCACAGGAAGACTTGTGCTAATTCAGCTCTTGTTGATCTTCTCGTCCGTCGTCCCTTCCAATCCAAAATTTCAATTTGGTCTCAGCGCCAGTCCTTGTCGTTGTTGTCCTCGTCCCCCTCCGATGACTCCTCCTGTGAGCTCGGTTCCTCCTGGCTCTCCATTCCGTTCCCTCCTGGGTGAGATGCCGCCGCCGCTACGGCTAGCAAAGCCTCCTTGCGAGCTTGGGCGGCGGCCGCTGCCGCTTGCTCCTCCGCCGCTCTTTGGCGCAAAGCTGCAGCTTTTTTCTCTTGCTCGGCATGGCTCTTCATGTGGGCGCTGCGGCTCTTCACTTTGTTGAACACCCTGATGCAACAGTTGGAGTACACTTAAAAACACAAGTGCTTTATTTTTCAATCACCCAGCTAGTTGTACAAGGTCGTACCTGCCACACTTCTTGCATGGAAATACTGCGTCAGGATCTTGCGTGGGCTTTACTGGCACCTTGGCCTTCTTTGCTGCGGAGTCACTCCGAGGCTTGTGTGGAGCTGATGTGTAGGCAGCATCCTTGACGATGTTCTCTGGCTCTCTGACCAGCAGCGCGCTACCCGCCTTGGAGAACAAGTGGGTTTGTTATTTCTTGCAGAGAAGACTGCACACAGTTTTGGAATTTGAGGTTTTTAGGTGCGCCTTATAGTGCAGGAAATACGGTAATTAATTAAAGACACATTCACGCGACGGATCGAGCACTCACATAGTCGTGTGTTTGTAGTGAGTGAGCCACCATCGCTTGCTGATTCGTCCTCTGCTCATGAGAAAGCTCCGTCTTGCCGTCCATTTGTAGGTGGCTCGGTTTCGACTGCTGAGCAATCATCAAGTAGTGGAAAAACATTTTTCAAAGTCTCATTTCGGGCCGTACGAAGAAAGACGCAGCAAAGTTTTGTCCAAATATTCCTGACTAGGCTTGCAATGGGGAGGGGAATTCCATGTGAAGCTAAAACGGAAGAATTTCTGGAATATTTTCCAAATTAGAAATTGACCATGGGAATTATGCAATCTTGTGGGATGTAATGGAAGGGGGGGGGGGGGTCAGGTCAATTGAATGAAAAGGCACATAAGATTTGACGTAAAATAGAAAGCTTTCTCTCCACATGCAAGGACATTACAGTTATCAACATTATAGATGGTGCCGATTTTCTTCCTTCCCAATATAATTTGTTTGGATCAACATGTATTTTTTTGTTTGCTTGCAAAACTGATTGCATTACATTGACAAATTGTGTACACATTTGATGAAGGACACGTGAAATCCAAAACTAAGCAACCTCTACCTTAATGTCCACTACAGCCTCCGTGTATTTCTCCGTCGGCGAGTTCGAAGGGCCGTAGGTCAAAATCCCGTTGCGTGCAATCTTCACCTGCTTTTTGTACGAGTAGTAAAACTCAACGCACTGAGCCACCGTCTTGGTTTGCACCTGAAATGGGAAAACCATGACAACTCTCTGCAACCATTCTAAAACGGCATCTTGCGTGAGCAGAAGTGAAGAGGCGTACCAGTTTCTGCACCAAGATAAAGTCCTTGCTGTAGGCAGACATCCCTTTGTTGAAGTAATGCTTTTCTTCCGCACTCCAGTGATCGGAACCTGCAAGGAAGTTATCGTCAACATGTAAAAGGAGTCGCTCGTGTTTAGCGGTGAAACAAAAAATGAGGGCCTGGCTTGCTACTTCCAACATTGGATTCCAACCTTATATGGGCCGTCATGGGCGTGGCTTAAATGTTGAAGTGAAACTAAAAAGTTTGGAATGAGTTGCAACGCCTGAAGACATTGGCTGAGTAGCGTTACTTCATGTGGCCTAACCTTAATTCGATCGCATCATTACAGTGCTTCTAACCTGAGTAGTGATAATCAGCCAGGTGATGACCTTTATGGAAGATTGGTTCCTGATGTAGTAAACGTCTGAGGGTCTCCTAAAAATACATATCAATGCAGAAAAATAGAAAATAATTTTATAACATAACGCAGCCCCACTAATTCAAATTCTTATCTTCCTCCATCTTTTTTTTTCCACCATGTATTCATGGATAACATTTTTTGTTCCGTCCTAATGTTTGTACACACAATTGATAAATCATGTACTGACCATGCAATCTCCTCCACTTTCATGTAAACAATGCAGAGCCAACTCCTGGTTGGTTCCTCCTCCGCTGAGCACACTGGAACACGCCATGTTCATCAGATTCGCCACTAAAAAAAAAACGAATGAGGAGGAGGGGGAGGAGGATCGGTGAGTGGGCAGACGGAAAACCAGCGCAAGTAAAATCAATGTTCGAGGAGAGCGACGAACCGCTATCGGGTTCTGTGTGTTTAAGATGGCCGTCGTGCAAAGGAAGCCAAACCAAGTCCGCCTTGTGCGGGTCCAATTGAGCCAAAGGCTGGTGTCGCAACTCGGGAATTTCCGCTTGGTACTGCTGTCCGATGTTGATGCGCCTGCACACAAACGGAAGCGGCGTGTGGGAGTGTGTGTGTGGGGGGAGATGGTGGCCACCTCAAGGTTTTAAAAATCCATCTTACGGCTCGAGGCTAACAGGTGTGGCGTCTGTGATCAAGGGGAGAACGGGCGGTGTGATGTCTGAACTTGCTGAAAAAAAAAACAGAAATTAAACAGGCCATGCTGACTACAAAGCTCCAACATTTATTTGACATCCGTATTCTAGGACTTACTGGAGCGCAGGAGGCTTCTGCTGACCGTCTTGGGTGTCGCGGGCGGCGGGAGGATTTGGTTGCTCACGGCAAAGTTGGTGAGGAACGTGGAGAAGTAGAGTCCTGAGCCTTCTCGCACGGGAGATAGGATGGGCGGGGGGGTGTAGGGGGGCAAGGCGAGAGGGTTGTCCGGCATGCGGATGGGAGAGCGCAGGTTGCTTTGGTAAGCGCTGATACTGGAGTAGACGGACGCTGGGATCAACGTGGAAGGTCTGGGCGGAGGAATGATGAGAGGCTCCGGTCGGGGTCTTCGCTTTTGTTTGTTTTTTCCCTCCTCGTCCAGTCTGGGATCATTCTCTCCATCCTAAATGGAGGAAGGAGAAAGGCCAACTTCAGGATCTGCTCTGAAAATGAATTCCAAATGTGCAAAAGCTAATCTTAAATCCTCCATGAAGGAACCTGCTCAAAGTTGTCTGTCACCGAGTTTCGGAGAGATCTGCGACAAGCCACGATGACGGACGGTTTGCAGTCAGACGTGGCGGAGGGTCGCTCAGGCTGGCCCGCTCGTCCGTGCGCCGACGAGCCCTGACCCGCCGGAAGAATCCTGTGCACCGGCACCGACACGGGCATGATTAAAGGGACCATGTTGGCGTGTTTGCCTCGAGGACCGTCTCCCTGTTGCGGAACAAATTATGCAAATGATTTGTAATCCAACAACAAGTCCCTCTATTGTACATTTTATTTACATTATAAATAAATAAACCGTGACTGGCCAAATGAGCAAACATTTTTAGTGTGCTCTTGGCAACAAGGGCGTGCAACTGTTCAGCTCGACCCCTCCCTCGGACTTCTCAATGACTGAGCGAGAGCCCGAGGAAGGAATGTGGAGGTGTGCAGACATGCAGCTGCCGCTGCACACACTCGTGCGCGGCGGCGCAATGACTTGCACTCTCGTGAACCGTACGGCTGCACCCAGTCGACGTCGAGGTGCAATTGTGGCGAGTTGGGGAAGGTGCAAGTGAGACAACACAAGCGGCAATGTCAACACACATTGTTTGCTTGCAACACAACACGTTGAAGTGGACCCCTTGCACCATCTAATACCAAACGTCTCTTTACAAAGACTTCAAATGGAGTCGATTTGTTTTCCTCGTTAAGCTCGATATAGTCCTAATAGTGCAGCAAACTCTTTCGGAGCGTAATTAGCTATCATTCAATAAACAAATCATGCAACCGATGTTATACGCCCGATGTTGTGGTCAGTTTGCGTACAATATAGTTGTTTAGCGAGCCGAGAAGAATCTTAGGCGAAGGCGGCAAAAGTCAAGCGTCAACAAAAGCCAAGAAAGTGATGTTGAAAGAGTTGGAGGAAGTTCGACAGTGAAATAGGGAGTTCTTCCTCTTTAAAAAAAAAAGAAACTGCATCTTGCCTTACGTTGCACTAACTGCATCTTGCCTTACGTTGCACTAACTGCATGTTCATAAACGTGCAAGAATGGGTTTTTAACCCGTCACGTGGAACTCAAACTCAATTTTAAGTTAAGCATAAAGATGAATAAGCTATGAATAAACAGAGCTGATGTATGGAAGGATTTTTTTTTTTTTTTAACCTCAGTTTTGCAAGCAGACAGCGCTTCAGGCATGGAGGGCATCTCAGACGCCTTCTGGGCCAGAGTCTCCAAGTTGATCTCCTTGGACGCCCTCCTTTTCCTCCGGGTGCTCTGGATGACTCCCCCCGTGTTGGCCGAGGCGTCCCCTGTTCGTGCGACAGCGACTCCGTTCTGGGAGGTTTCCTTCGGCGCTTGAGGCCACATGTTGACCGAAGGCGGCGCCGATGGGGATTGCCCGTCTCTGGAAAGACGGCGTGAGCGTCTCAGGGTGGCCGGCGTTGCCTCCGAGGGTTCCGGCTCAGGTTGGAGTTCCTTTGGAGGCTCCGCTATGGGCGCCGCTGGTTTTTTGGGCGCGGTGTCGGGCGGACGGGGTTCCGGAGGCGGATAGGTGACGAAATCGGGAGGTTGTGCGTCTGGCTGGGGGATGTTTTGTGCTTGCTGCTGCTGCTGCTGATGATGCATTTTGTGCATTTGTTGCTGTCGCTCGTGCAGTTGTTGTTGCTGCTGCTGCTGTTGTTGGCGTTGGTGGTACTGTTGCTGCATCTGCTGCATTTGTTGCTGTTGCATCTGCTGCTGCTGATGAAGCTGCAGCTGGAGTTGATGCTGTTTCTGCAATTGCTGCTGCTGCTGTTGTTGTAACTGCTGCTGCTGTTGTTGTTGCTGTAAGTGATGAAGCAGCTGTTGCTGTTGCATTTTAGGCTGCTCGCCGTAAGGCAAACCCTGCAGTCCCTTGCCGCCTTGGAAAACCGAGTAGTATCCCTGCGGGAACTGCTGCTTGTTGAACGTCGTCTGGAAGGGCTGCAGCATGGAGCCCTGCGCGTTGTGAGCTGGCACGTGGGCCCCACCCTGCAGCTCCACACCTTTGTGCTGATACGCTTGCAGCTGGGCCTGCTGCATGGCATGCTGCTCCCACTCCAGCCCCCGGCTCTGAGCCGGAGCCCGGGTGGCATCTCTGTAAACCTGCTGATTGTCGCCGCCCATCTGAAGAGGGTCATGGACGACCTTGTGGAACGCCATCTGCCCCCGGGCGTTCACGCTGCCCATATAAGGCCCAAAGTTCTGACTCCACCCTGGCCCAGGAGCTTCCTGAGGCCAGCCGGGAGCCTGTAAGGAGTCCTGGTGCACCCACTTTACCGGGGCGGCCTGCTGATAGGATGGCAGAACCTGAGGTCCTTTCTCTGGGTTGTACACACCGGAGCTGCCGGCAGAGTCACTCTGGATCGACTCCAAAGATGGAGGACCCAGTCCGTAGTAAGCCTCCCCCGAATGCTGCAAGGGCTCTTTCATGGTCGCCACTGCCGGATGCTTGCTGCTCTTGTCAGTACTCATTTGAGGAGGAAGACTCATGTCGAGAAGATCTTGGTGTCCAGGTCTCGTAGTGTGCTTTTACTTCCTGCGCTTGCCTTTTGTATACAGCTGGCATGTGGAAGGAAATATGAATCCGATAGGAAACGTATTATCTCGGTTTCAAGCCTGTTCTTCACATCCTCTTTAGGTTGCAGCACCTTTAAAAACAGGAGACTTTATTTACCTCTGGACGAAAACATAAAGTAAATAAGAAAATGGAGGCCCAGGCATAAAGGTCAAAGAGCAAGCAGGCTTAAAAGTCAACAACCAAAACATTAGGTCATGTTTATGTCGGGCTAAAATGAACATTTTGATTCAGTCAGCAGAAACAAGGACCTTGGAGAGCATAGCTGCTATTTGGCCGAACTAGAAATACAGGAAATGAAGAGGATCGTGCAATCGAGCTTACAGCCGCTGGTGGCTGTTTTCAAAAAAGAAAAAAAAAAAGCAATAAGGAAGCACTGGAAGCACTGGGGCGATTATGCAACACAAGCCACCATGTAAAATGCAATACCTTATGAATGACACAGTTGCTTTTCCATTGGCGGCCCGGAAGAATCCATTTGGTGGCGATCAAAGTCATGCAGATCCATGAAGGGATTGTGCGCCACACATGTCATAACTCTCTCTCTCTCTCTCTCTTAACTTTCACCCCGAGTTTCCAAGCCCGCAAAACATGGCGAAAGGGGAGTTGACACGGGTGGAATAATCGAAACCGACGTGCTGCAAAGGGCTATTCACGCCGCAGTTACAATGTTCCACATTGTATCCGCGAAATAGCGCTTTTCCTGGAAAACGCTTCTGCAACTTTTCTTCTCCGCTTGACCGACTTTTAGTCTCGCCCCGCGACAGCGTGTAGAAACGCTGCGATTTCCGTACATCGGAACGTCGCGCAATAAAAGTGCGCTGTTGATCCGAAGTCGCGCAACGTTACGCACAAAACGTTACAGTTGCAAAAGTGTGCAAACGGACAGAAAGTGGTGCACAAAAAAAAAAAAAATGGAAAGAACGCAGCACAGCGCCTCACCCACTAACAGATCAGAGTTTATCCTGTTTTCCAACCTGCTGCCTGAGCCCCGCCCACCACTACATTTGTGTATGCTCGTTTTGTTGACCCGCTCAGCTCGAAGCCGCGTCAATATTTGGGTCAACTGCAAGCAGAATACTAAAAATACAGTAATTTGTGAATCAATCAATAAAATGAATATTACTCACAAATGTTTTACTCATTTATATTTTTCTTTTTATTGGTAAAAAGTGTTATAATTATAATCAAATTAAAGGGGCGTCATAAATATTGCTAAATAAACTAAAATAATAAAAATAAATAATAAAAATACAGTAATTGGTGAATCAATCAATAAAATAAATATTACTCACTAATGTTTTACTCATTTATATTTTTCTTTTGATAAGTAAAAAGTGTTATAATTATAATCAAATTAAAGGGGCGTCATAAATATTGCTAAATAAACTTGACTTGACTTAGAAAAATGTCCGCATAAATCAAGTGAGCAGTTTTAAAAACGCCTAATTTCAATTGATCGATCGGAAAATGACTTATTTCCAACTAAAAAAAAAAAAAATCTTTAGATTTATCTCATTTATCAATGAGAGCTAAAAAAAGAAAATCTGAAAACTTCAACAAGCTCCCATTAGATGACGTAAATTACAAACACAGGCCAAGCTTTCACACTGAGTAAATTTGTCTTTATGCTGAGACGAGATAATTATTTCAGTTGATACATTTTGTGACAATTTTATTCGGTAGTGTACAGCAAGGTTTAAATTGTGTGTTTACAAACCGGGGAACAGTGGCACGCAAAACCGAACGTACATCTTCACTTTAATTTGTTTCTATAAAATTCTCAAATTCAGACGTTTTCATGAATATAACGTTTATAAATATTTAACCTGAAAAACCACCAACTGTTTGACTTGGCTATTTTAGGCAATTTCATTTTTTATGCCAATGCGATCGTGTTGTATTGACCACGGGGCGGGGTTAATGGTTGCCATGGTGATTCTGCGGCTCAATCGGAGCTTTTATGACGTCACCGTTCCCGATGTAGGCAGCGGCTGTGGACATAATTCAACTGGCTAGCTTAGCTCACGTTTTCGAGAATGCCTCCCATCACCGTGCCTTCATCCGCAAGATAAAGGAACTATAGGAATGACGTTGCTGTCAAGAAATCAACCATGGAGGCTCTTTCCCGGAGTCTCACCAGTGCATCCGAGCGAGGTAACGCAGGGACGGAGTAGCGTGGGCTCGCTGCTTAGCCACCGCGGAGTAAACATGCTAGTTAGCATTGAGCACCGCCTCGAATTTTTGCTGCCTTGCAGCTATCCCATCCCTAGTTCCCCCCCTATCTTTTCATTATTATGCTGTGGGCACCGGTTAAAATCAGCTAAAGCTAGTTGCTAACCGCTGGCTACCTCCCCATTTGAATGTCACGCACAATCAAATTAACCTCTCCCACTTTAAAATACACGAATTGGTGACATGAAGGTATTTGCAGTATGTAACCTTACCTATCACAAGTCACAATGTCAGGCCGGTGTGGTTTAAGGAGTGAATAAATTGTTTGCAGTGATGGGCTGGTGCCCCTGATGTCAGCTTGTGACTGCAGCAGAGAGCCCTCACCATGAGTGGAGAGCATATCGACATCCTGTCAACGGCAGATGTGGTCCGAGACAGATGGAGAGTGGTAAGATGTCACTAAAATAAGAATTATTTCGACACTTTATCGGGTCACCCCCACCAGTGACCCATCACCCGCCTCATGTAAAATTTGCTCTGCAGGTGAGAAAGATAGGTGGAGGCGGTTTCGGGGAGGTCTACGAGGTCTTGGACCTCGTGAGCCAGGCCACTCTTGCCATGAAGGTGGAGTCTGCCACACACCCCAAACCGGTACAGAGGACAGAGGCGGCCGTGTTGAGGAAGCTGCAAGGTAAAGTGGCGAATAAAAACTTGCAAGTGTTTGTTGATCAACTGAAAATGAGGAATGTGCAGATTATTGAAAAATTGCATGATCAATTGTTAAGTTAGCAGCTCTACCTTATTTCTATGAAATGTGATATCTGGATCAATAATTAATTACAATACTATATAAGGTATAAGACATTTTATTTTTACTCTGACTAATTACTGACTCTGTGTATTAGATTTTCTTATTTTTGATTATTTATCGACAGGCAAGGATAACGTGTGTCGCTTTGTCAGCGCTGGTCGAAACGAGCGCTTCAACTATGTGGTGATGGAACTCCAGGTAAGCTTTTTACGATGTTCCTTTAATTTAGGTAATAATTGCCATTAAGATCTCGTAATGCATTATTATTATTTACTGACACCTGTTACGTAAACATCCAGCGTCATTCCATTTTACTTTTGTTTTAAAATGGGTCAATAATAATCGTAAGATGTTGTGACTGTCCAAAGGGGAGGAACTTGGCAGATCTACGGAGGAGCAGGATCCGTGGTACATTCTCAGTCTCGACGACTATGCGGCTCGGCAAGCAGATTTTACAAAGCATCGAAAGCATCCACTCAGTGGGCTTCCTGCACCGTGACATTAAACCAGTAAGACTACAGTCGCTCGAAGTAGTCAATATATTTTCATATTGCAAATTTGAACTTTCTGTTTTGGTCACTCACAGGCTAACTTTGCAATGGGAAGACTAGCAAGTACTTGCAGGTGCTGCTACATGCTGGACTTTGGTTTGGCCCGACAGTACATGACCTCCAACCAAGAACTTCGTCCTGTAAGTCATCTCAAAATTTGTGAACCCATTTGTGAAAATAAAATGTCCCAGACTTGAAGTATTTTCATCCGATGACACACTCTAACGATAACTTTTTCACTTCCAGCCTCGATCTGTGGCCGGCTTCAGGGGAACTGTGCGATATGCTTCAATCAATACTCATAAAAACAAGGTGACTGGACATTTTCTCTCATGTGTTGTCTTTCAATATTTCCACCAAGGAGGTCGGAACTGGTCAAGGGAATGTTCACAACACGATTAGAAAGGTTTTCTTAGAACATCGTCATTTCATCACTATTTTATAATTGATTGTTTGAGTTGACGACATTCCCCCCAAAAATATAACACGTGGATTTGGATATCACTTGTCTATTAATTGTGGTAGGCTGTTGTTTTCACGTTCTGTGGTTGTTGTTTTTTTTGGACTCTGCAGGAAATTGGTCGTCATGACGATCTATGGTCCCTCTTCTACATGTTGGTTGAATTCATGTCCGGTCAGCTCCCATGGAGAAAATTTAAAGACAAGGTACAGCATGTCACTTGCCAAAATAGTTGGAACTACTATCAATGATCAAATATCAATTATATTTATATCTTCCGCTCCAACAGGAACAAGTAGGAAATCTAAAAGAAGCATACGACCACCGCCTCATGCTTAATCACTTACCATTGGAGTTTACCACATTCCTGGATCACATCCTCAGTCTGGACTACTACACTAAACCAGACTACGAGGTTGGCTCTAAGCTCACGTTTGGTCCTCTACCGACTGCCAAAATGCTGACACCTGTGTTTGCCCCCCCCCACCCCCCGGGCCCCTCCACCCCACCCGTGACAGCTGCTGATGTCACTGTTTGACCGTGCTATGAAAAGCCACAATGTGCTGCACAACGATCCCTACGATTGGGAGAAATGCGACTCGGAGGACATGCTGACAACCGCGGTGGCACCACCCACTGGCCAGGAGCTCACCCGCCTCACGCCAGCTCACATGGGGTACACATGACTAAAAATATACATGCACAGTCATGCTGTAGTTATTTCCCTCAACGGTCGAACCAGTTGGCTGTTTTTCTTAAAAAAAAAACAATATTTCCACCCTGCTGGGTTTTGCAAAATGAGCTCCTGGCTGACCTTCTCACTCTTATCTCTTTCTAAAGCATGGCCAATGCATCAGTGCTGCCAGTGGAATTGCAGAGGGAGAACACGGAGGATGTCCTCATGCTCGGAGAGCGCTTCAGCGACGCTGACAACTGCCCCCCTCCTGTCACCCCTGCGTCCGTTCCTGCCAGAGGCATATGGGACGAAATGAACCGCATTCAAAGCCAGAATCATGTTGAGCCAATGATTAGGAAGGTCAGACATTTGTGCCGTGTCGGCATTCTCTCGCCTGCCACACGGTTGTGATGTTTGAGTTGCTACGTCAATTTATTTTTTTCCCAGGTGGTGAGTGAGGAAGAGCATAGTCAGAACCAGGGCAACCAAAGCCCTGCCGGCTCGGCGCAGAGTTCTCCGAGGCGAGTCCGATCCGAGACCATGTACTTGGACCGGGCTATGCCGCTGCTCCGAAAGATGCGTCAGAGTCAGAGTTTGGCGTTTGAAAGAAGACTTGCACCCGAACCCAAGCCGACTCTCGAGCGCTTCCTTGAGTCCTGGTTAGTGCTTCCATTGCTCCCACACATCTAAAACAAACTTGAACTGGGGTTGTTGTTTTTTTTTAGTCGAGGCAAAACGCCTCCGTGTCTTTCAAACATCGGGGAGAAAGTTTTGTCCGACGATCATTCCGGCACGGGTACGGCGGACCCAGAAGAAGGCGCGGTCAGCAGCGGTTTTGTCGCAGTCAACTTCAGTCCTGTGATCCAAGAGGGAGACTCCCAGGAGTGGGTGGTGCTGGAAATGGAGCAAGGCGCCAATTCCGGAGCCATCAAGCCTTTGGCCGAAGCCCAGCGCGAGGACAAAGCAGCCGCCCCTAATCCTGCTGACGGCGAGAACCATCCGCCGCAGGAGGGCCCAGCTGTAGCAGTCAGTCCTGTTTTGTCACACTGTTCTGTCGGGTCATGGTTACTTGGCCACAGGAGGCTGCCGGGGCTGTTGGGGCAAATGCCCTCGGTCATCATGGGACGACCCCACATGGATCAGGTAGGCAGGATCAAGCAATTTTGTCTGTGATGTTTTCTATACTTTTGCGTGGATCAGCTTCAACTAGAGTTACTCTTGCTAATGCCACTTGTCATTTTTTTTATCCATGCCTCTAATCACCAAGTTGTTCTCAGTCCTCCAGTGGCACAGCGCAGTCCCCTGCGCTCGAAAAGAGTGACACGATACCCCTTGAAGCTCCGTCGAACAAATCCGACGAAGCTCCCGGACAACCGAAGGATGGAGAGAAGACGGATTTGGCTCCGTCATCAAGCCCGCTGAAGGGTTCGACTGCTCCACCGGCGAAAGACCCAGAGAGCGATTCGGGTCTGCCCGACTGCTCGTCAGAGCTGAACCAGCAGGCTCAAGCCATCTGTTCACTCCTCGCCTCTTTAAGGCCCAAAGACTCGCCTTGCTCGCCAAAATTGAGCCGCATCCCAATACGAGACTCCGGCACTCCTCCGGACTCTCCGTGCAGGAACCGTCACCGGGACCGGAAAAACCGCTGGAGCAGCCCTGTCCCCAGCTCGCCCACCCACTCCCCTTCCCCATCGCTTTCCTGCGAAAACCTGCAGGTCATCCTCCCGCGAGAACGTCTCTCGTCGGAGCGAGGCTCCAAGTCGGACTGCGGAGGGGAAGACCCTCTTTCTCTGTCCTCGTCATCGGGCGGTAAAAGTAAGATTCCGCGACCCATGAGCGCCACCTTTGTTCCCGAGCAGCTAAGTGGCAGACTCGTGCCTCGCCCACCTCCCGGGAAACCGACATCAGGCGCATGTGCCGACCACAGGTAGGACACAATATGGGGGAGTTAGCGCTCCTCGAGGATGATCATCTCATGTGATTAAATCTCTTTCGAGGCGGCGGCGGTTGCGAGTACGCGCCAGCAGCACCAGCGACGCCGATTCCCTGTCCAGTCAGAACCAGTCGACGCAGGACCGCGGCGGCCGGCTCGTCAGCCCACCTCCACCCCGCCCTTGCGCCTCCCCCAACCTGCAGCGCTCATTGAGTTGCTCTCCGTCCCGCCAGGAGCCCCACGACGGCAGGGCGCCGCCTCCAGGACGCAGCCGCTCCCCGTCGACGCCTCCTCCTCGACACGGCCCCCTGCAAGCGAGGCTGTCCGGCCAGAGTCCGTTGGTCCCCCGCTCTATCGGCAAAGGTTTGATTGAGGAGTGCAAAGGCTCGAGGAAACTGAAACGATGATTAACGGAAACCACCCGTCCGAATCGCATGTGTAAATACAGTATGTGCTCAAGAGAATGTGTACTGTAAAAACGAAATGTATTTATTTGCTACATTAGCTCAAAGGGATCCTTGAAACGCGGAAGCCATTATGTGCATAGCACTTCAGGAATGTTTGCGAAAATTCCAAAGCGAGCGCTCGCGTCCCTTTTTTGTTTTCATTCCAAATTTGAAATGGCCACGCTAAACACTACTCCGACTCCACAAATCTGTCCTAGTTACCTACATTTGTGGAGCCAACTGGATATATTTCTGCCCACTGGTTGCAACCCTAAAGCCAGTAGCATGTTTTGTCCGTGTATATAGCATGTGTATAAAGAAAAGTCAGCCATTTTGAGGTCCTTACCACTGTGTGCAAGTGCATCTATTTAGTAGAACGCACTCAATTTAGCTCTTTAAATTGTCACGCTAGAAGAAAAAGAACACTAAGATAATCTCTATTTTAGCAAAAATAAATGTGGAATCTCCAAAGTTTATCGGGCAATCGGTAAATATCATATCAGCTCACTAAGTTGCCAATGGATAAATATTTTATTGCTTTTTCAATGGTTATATGTGTGGTGGTTTGAAATTGCATTCATTGAAATTGAAGCACTTTACAAGTCAACAAATTGTGTTCCGCTTTGAAGGTTCCACAGTAGTTGCGTTAGAGATGAGAACTGTACACGGTTAGTGGTAACCCATGCATTTGAATAGAATATCAATCAGCAAAGCCATCTTAATTCGGTCGTTACCACAAATAGCTCCGCGTCAGCATATTAGAATGTATTTATAAGCACACTTGATTCTTCAGTATTGTAAATGTGCATGAGTCATCTTACTTTGTTTTGTTTTTTTTACTCATTTGTAAACCAGCATACATTTCTGTATTTTTACCAAACTGCTTCTGATCATGAAAATACATCCACAAGCAAAAGTTTGGTTTGGTTTTGATTCTATAGGGGCGAAACAATTTACAAATAACACATTGTACATATGTCAATATTTTATTTCAAACATGTTAATTCATGAATGTCTATTTACAGTGCAGTGATCAAGACACTTTCAAGATGGTTATAATAGCTGCTATATAGCAACATACAGAAATAGTTGACTTAAAAATGTATATTGTTTGTCCAAATGATTGCAACCTCGAACTCATCAGCATGTTTGTTGCAAGTTTTATCATCTTGTTTATGTCAATCCAGTAAGAGTCTTGTGTTAATCTGGAGTATGGGCTCTAGAAGAGAGAGGCAGTCTGTCGGGGGTCATCTGGCAACACACTGATGGAGTCTTCTGCCTTGCCGCACAGCATGCAAAGCATTGTGTACTCCTGAGTGACACAAAGTAACAGATTACAATATGATAAGGGTATGAGGCCATGCAAACTTTAACACATTAATCTCAATTTTAGGAATGCTTGGAGAAGGACTAAGGACATAACTCATTATGATTGTTTTCCCACTTACCTGATATTCATCAACAACAGAGAATGTATATTCATGCCTGGCGATGACATGGTCACAGTTTTTACAGACATCTAGAAGAAAAACAATATTTTCTTAAATGATGAAAGGATTTGACACATTTATGAGAGATGCAACATTTTGTGAAGCTTGTGAGCATTACTTTATAAGATGAAGGAAACAAAGCATCAAGGGAACTAGATTAACAGGGCATTGGAATAAAGTAGCATCACAGTATTCAAAAGGATCAAAACAATTTACGGTCATAAGTCACAAGCTCCTCTCCATCATCATCCTCTGTGTCTTTATTACAGATCAACACGAAGTCCCTGTGATGACATTTGGCACAGCCCAGGTAGTTCATAAGGTAAGAACCATTCTCCAGACAAGTGCTTCCCTGAGCAGAAAGAAAAAAAAGTTGAATCAAAGTTAATATTGTAAACATCCGAATAAAGATCTTATTGCCCATTACTGATGCAAACATGCTACGCTAGTGTTGACAACATCATTTTAACGTACCCGATCGGGGTATTCTTTTTGCACGCAGCCGTTGCACATTTTCTTTTTTTTTTCAAAAAAAAATAAAATAATGTGTAGTCTTTGAAAAGACTTTGTAATTTCAAAGCAAACTGCGTCTTCCGTAAATAAGGACAGCCTGCTAGCTTAGCATAGCACTATACAGCATTGCGTACAGGAAGTAACGGACTAGAATCTCTACATTAAAATTTCCGTTTTTTCTTCTGACAAAACACACACATGCACAAACAAAGTCACTCGTGTTCGATCATTTCAGAATTTTAAATGTATTTATTTTAATGTGTATTTATTTATATGTATTATTTGAATGTGGGCAAAGAGATTGGCTGTTTTGCCTGTGGGTGGGGTTAGGGTGACGTCACAAACATGGCGGCCTCACGGCAAAGTAAGCTTGTGACCATGTGAACCTTCATGTAAAATTTTATTTGTGTCCTCTATTAACCTCTTTGAAAGTAGATAAAATATCCCGGTGAGTGTAATCGTTTCAGTCTCTGCTTTTATTGCCTGTATTTGGAGCTGTTTATTCCAAAAGAATGTATATACACTTAGAGAAATGTCGGCTGTTGGTTACACAGCTAGCGTCTTCACTTGTTTTTTTTTCTCCAAATTGTTTTTGTTACGTATTGAGTTACAATTAGATATTGGTTGTAGATTTGCAGCAGAATTTCTCAAATTATCGTCCCGTGTTCAGTCAGTCAGGCATTAGTCACTTAGCCAGCCTCCACGTGTACTGGACGTGATTCATTTCATCATAACGGTGATATTTACATGATATAAATATATCTCCCATTTTCTGGCCTAATCTCTTTGTCAGTCTAATATTCCTTGAGAATAGATAGTGCAGACCTGTGTAAATTTGACTACGTGTGTCATGTCACCAAAAGTCCTGCCCCTATTTAATTGATCAGAAGAACTGTACTGATGTTTCTTAATTGATGGTTTCTTTAGCAGACATGGCAACTCCCCAAAATATGCACAACAATTGTCAGCCAACGAAAAAGCCAAAAAGTAATTACTGCATTTTGTGTCGAAAGGTGCTTCCGAAATATGTAAGTATCCATTTTTTGTTCATTAAAGGTTAAATGATGTTGTTTTGCACTGTAGTTGACGAGTCATTGGATTTACTGTGTTTGTGTGTTTTTTTCGTGTGTTTGTCACTAGAATAAGCATGACCACATGCATGGCCTGCCACACCACATAGAGCTGGACAAATTGCTGGGCAAGTAAGTAAAGTACAACCTCTGCTGGGCTTGGAGGAGGTCCTGTTGTGTGGTTGGACCGTTCAAACCTGCAGGAGAAAAAGGAGGGTTAAGAATTGCACTTCTGTCTGATTTCATGGGTATCTTTTTTTTTTTGTTCCCCTCCTCAGAGTTCCGTGTCACGATTGCCAGGCATGTGAGCTGTCCTCCATGGTTCTTCAACAATACGCCCAGCACATCGCCATGCCTCAACATCGAATCAATTTAAAGAGGATCAAAATGCAAAACGTAAAACCCATTTCACTTTACAACACTCTCAACCACGAAACAATCAAGGGTCTCCTCAGGAGAAACAAGGAACTAAAGAAGGAGAGGTACGGTTTTAACCGCTTTGTTTTTCCTGTTTTGCTATAAGTACTCAGAATGCATGTCCCTCTTTACTTTGCAGGAAAAAAGAGTCACAAAAGAAGAAAAAGAAACGAAGACTTGCTAACCAGAAAGAGCCTGGCCATACTCAAGCTGGCCAGAAACAAGCTGGCCATACTCAAGCTGGCCATACTCAAGCTGGCCAGAAACAAGCTGGCCAGAAACAAGCTGACCAGAAACAAGCTGGCCAGAAACAAGCTGGCCAGAAACAAGCTGACCAGAAACAAGCTGACCAGAAACAAGCTGACCAGAAACAAGCTGGCCAGAAACAAGCTGGCCAGAATCAAGCTGGCCAAACCCATACTGGTCAGAAACAGGCAGCCAGTGGACTGAAAAATGTGCAACAAGGTCCAAATACATTCAAACAGCAGGCGCTGGGGCCTCAGCAGAAAGGCACCTACACTGGCGCCGTCCAAAAAAACATGAACCAACTGCGAAGGAATCCGCCCCGAGCTGCCAGGTATTGCGTCTCCCAATACAGCAATGAATCATTTGACACCGAGCTGGAGCCCTCATGGTCCTCGATGGCCCATTTTAGCCATTACGCGTACCAGCGTGCCGAGCTGGACGACTTCACCAGCGATCAGCTGCCCGATCGAGGAAGCGTCATCTTCACGGATGAGCTTCCGCCTGAACCGACGCAAAACGTGAGCGCATCTAACTCGCAACCGAAGCCTGTCATCATCCAAGGCATGAGCGTCACCACCATGCTTCGAGAACTTCGACGAGCGATGGGCGTGCGCGAGCCCTGCAGGGCGGATCGTGAAGCCAGAAAGCAAAACGCCGAGGCGGAAGCACAGCTGTCTGAGCTTTGCTCCTCGCTGGAGACCCTCAAAAAGGAGGAAGCGAAACAAAGCAACAATGCCGCCCAGGCTGGCAAAAGCGCCCCACGGAACAACGTCGCAGCTGAACAGAACACTCCTGGACCCTCAGCCAGCATTCAACACCCTCAGCAGCTCGGCTCCAAAACCAAGGTTCGGATCGCTCACAAAGCAGCGGCCGATCAAAAGTCAGCAGAGGACATTTTGAGAAAGGTGACCCCAAAGTTGACTCCTAAGGCTCCCGCTGTATCCAGGCCCAAGTTTAAGCAAAGCTGGAAGCAGATGAAGAAAGAAAAGATGCCAAGGTAAGAGCTTCATCCAGAAAATCATATTGTCTGATTTTTAAAGAATTGACGTATTTGCAACCTATGGTTGCAAATATGTATTTGTTCGATCTGGTCAAAATGATCACCAGAACGGTGAACAGAAATCCCAGAACCAAACGAGGGGACCTAATGAACGACCTCTTTAACCATCTTGTGTTTGCCTTCAGGTTTGGAATCGAGTCGGTCAACTCTCAACCGAGCAAAGCTACCTTCGACCTGGGTGTCGACGAAGACCTGATCCTCTCAGAGGGCTTCCACTGGGAGTCTCTCTCCAATGCACACATGCCCCTTCCTCCTTCTCTTCCTGCTCATCCTCCATCATGTCTCACTTCTACACCGCTTCCTACCCGCGACGCGACTCCGAGCGCGTCTCGGGGAGAGACTCGTTCAACGACAGGAGCGCCTGACGAGGGGGGGTCTTTCACACTGGACAATTCCCGTGGTCCGACAGCGGCGGCAACCTCGGTGAAGGTGCAAGCTGAGCATGGAAACCCTGACACCAACAAGAGGAAACACCAACATCTACAAGTGAGTTTTTATTTGAGATTTTAGTGAAGGTGATGAGCTGACTTTGGAGGCTGAAGAAAATGTCCGTGTTTCTGCAGGATAACGACGTCCCTGATGTGGAGGCTGTTGTAAAACGGAGGAAATTTATGTTAAACAATGGTAATCAACGATTAATAATCCCCGCTGCTCCCGAGTTAAAATACTAATTCCAAGCGTTGGCAAAAACGTCTCTTTGTAGACCAGGACCCAATGGACAAGCTTTTGGCGATGTCACTCCGAGAAGAAGAGCTGAGTCAATCGCTGCAGGATGTCGACAAGTCTTTGGTACTCGCCCGAAATGCCTTACAGGCAGCCTACACTGAAGTACGAAGGCTCATGTTGTTAAGGCAGCAGGTACCAAAGCTGCACTGAAATGCGTCCACTTAAAAAAAAAAAAAAAAAACCTTGAGAGCAAAGTTCTCCATGCCTTTCTTCTTTCCTGCTCTTTTAGTGCACTGCAGAGGTGGACGGCCTGAGAGCCAAGCGCATTGAAATACTGCAGAGCATGCAAGGTATTGTGCTTGAGTCGAAATCATTTTTTAAAACACTTTGCAGAAAGTAGAAATGCCCAAGTCGTATATGAATTGGCTCTCAAGCCTTTTTTTTTTTAAACGTTTAAAACTTTGGTTGACAATTAAAAAATAAAGAATGACGTTACATTTGAAAGAGACCGTATGTGGACCTGTGAGGTTCCAATTGGACAATGAAAAATGCCTCCCCCCCCCCCCCATTATATTTTCCAGAAGTGTATTCCGGAAGCTCCAATGTAGAACAGGTCGCCACGACCTCAGCAGCAGCACCTGCGGATGTCGTTCATCCGGATCCAACCTCGGCATCTTCCTCGAGGCTCCTTGTCCCTCACAGTCCGACCGACACCCACCAAAGTTCTGTCATCAATCAGCCTCAACCGGCCTTGCCCGCTCCAAAACCCAACATTACAACCATCAAGCGAGAAGCCATGATCCCGCCCCCCTCGAGACAACCAAGTGACCAAACGGTCTCCCCACCTCCCACTTCGTTGCCCGCTGTGGCTCCTCCCACTCCGAAAACCCAAACCAGGGCCGATGATCCAAATCCACTCAACCCAGCTAATTTGCTCTGCACCCAGAAGAAGCAAGTGAAGCCCGTCGGCGTGACTGAGCAAACCGAAAGCATCTCAAGAGAGGAAGTCGTCGATATGAAGAATGAAAAGATGGAGGAACCTCTTGCCATAGAACCTGTACAAGGAAATGATGCGAGGACTTTAGATAAAAGCGCATCTGCAGTCCTTATTAATGACAATAGCGATAAGAACGCTGACACGGTGGAAGTGATGGAGCCTAAAATGGTGGTCATCGACATTGACGAATCGGAGAATGAGGACTCACCCGATATGTCTTCAACGGCGCCAGGTCCTCAAGAGCTGCCTTCCAAATCCGATAACATGGAGTGCAGCACTGCTAGCACTCAGACTATTCAGCAGACCCCGTTTAAGATGTAAGCTCGCCTCAATTTTTCTTTTAACCAATATATTAATGCGTAGCTCATTTTTTTAAATATTATTTTCAACTTTGCTTAGGAAAGCGGCAAGCCCTGTTGCGTCGGAAAGGGAAGACACTCCTCCACCAGGTGAGTACGTTTCTTGTGAAGTATTGTGTGATAAAGTAAATTAAACTACGATATGGTCTTTTTTTTTTTTCTTTTTCTTTTTTTTTTTAAAGCACTCTTGATTTTGTTCCTTTAATCTTATTTCAGAGACTGTTGAGATGGCTGGTGAGAACGGGACGGAGTCAGCCTTGGGATACTTTTTGAACCACACGGAGGCCGTTCACGGTCTGCAAGTCCACGAAGGCGTCTTGTACACGTGCTCGGCGGACATGACAGCGCGGGCTTACAGTCTGCTGGTACGTCAGGAGTTACAAAAAAACATTTTACAGATCGGATATTAAATTGGCACAGCAGCAATAGTAAGACCACGTATGTGCTCCAAAACACAGAGCAGCATTAAGACATTCAAAAAATGACTATGCTTGTTCCATATTTACTCTTTTGAGCAGTCTCCTATTTTTTCAAACTTCCTTGCTATAGAACCTGGAATGCCTAGGAGTGTTTGAGGGCCACAAAAACAGAATCAACTGCCTGCTGGTCGCCTCTTCTCCAAACACGCCAGCCAGACTCTACACCGGCTCCAGTGACTCCACGATTCGCATCTACAGCATAAAGGTAGAGAACATCAGGAGAGGCCATCGTTTGACACGTTTGAAAATGGAAAAGGTCGATTGCTGGTTTTCCCCCCCCCTCTCTTGCCACCAGACAAAGAAGTGTCTGGAGACCATCTCACTGGCTGACAGAGTGCTGTGTATGCATATGGCTTGGACCACTGTGTTTGTTGGTCTTGCCAATGGCTCAGTGGCCACCTTTGATTTAAAGGTAAACAGGTTCTTTTTTTAAATGTATTTTTTGCCATACGGAAGCTAGATCCCGAAAGCTTAGCCAGTCTTGCCAATTGAACAACTTTGTGTTTATATCTCCAGTCCTTTTTTTCTAATCATGTCTAACCCCCCCCCCCCCCCCCCCCCCCCTCCTCAATGTAGACTTCCAAACCGCTGGATGTGTTTGAATGTCACGGGCCTCGAGCGGTAAGCTGCTTGGGCACGTCGCAGGAAGGCGCCCGGCGGGTGCTGCTGGTCGGCTCCTACGACAGCACCATCAGCGTGCGAGACGCCAAGAGCGGTTTGCTGCTGCGCTCGCTGGAAGGCCACACCAAGACTGTTCTCTGTATGAAGGTGAGGGGACACTTGAAAAATGATCCAGCTGTCCTTTTACGATGCTGCTTGTGATCAAAGTTGACTTCGGACACTTTTCTTGTTTGTTTGTTTTTTCGAGGTGGTAAATGACTTGGTGTTCAGTGGCTCCAGTGACACCTCCGTTCATGCTCACAACATCCATGTAAGTAGAAGTGATATGGTGACATTATCTATTATTATTATTGCAATCATTAAATGACATTTCCACATAAATGTCATTAATGATGACGCAATCGTATTAATGGAATCAAGAGCAAATTTGTAATTTGCATTAATCAGTAGCTAATTAGTAGTGCTAATGAACTGTCCATTTCTGTTTTCTGTGCACGTAGACGGGTCAGTTGATTCGGATCTACAAGGGACACGGTCACGCTGTCACGTCAATCGTCATCTTGGGGAAGGTGATGGTGACCAGCTGTCTGGACAAGCTGATCCGTGTTTACGAGCTGCAGGTAGAAAATATTTCTTAATAAGTGCGCAGAGGTCTGTGTTGTAGACAGACACCTATTTTGAAAATGTTTTTTTTTTTTTTGGTGCCAAGCAATATAATTAATACTTTAGCGCCATCTTGTGGAATCGTGGTGGTTGCATGTTGCTGCATCTTATCTATCGATTCTATTTGTGTTGCTTTCCAGACCCACGACCGCTTGCAGGTGTATGGCGGCCACAGCGACATGGTGATGTGCATGGCCGTGCACAAGAGCGTGGTAAGTGGACTCCAAAGATGGCCGATTGGAACCCATCGACCATTGCTTCACCTCGTCATTTCATTCAGATCTACACGGGTTGTTACGACGGAAGCGTTCAAGCTGTCAAACTCAACCTGATGAAGAATTACCGCTGCTGGGTAAGAACCTCCTTTTAGGATCTTAAACCATTTTGATTGGTTTATTTGGCCGCTTTTGTAACTCTCTCACAACCCTGCAACAAAGTACAGCATTGATTCTCTTCCATTCTTTTTGCGTTCGTGGCAGTGGCAAAATTGCTGTCTGATTTTCGGCATGGCCGAGCACCTTCTCCAGCATCTCACTCGAGACCACACCAATCCCAAACTGGAGGTGGTCAATTGTCGCTGGAGAGGATGCAACAAGTTTTTCCCCACACAGCAGGCAGTCAAGGAGGTAATTTAATATCTTGGATTGTAATATGTAATTACTCTATTCATATATGGCATGTGTGTTTTATCTGCAGGAGGTTCCTGGGCATATGCAAAATCATGTGGATGTGGACAGTAAGGTGGAGTCATGAGGAGGTGCGCCGATGCCGTCGTTTTTCCGCCATTTCCTGTTCTCATGTGGTTACGTCATTCGTGCTTCCAGTTGAACACATGTAGTGAAATGTTATTTGTTGTTCTATTACTTTTTTCTTCTTAAAAATCATGTTGATTTTGTTTTAATGTGTTCAAATAACGTGTTCAGAACAACAGCTGAGTTCTAGAAATAAACAGGACAAAAATGAAATAGTTCTAGTACATCATTACGAAATGAATGTAGGGCAATCAAACTGTTCACCAAACAAAAGGTTTTATTATCGCTAGAAACTCAACTACAAACTGATAACGTTGCGTAATTCCATAAATTATTACAAAATCATAAGGACCAATGAGAATTGTCCATTAAGACTTTGTATGTTGTAAGAGTTGCCGGGTCATGCGTGGAGATGTTTAAGAATACATGGTCAGCTGAAGCCACTAAAGGGGAGCAGAAGAAAAAAGAGATATTTTTACAGGTGTGTGTTTAAATTTAATAAGTGATAAATACATTTGGTTACCTCCAGCACATTAAGTTTGATTAGCCCATCTCCATCCTTGTCAAAAGCATTGAAAGCCCCTACGGACGACACAGAACACACATATTTGCATATATATACATGGAAAGTTTTAAAAAAATATTAGGAAATTGATACATACTGAACATGCCCTCCAGTCTGACAAAACAGCAGATGTAACTGTCAAAGTCGACGTTAAGTTGCTTGTCTGCGTAGCGCATGGCGATGATGTCATACAACTGGTTGTTGAGGTGGAGGCCTTTGTGGGCAAAAATATGGCACGGAGATCCAATTAACATGAAATAAATCAATCGACAGTATTACACGAGGATATTCGTGAGGCTGCTCACCTGCGTCAGTAACCGCGTTTCTCATTTCGAAACTGCTGATTGAGCCGCTTTGTTGTTTGTCGTAACTTTTGAAGATCACCTGCAAACACGTAATCATCGGAATCATGTCGTAATATTGCAACAATAAAGTGAAAATAAACATACATGCCATTGCTTAATTTTTCTCCACAAGTGTTTAAACTCCTGGAAATTTAGTTTTCCTGTCCCATCTGTCTGGAATTTGACTCAGTTATGGAAAAAATAATTATTTCTTCCTCCATATTGCCGGCAGCGTGTTAAGGATACATCCATCAGTGCTATCATACTTCGACATGTCTCCAGGCTGAAACCCTCCATGGCCTTTTCGTGTACTGCGGGAAAAGAAGTGTAGCTTGAATGATGGTCACCTGACCTAGCTTAATTCCACTCACGTTTGGAGACCACGTCCTTCATAATGGTCTGGAGCTCATTGGCGGTGATTTGCATATCCTAAAGGATGCATTCATTTGGTTAATTAAGCACAATAGTTGCTGCTGAATTGAAGTCTGCTTGTTTACCTCGCCGGCTATTTTTTTGTAGATGACACGGAACTCTTTTTCCTCTTCAGTTTCTTCCTCAGGCTGAAGAAGTTTTTTCTAGTCAACATAAGAAAATACTCATCGATTTTTAACACCAATGCAATCTTTCTGCGTACGTACATACCATCCAAATGAAAGTTTTTGTGATATTTAAAAAGAGACTACCGTATTTTCCGCACTATAAGGCGCACCTAAAAACCTCTAGTTTTCCCAAAAGCCGACAGTGCGCCTTATATATGGACAAAGTTTTAAAATGGGCGATTCATTGAAGGTGCGCCTTATAATCCGGTGCGCCTTATAGCGCGGAAAATACGGTAATATTAAAATAATAAAATAAAGTTCCTCCCCTTAAGGTGGCCTGTGGCACCTTCCTAACCAACCTACGTGCGAGATCATGAGCACAGAATGGGGAAAAAAACAGGTGTAGGAGTCATTCGAGATCAGCTGGGAGGGAGGCCAATTCTTTTCTCCCCAGTGATATTATTTAACCCACACTAGATTACATTTCAGGAGCCATAAATGACCCAGCTTGCAGCCAGATACTCACTGCATGGAAACTATGATTGAGCAATCATGACAACAAAATTACTTTGGGCTTCTTCTCCCCCTGAATGCCGTCATGCAGGATTTCTTTGTTGGCGAATGCTCGATCGGACACATACACAATAGGCTGAAAGGATAAAACATATTGAGGTGTTAGTTCTTGCGTCATCGTGGCTTGGGTTTTCTGTCAAGAGATATATGCCATGCGCAAAAGTATCGGGACACCCCACACCCCAAGATGTTTGGTCCAGGTGTCCCAATACTTTTGTCGTCATCATGAAAAATGCAAAAGACACACCAAACCTTATGAGAAATGCTGCTAATGCTAAATGATGCTATATTAAATTCAAACCTTGCAATATTTATTGCAATGTCAAATAGAACTGCACTCTAGCGACATCTATGGGACAAACCCGGGTTTGATCAGTCCCGATTGTGTTCTCCGCTTCCCTGTGGCAGACACACAAAAACAACACAAATTATCATTAATATAATGTCATGGTAGTCACCATTGAGCGGCGGACGTCCTTACTCAGAGGTGCTCCTGTTCTCGGAAAAGACTCTCAGAATGAACTGGCCTTCTTCATGAGGCTCAAACGTCGTCGGGATGACGACGTATTCTCCTGGGGGGAGCCTGACGCGTTCGGTGATTTCACGCATATTGATGTAATGTTTGCATTTCGCCTTGGAGGCGTTATACAAGAAGAAGTCCTTCTGGAGATGTCGATTCCGGCCACCCGTCTGAGATATCCAATCAGAATGCCATTTTTGTAGTTAAATGTGTATTTTAAGCCTACAATGCCAATTTGGATGAAAGATATCGCTGCCTCATTATTATTTTTAATTGCTATGTTGTGTTACCTCTTTTGGCACCTGCAAAGAAAATAAAGGGAATATCAGATGTTATGGATCAAGTCAAGCGACACAACCATTACCTCATAGATGGAAAATCCGATCGTAAGGAACCTGGGCCCTAGCTCTTTCTTACTGCGACGACCTTTCTGCATCAGCGCCACAACAACTGTGCAGAGTTCCTGCGGGTCCTCTGGGTCTTCATTCTCGTACAGTTGCAAGTGATACTGAGGATTGGTCCAGAAGGTATCTGTCGAAAATAGCATGGAAATGAGGAGAAAGAAGATATGCTTAATAAGATATAATAATACACAACATCAATGCTAGTTTTGTGTACCCGTCTGTGACGTTTTGCATTGTGTGTTAGCATTAAGCTAGTGGATTTAGATGCTATTAATGCGGTTCGGTTTGGCTTCCCCACCTGGGAAGTTTCTACAGCCCCCCGCAGAGCTGCCTCGGACCCATCGACCCTCGTTGACGGACACGTTCCAGCTGTGCCTTTCATCACCGTGCAGCGTGTCGGGGGTCAAGTTGCAGATCTCAAGCTTAGTGAAGTTCTTCTTGAAGTCGTCAAATGACATCCTGGGCAGGTATGTGAAAGAGGTTTCATGGAAGACCCTGTAGTGTTTTTCTTAGCACTAGATAATATTTAGCTTTATAATCCAAAGTTATGATGATGATGAGAGATCATAATATTGATGGACAAGCCAGAATATGTCATGTTGTGCTAGCAGTGCTTGCAGTAATAAGGACATTTGCTTAAATTATGTTGGCTTCCCATTGGCTCACCATTTGTGGGAGGAGCCAAAGGATAAGCGGTGGTGAACATGGATTTGACTCACCAGAACTCACTTTGCTCAACAGTTTGCTTTTTAAGGTTGTTCCTATCTGCAATAGAAATAGTTGACCATTCCTTTGAACTGGAAAAAAAAAAAAACACCAAACATAAGCAGAGTTGGTGCAATTGTTGCTTATGCATTTTGTGCAGGAAATGAAAAGACACATTATCGGCACGAATGGTTTTCCAAATTTTACTGCACTCCACGGTCCCTTCCATAGTACTCGACCCCAAGGATTGCGTAGTCGGATTAGGCGAATTTTGCTGTCTTTTGCAACCTCATCACACTAGAAAAAAAAAAGCATTTCTCAACATCACCAAGTCTCCAAGAAAATACATTTGGCATGACTTTACCTCCTCCAAGGCGATGATGGAGTAGGCGTGTCCTTGGACCAGTCCAAGTTCAGTTTTGGACTCCATTTTACTAGGCGAGGTAACCTGGGCACCATCATGTATTACTAAATGGACATTTATTACCTCTGTTGAGTGTGCAGGCATGAAGATGGAGGTTTACACACACAAAAAAAATCAAAACTATAATGTTTGGTTTGAAATGCATATGGGTGACTTTACATACAGTGGTTGGAGGGATTTAAAAAATAAAAATAAATAGTAAAGAGGAGTCATTTTACGCACTCACATCAATGGAGCAGCCCATCAGCGAGCCTCTCTGCAGGGCTTTCTTCATGATCTTATAGATCCCTTTAGGTGCCTCAGACAACTCAAAGAACTCGGTGACTCCACCTGTGAAGTCTTCCATGGCTTCCAGAGTATTACCTCCTCTCAAGGCCTCGTAAGAACCATTCAGCCTCAGATCAGAGAGCAGACCACCATTACCATTTTTCCCATTGTGTTTTGTGAATAGTTATTACTTGGCGTAGGCTTTTTCCAGAAGGGCGCTCCAAAATTCGTTCTCACGAAAGGATTTGGTGAACACCAGACGGTTGTTGTAGGTGGGGATGCGGTCGTCGACGACCACATCGATCCATTCGCCGTAACGCCAGAACTGCGGGGGTTAAAGTAGAATATGAGGGCTGTTCAAATCATACTTTAGATCCTGGCTGTTTCTACCTGGAAATGAAAGATTCCCGCGTAGTTTTCCGTGAAGCTCTGATCCGGAGGAATCACTCTGTAAAGAAGCTTCTCGTTCAGAGTCAGACAAGCAATGGCGGCCAGCAGCCAGCAGTCACCTGTCAGCAACAGATACAAACTCACGTTTGTTCGTCTTAATTGCTATGACAAACCAATTTCGTGCACGTGTGATGCAGAATCATTTTTATCGTAAATAATTATTTTCAATATTACCCAACTCTCCCTGACAGATGTCTGTCCTGTTGGCTGAATCCACAATGAATTGAGGCTTTTCACATATTTCCTGAAAAGTAATTCATGTCAGAAATTTAATTTAAATTAATTTACGCTAGTTTTTTCCACTGACCCAAAATGCATTTATTATGATGCTGGCACAATTTACAAAAATAGCATGTTTACAGAGAGAGAGGCGGAAAAAAAATAATATGGCAGTGCAGTAGTTTGCAAAAGGATCTGGATAAATCTTTGTCTACAAAGCTAATTATGACATTTGCTGTGTCAGACAAGATGAGGGTGTAACTCAATCCAAACCCCAGCTGGGACCTCTGAACTGCCCTCACACATTTGTCACGTATTCAATGGCAAGCAGCTGCTAGATAACCCTCACTCGACCATGTGTTATTAAAGAGAAATATTACAGTACATTTGTGGTATTATTAGAAGCATAAAATCCCTTAAACACATGTTGGTTGTGTTTATCAGGACTCACAGGCCACAATAATAGGCACGTCTCTCATTATAATAATAATAATAATAATTAAAAATAATATCTTAAAATATAAATACATCACTCTTACCAGACAAATTTAGACACTGGGCTGCAAGTCAAGACATTTGCCTTTGAAATTCTGATATTCATCATCATCACTCTATTGGTGTGAGAGTGGTGACTCACTGAAGGTCGTTTCCACACAAACGTCATGGGGGGCTTGTGGTGGCTGTAGAAGAGTGAGGAGTCGCAGGCCGGGAAAAGAGGGTCCTCAAAGAGCACCTTCTTCTTGACGTATTTATCTCGCAGCTCCATGAATGTCTTGAGACGCTTGGCATCCTTGACGGCCTCGTTCCTGCTAAGGATGGCTGAGTAGATGGAGTTGGCTCCTGCTAAGGGGTAGTCCGCCTGGTCGTCAGGTGCCTGCGACGCTTCCGTTTCCCGAAGCACTCGCACGTTTGTATCCTCCACGAGAGGCCGTTTATTCTCCTGGTTCTCCATATTCTCTTCTAGCTGTCTGGATTTCAATCTGGAAATACGATGCTGTCGTTGTCAACCCAGTGCGAGAAAGTGTCCTGTGCAGCTCCTGTGATAACTTGTAAAGTAAACTCTCACGCTCTTGGGCATTGGACCTAAATATACGCTCCTTAATTTAGGGGGGGGGGGGGGGGGGGGGTCTGGTTGGCTCTTTCCAAAAATACACATCAGGAGAAACAATCATGACACAACATTTGTGAACAAGAAACCCCTCAGTAATTGTATGACAATAATCAAGTGCTAGCTCATGAATAATAAAAGATGCATTTCAAATTAATCTAAGAACCCTATACAAATGGGAGCTATATTTTTTGACATTTGTTATTGAATATGATTCATTTTGAGCAAAGAGCTGGCTCTTCAGTACTAGCCTGCTTTTTATTTTGCTGTGATTTGATAAGCGATTTTCACACTACCAACTTTAAAAATGTTATGATTTTACATGCGATGCATATCTATATATACAAAAAAGTACTACATAAAAATACTGTATTATCAATAATATGGGAGGAGACCATGTCGATGGTTGCCAGATATTTTTGAGCAACGTAAGCAGTTCAAATATAAAGAAAACAAGTTGAATTAACATGATGTAAAAAACATCATAATATTCAAAACAAAATCTAATTGTTGTAGTTATCTTGAACGCAACGCGGTTCACAAGCGTGAGATTGTGAAACCTTTTCGGCATTCGTTTTAGCTCTTCTAGCTGCACAGAAAGGGATGCTCGCCACACCATCTGGCAACCAGAGCCTACTCTGACGTATACGCTTGAGTAGTGCATTGTGCATCTGGAACTTGTCGCCATCACATTTGGCTTTTGTGTCTAGCACTTTAACGCCACGTTAATTGACTCATTTAAATGTCTGTGAGATTTCCCAGTGTAACGTTACCATGTTATATGTCGGTAAATATGTGTAGCAGCGTCGTAATGTTGTAGCTGTGTCATTTTCAGCCTTGTACAGGGAGACTAATCTTGCGAGTAGCAAGGTTAACCCAAGGAGCGGGCGCTGGCTGCTTCCGAACGCTAACGCTAGTTAGCTTGTAACTCCGCTAAACATTCGAAGTTAAGTACAAATTTACGATTTGTTGTGTCGCCCTGGTAGTGTTCTCTAGCTAAGGAAGCTAGCCGTAAGTTCGTTGGGGAACCCAGAAGATCTTGCCCCTTTCTTTCTAGCTAACTAAGCTAGCTTGGGACCTGAGAAGAAAGTCTGTTAAACTGGAGCTGACACCGTCACATTTCCTTTCTTTGACACGTATGTAATATATGTTAAGATTTTGCTTACTCGTATTTTGCATGCTTTTATATCGTAGCCTTTTTCTTTATGGCGCTAGTCGCATAACTCAACTTGCCAGCTGTTATTACCGGGCGCCTGTGCTAGCCTAATACGATCGATGCATAGGCCTGTTTTTGCACGGCTCATCGTCGGTGTCGCACGGCAGGCTGCTCGGCGTGACCAGCCAACATGTCTGAGGGCTCCGAGAACAAGCAGGCCCCGGACGTGGTCCAGGAAGGCAAGCCTGAGCCGATGGCCGCTGCGGCCAGCCAAGGCGTGTCATCGGTGTCACCACCCGTGTCGGTGGTGAACCAGCCGGCCGCCGCCGCCACGGAGGACGAAGAAGAGGAAAGCGAGGACGAGTCTGAGATTTTGGAGGAGAGTCCGTGTGGACGTTGGCAGAAGCGCAGAGAGGAGGTTACTCCACATTCCTATCATTCAAAAGCAACCTTTACCGCTCCTGTTTAAGTAAAAGTATAGGCTCCAGATTCCGCCATTTATTCAGTACAGTGATCATAACATGATTTGATTGTTCTCCTTGAAGGTGAATCAACGAAACGTACCTGGCATTGATAACGCCTACTTGGCCATGGACACTGAGGAGGGAGTTGAAGTTGTGTGGAATGAAGTTATGTTTTCAGAAAGGAAAAACTTCAAGTTACAAGAGGTTGGTGACCTGCAAACTTTTTTTTTTTTCCCCCCCCCCCACCAATATGTTCAAAATCATCCTCCCATCCACCAACTTACTGTATAAGCTCAAATGCTGCCAGGAATTGCTTCGAAATGTTTTTCTGAGTGTGATTAAGTTACATCACTCCCTTGTGGTTTCTGAGGATATTTCCTTTCCTAGCTTCAGGGTGTATTTTAGCACCGTCTGTTCAGTCCCCTGCAATCTCACTCAAAACAGACTGAAGGCTTCAGTTACATTTGAGATTTGAAGCCGCTTTAAAACAAGCGATCAAACCTGACGCCGGCGGTGCAATCGCGGAGAGAACATGCGGTTCCTTCTGAGTTGCACATATTTTACGGGGGGAAGTGGGGCAAAATAAGTACAGAAGGTTTCCTCGTGTAGTACTTGTCTCGGCATTCAAACGAAAGCAAATGCGTGGCGCTTTCTTTTCTTCTCGACAGGAAAAGGTCAAGGCGGTGTTTGACAATTTGATCCAGCTGGAGCATTTGAACATTGTCAAGTTCCACAAGTACTGGGCTGACGTCAAAGAGAACAGAGCCCGGGTACACAGACGCCACTCGCATCAGCATTCCTGTCTTACCGCACCTTGTCTTATTCTTACGACACCCATGTCTTACCTTCCACTGCCACAGGTCATCTTCATCACAGAGTACATGTCGTCGGGAAGTCTCAAACAGTTTCTGAAAAAGACGAAAAAGAATCACAAGACCATGAATGAAAAGGTATGGGGAAAATCAAGGTGGCAAATTGAAGATTTATGTTTGACTTGTTGTAAATGTTTGTGTCAGGCTTGGAAGCGCTGGTGCACACAGATTCTGTCTGCTCTCAGGTGAGTGAGGAATACGTGCCTTCTTGTCAAACACATTCACGTTCGCCGTTGACAAGTGTTTTGTTTTGCGCGGCAGCTACTTGCATTCCTGCGAACCGCCCATCATTCACGGCAACCTGACCTGCGACACCATCTTCATCCAGCACAACGGCCTCATCAAGATTGGCTCAGGTAGGAAGGAGACTTTGACCGTTGGGAATGTATTGCCCCGTTCAAACGACGGACCTCTTCTCTTTCTTTCAATTGTTCTAGTGGCTCCAGACACTATTAACAACCATGTAAAAACGTGTCGGGAAGAGCAGAAGAGCCTTCACTTCTTTGCTCCAGAATACGGCGGTATGATTGCGCTTTATTTACAAATACATTTTTGCTTGATTGATTATACCGTTGTGTTTTTTTGTCCCTCCAGCTGTCGCCAATGTCACCACTGCAGTGGATATCTACTCCTTTGGAATGTGCGCCTTAGAGGTGAGGGGAAACTTTTCAGCTATTTGACCACAAGGCTTCATTTGTACTCCTCGACAGACACAATTTGTTAGTGTTGTTTTCTTTTTGGTACAAATGCATCTCCATCCATTTTCTGCGGCGCTCATCCTCATCCCGCATGTCATTTTCCATCTCTCTTCACAGATGGCAGTGTTAGAGATCCAAAGTAATGGCGATTCGTCCTACGTTTCCCAAGAAGCCATAAACAGTGCCATTCAGTCCCTAGAGGACCCCTTGCAACGGGTAAGCAGTCTTCTGCAGTGGAAACAAAGCCCCTCAAGTTGTCAACGTTTTATTTATGTATTCCTCTTTTGCCAGGAATTCATCCAGAAGTGTCTGCAGGTGGACCCGGACAAGCGTCCCACCGCCAGGGAGCTCCTGTTTCACCAGGCTTTGTTCGAGGTGCCCCTGCTCAAGCTGCTGGCCGCTCACTGCATCGTCAGCCACCAGCGTGAGTGCGGACATGGCCGTGGAGACAGCAGCACTAATTGTGTCCTCACGACACCGTATTTTCCCCTAGATATGATTCCAGAGAACGCGTTAGAGGAGATGACAAAAAACATGGACCCCAACCTGGTGATTGTGGAGGGCAAGGAGGCCGTTCAGATGAAGTGAGTGTTCTGCGTCGTTGGTTGGTTGAGGATGCGAAATCAGACTGACTGATGTTTTTTTTCCCCCCCCTCTGCTCAGGCTGTCGCAGTTTCCTGCCCTTGAGCTGGACAAGTTCCTGGAAGACGTTAGGTAGGATTGCCAAATGAGTCCTAAATTACAAATGTGAAAGTGTCCGAAATAGAGATTGAAACAAGAACAAAATTAGTGTGACTGAAAATACTACTACAGAAATGAAGGAAGAATCCAAAGCGATCCAAATTGTTTGCCGACTGTGACACTTCAACTTGCTGCTTTTGTGTGTGTCAGGAATGGGATCTATCCCTTGACGGCGTTCGGCATTCCGTGCCCGCAACAACCTCAGCAGGAGGCGGTGAAGTCGCCCATCGTGCCGCCCTCTGTCAAAACGCCCACCCCAGAACCTGCAGAACTTGAGACCAGGAAGGTGAGGGCTGGCCACACGGCTAATGGCAACCGAGCCTTTGCTTGTCACCTCACGGCAACTCTTTTGACTTTTTTCCGCAGGTGCTTCAGATGCAGTGCAACATTGAGCCCGTGGATGAAGGCGCCAAGCATCATGTAAGGCTCAGCACTATGTCACATGTGTGCACCCACACGCCCTAAACGTCATGTCTCTCTCTTTAGCTGACTTTACTGCTCAAACTTGAGGACAAACTCAACCGACACTTGAGCTGCGATCTTTTACCAAGTATGTTATGGTCTCGCTCGCGAGGTAACCGGCTGGCCTTCTCTTGATTGAGCTCGTTGTTCTTTGGTTTAGATGAGAATGTGCAAGAGTTGGCCGTGGAGCTTGTTCAGCTCGGCTTCATCAGCGAGGTAATTCTTCCGATACGTGCCGCTCGTGACGTAGCGAGGCTCTTGGATGAGCAAATGAGGCCTTGACTTTGGTGACATTCTGTGATCCAGGGCGATCAACCTCGTCTGGCGTGCGTTCTCGAAGAGGCCTTCTCTAAGTTCTACAGCCGCAACGGTTCCCTCAACCCTGTGACAGTCTCCTCGTAGCAGCGGAAGCCGCCTCGGCGGCCCGGCCCGGCCGCCGTCTCCTCCCTCCTCCTATTTCACAGAGGAGGAAAGCCTTGCTCTGACTGCGACCCCTCGCTTCAGTCTTTCTATATTCTGGTGAGACGAAGCTACCACTCAGTGGTTCTCTCCCTCTCTCTCTCTTTCTCTCCTCCCCCCTTTTTTATTTTATTTTATTCTTCCCTCCTATTCAGTACAGCCATCAAGGGTCGTTGCAAGAAGAAGGAAAGAAAAAAAAAAAAAAAACGTTTCGCGTTGGGGCTTGTTTCATTAATGTAAAAGTTATAAAAGGTTTAACTGCGAAAAAGCAGTGTTTTTCCATAAGTCAGTATTAAAACTGTGTTTTTAACATTTTTACTGTTAAATAGTGATCTACCCCCATCCAGATTGCTGAAACGTTGTCAAAGTCTCAGCCTCGGATCATATTTAAACCCGACGGACTGCTTCCCTGTCGTACTTAAGCCAGTTGGAGAAAACGTGGAGTCGTATTAGTCAAAAAAATATCCCAACAATTTATTTGTGCGTGACTGTAATTCACTTACAGCGCTATTGTTGCAGTTGCTTGTTCTGAATGTAACCTTCTATTCGCCCTTTTCTCAAAACTATTATTAAAAAAAAAAAAAAAAAAATCCTAAACCCCCCCACACATACCCCAAATCTCTTGCCAAATTAGAAATCCCGAATTCCGTCAAGTCCACATGGGAAAACAGTTCTCAAGTGGCGCTCTTTGAATTGACGCTGTTACTTTCTCGACAAGCTCATGACTCGTTCTGAAGTCCGTGAAGGTGGCATTCATTTTACACAAGAGGCTGCTGCTGTTCCATCAATGTGAACATTATGATCATTTTATTTTTTTACACTGCTCCGCTCTGTACGTGCTTAGCTAGTTGGCGAGAATTAACGCGAGCGAGTTTTCCATCAAGTCTGTGAACTATTTCAAATGTCTGTGGCTGCGAATGGTCGGCGGGTGTCTTCGAAAGCGGCACATTTTGCACTTTTCTCTCCACTCGTTTGTTACTTTTGAGGTGAAAACGTCCCGCAGCCTCCCAAAACATCCAGAATTGGCTAAATAGGGGAATATTTCTGTTGCCTTTGCTGCGACTGTCTCACAGGGTGTGTACAGATTTGCAGTGTTTTCTTGACACTCACTGCTATTTCTGCTAGCTCTTGGTTTGCCCCCCCCCCCTTTTTTATTTTTCACCCCCTGAAAATTAAAAACAAACATCACTAGTCAGCAATTACTCTGTGTTTGTTTGAAATCATTAATGAATATGCGTCATTTATTCATGAGTTAATAATTCATTAACACCAATAAGCAAAGTGACGAACGATGTTATTTTACTGAAATGATGCACACAAATGAGACAAAATTCAATTATTTATTTATCCAAAAAAAAACATTATTTGAATTCTCCGTTTCTCTGTTGATGTAAGAAAGGGTAGCCCTTGTACAAGTACTGTATACTCTTGTACTTAACGTCAATGTGTGCTCCAAACACTTTCATGCTGACAAAACACGTCGCCGTACAAATAGACAAAAAGAGGTATTATAGTAATAATCGTCGTAAAATTAAAGCCAGACTAAAAAATTGTTTTCATATAAAACACCTTAGAAACACGCTCTAAATAAAAAGCTACCCTCCAAATTGGTGACATCACAGCTCTGCGGAATGTCATCCAGCTGCTGGTTTAAATATCAATACAATTATGTGTATGAGTAGAAAAGGAAAAAAAAAAAAAAGCAGAACTCCAAAAAACAGTACATAGCACTTCAAGTTCAAACACAGCACTCATTTACATTAACTTGCGTGTCTTAACTTTCAGGTTTGAAAGTCACATTCATAGGCACAATAATTCAGTTCATGGACCATCTTAGGTCAACAGACTCCAATCCTGGACGAGGTCTCCATCTAAAAATGTCATCAATTCAAAATCGAAAAGATGCTAAACCCGGTGATGTTCAAAATCACAAATAGGTTTTGGTTCAAAACCTCACAAAAGTTGGAACCACATGCTTTTAATTAGTCAACATGTGAATAATATAGTTTGTGTTATGGAGCATTATGATTTGCATATAATGAAGGAATGAAATGCTTTCAATTTGTTGCCAACATTATCCCGATTATTTAGAATTTGCAAAACTTGTGCTTTTCATTGTGTCACCTCCAAAATTCTCAATTTGTCAGGTGGCCTTTAAAATATGTCATATTTATGCTTGCATTTTCTTTCATTTTTCCAATCATGGCAAAAGAGTGACTGCTCCAAAGAGCCAAATGGAAAACTAGCAAAAACATGAGCTAACTTACATGCATGGACCAATGGTACCTCTGCGTTGGATTCGCACCATTGACCGATTAAGCTTTGTTGAGTGGGATGTCCTATTAGCACCGGTTGTGCAGCTCCCAAGGCATTTTGCCGAGTGGAGGCTGTTTGGAGTCCTCATCGGGCTTGAGGCAGACAACATGACCTATCTTGTCCAGCCCGTCTCTCCCCCCTCCTCACACGGAGGTGCTGGTGTCTACTTCTTCAGACACTGGTACATGAGAGCCCGCGGGTTGAGCATGTAGCGCTCTGAGCTGAGAAGCTTGGTGAGATACTGAGGCACGGGTGGCCGAGGGGTCACGTAGGTCACGCCGGGGCTCACCGCCATCACCTCGGCAATCTTCTGTTTCATGCTGCTGATTTCTTTGTCCTGCCTCAACAGCTTGTCTGGCAGACACCAAGAGGAAAGGCAGGGTCAATGTCAAATGTAGATTTGAATGTGATTCAAGTAATAGCCACAAGAGGGTGCTGATGGGTAAGTCCAGCTTTCTTCTGTATTGGAAATACATGCATGTTGGTTTTGTTGGGGACTTAATTCTCCACTTCACCTGCTTCTCTAATGAAGATACATGCCATACAACAAATGGATGGATGCATAAATTTAAATGAGCAAAACCAAGAACCTTGAGCGATCTCCAGCTGTCTGCGAGCATCCCCCAGTGCCGAGAACAGGTCCAACTTGATGCGTGTCTCGGCGCTCAGGTTGTACTCCAAATGCTGAGCCTTGTCCTGAAGGGCCGACAGAGTGGACAGGAGCAAGTCCGTGTCCTTTTCCACGACGCGGTACTTCCCAAAAGCCTGAAAATTGCAAAATTCTAAATTACATGGCAGATTTAAGAGGAGTTTTTGGAGTAATATTAAACTTATATTGGGGAAATCTATCACTAAATACCTCCACATCATTTTCTAGATCGAGCACACGGCTCTCTTGGACTTGATACTGCAGCTGCAGTTGCTTGTACTCGGCTTCTAGATCTTTCACTCGTTTCCTTAACATTTGGCTTTCACTGTTTTCCTGCCTGCTGCGGAACAAAAACATTTCACATGAGATGTACACATGTGCTTGAATTCAATGAATATACAACCTGGTGGTCATGGTCCTGGCCACGCCGGCCGCCTCGTCGGGTCTGTGCACCAGAAGCTCGGCCACCTGCCTCTCCAGCGAGAGCCTGGCCTCCGTCTCCGCCCGGGTCTTCTTTTCCAGCATGGCGCTGGTCTGCTTGTCCCGCTGCTTGGTTTTGTTCAAGCACATTATTCTACAGAAATGAAAGCAAAATTCAATTTCCCACCACCTTCATGAGAAGAAGAAAATGATCCACTCACTTGCTTTGCAGTAGCATGTTGGACTGTCGCAACAGGGCCACTTCGGGCCTGAGGCTCCTCTCGCTGTTGGTCAGGTTGCAGATGTGACTCCTCAGCTCCTGCTCGCCGTGTCGGCTCACCTGCAGCTCGCCTCTCAACTTCCTCAGTTCCTGCTCCAGCCTGAGAAGGAAAAACGTAAAAGGTGAGTGCTGATGAGGAATTTTCTCTCGCAATGTGTCTCACCTGCTCAGCTGCTCGGCATGTTGATTTGGAGCCACCGCAGCACTTTTGTCTGGTCCATCCCGGATGGGGCTGACTGTTTTCCCACCGGAGCGTTGTTTCTTCTCCATCCTGCCTGCAGGAGGCGAGAGGGTGGCCGCGTTTGCTCGTCGGACTTTGGGTGATAAGTTCTTGACTGCACGTGCAGCTTTGCTGGCCTGTTCCTCCAGAGGTAATTTTTCTGGGGTCGTGGACGATTCTAATCCATTGCGGAGCGCCTCTCTGGACTCACTGGAGCTGCCTTTGGACAACAACAGCTTGCGATTGGGTTCAGCCGAACGTATTTCCTGAGTCGCCTTTTCAACCACTCGCTCCTCGCTGCAGATCTGGAGGCAGTCTATGGTGCTGGACTCGTCTTGAGAGAGAACAGCACCGTTCTGATACTGGTACTGACTGGACTCGGACTTTGACTTCCATCTGGAGGCTGGAAAAAGCAAAACAGTCTATTAGTTGGGTTTTCACTTTTGTAGATTTGAAACTAATTTCTAATTTACATCGTTAATTTGGTGTCAAACTCAAGGCCCGGGGGCCAGATACGGCCCACCACATCATTTTATGTGGCCCGCAAAGACAAATTGTGCATCTAATTCACGTCATTAGTAGAATTGCAAATTGTCTTCACTTTTAATATCTTTTTTTTTTTTAATACTTGACCAGTTTTTACTCGTCTGATTTGAAAACGAGTTTGTTTTGTAGCTTTTATTGTATATAATATGAGGTGCTCATACATTTATTTGGGTTGACAGCACTCCCGAAGAAGCTCTGACGACAATGCGGCCCGCCAAGAAAATGAGTTTGACACCCCTGTTGTATATGTTGAAGTGATTGGAGGATATTCATGCAATACTTGATGCCATATTGTGGCATCTTAGTGCCAAAAAACTAAGTTGAAGTCGTTTGAAGACCTTCATTGTGAGCTCTCTGGAAAATTGTGCATTCAAAAACTGACTATTATCTACATACGAACAATGTCATTGCAGACTCACAGCCATTGGGGTAGAGGGGCAAACCCGGCGGGAGCGAATGCTGCAGCAGGTGCATGTGGAAGTCATTGTCGCTCTGCACGGCTTTCTGAATACGCAACTTGAAGATGTTGGTGAAGTAGCAGGTGGCGTCAAAGCCCAAATACACCACCGGATAGCCGATGCTACATCACGGAAAACACGGTGAGGCAAATGTCGCCGCTAACTCATCCCGATTGAACTTACCAGTGAGCAGCAAAGAGATGAGAAAGATTAGCATGAGAGGTTTTAAGGTCTTTGAGTCGAAGCGAAGCCTCTGTGTACACAAGAAAAACCCACAAGGACACCGTGGAGATGCAGATGCCCTTCTCTGAAGAGGGAATAAAAAAAAGCTGGTGAGATTTTCTTTTTTCTTTTTTTTTTTTTGGAGAAAGCGTGCACGCTCACCTGTGTGCCAAATATAATTGAATACCACGTAAGTGCTGGCCACAAAGAAAAGCCAGTGCAGAGGAACGAAAATCAAACAAAAGATGTCAAGTGTGAAGGCGGCGCATACAAAAACGACACAAATAACCTGCAAGCACACAAATGATGGCGTTAATTGGATTTACGTCACATGATCAGCAACCTCGTCAAGTGACAAGGTATTGTTTTGTTGCATTTTGATGGAAAAAAAAAAAAAGTCATGAATTTCAAACTTTAACTCTGCTAATTTAAGGCTCACAACACATATTAGGAAACGCCATCCTCACCAGCCCGTGGCAATGGAAGGTTGTGTACACGCTCCCAAAGAAGAGCCAGCATGGCCACAGGTATTCCAGACGAAATTCCAAAAGGAAATCGGCCAGTAGCACCAACATCCACGTGGCGATAAATTTCAGGAAGGTGTAAGCGCTGCAATCATACAATCAATGCATAGAAATCGATCAATAATCAAACATTGTAAATCCCATCAAAGCGATAATCAAATTAGTGACTAATGAGTCAAACCGTGTTTATTTGTGGGATCTTAAACATGTCAACATCCATTTAATTGAAGCCACTTGACCAACGATGACTGTCTTGATTTAGTTTTATGAGGCCGCCACAAAGCCCAGAAGATGAGCCGTGCTTTTCTCCCTTTGTTCTGCTCGTCCATAGGCTGCTGTTACCACATCGGGCCTTCTTTGTTTGGTAACCATGGCGATATTTCATCTGGAGGAGAGCGAGGCAGCGGGGGAGAGCCACAGCTTCCTCCCGCACATGCTTTCAATCCCAATTGTTTTCGTGCGCGACTGTTTAATTCTTTATTATATTATTATATATTATTTTAGACAAACAAATATTTGCGTTTGACTCCATGCTTTTGTTTTATCCCGATAAGTCACGTGAGAAGTTGTTTGACAAAAGGGAGCCGAGGAAACATTAAAAAAAAGATGATCAAAAAAGGTTTAAAAAAATGCCATGACGTTAAACAATATTACACAATGACTGAAAATGTACGTTTATTGTAAAAGCGAAATTATGTGGAACCATTGGCCATAAAAATATATTTCTTTTGTCCAGACAAAGAGTGGAAGTTGTTCAAAAAATATTCATTATAAAATAGTCATTTTATTTTAATTTTAAAAGTAATTACGTAAAACATGAAAATAAAGTTGATCCGTATATTATAAATAAATTTACATTTTTTGGGGTGGGACATTTCACACAAAATAAGGATTTATCAGTGACATTTCAAGTCATTAAAAAAAAAAAAAGATGCATCCAAATGTGATTTTAATATAAAATGGCATGCGTGGGGATAGATAGAAGCAGGCCGATGGTAACTTCATGCATCTTCTCACATGCATGAAGCCCACGCACGCACGCTCGCACGCACGCACGCACGCACGCACGCAGGCGAAACAACAACAACAAGGCGGTGTGGCGGTGACGTGATGCAGACAGGTGAGTGGAGCGTTCCACAAAGACGCAGACGGCCAGCGCCACAACAAAAGCAGCCACCGGCGGGCTGTCTACCTTTCAGACAGCCTCTCGCTTATTTTCAATTTCTTCATCTTTCGGAGCCTGCTCGCGTCCACGTATCGTTTCTTCATGGTGTCTTCTTTCTCCCTTTGTCTTCCACCGCGACGGAAGAGGAAGGAAGAAGAGGATGTTCACTCCAACCTGTGATGATGACGATGAGAATGGTGATGGTGGTGATGTCGAGGAACAAAAATAGGGTACCACTGAGCGGCGCTGCGCATGCGCAATGGATGGCGGACGAAGAAGCGTGGAAGGCAAAAACACACCGTGAGTCAATTCAGTTGACATTCATTGTGAATATATTTTCAAACACTAAATAAGACTTGAGCACCCCATAATATTAATAATATTATAATATAAATAATAAATAATATTTTATTCCATCTTGGTGGGCAAATTCCATTTTGTGGTGAGGTGACCCACCAGAAGTCTCAACTTTTAAGATGTTTAATGAAAATTCAAGACGCATAACCACTGCCACGTTTAAAAAAAAAAACAAAAAACTTTTCTGTTGGAGAAAAAAAGCTATACATTTTGAATCCATGTGAGATCAACATCACTCAACAGGAACATCACGGATGAGGAAACAGAACCGAAGCTTCGCTCCACTTAATGAAGGACATCCTGCTTTGGAGAACAATAGATGAAGGAAGCCCTACCTGCCTCTTTTGGCTCATGATCCAGGTGGTTTTCAGGGGTGCAGGTGAAAATACAGCACCGGAAATCCAAGGGGGAAATGTCCAGGAGGGGTTCCTGAATAACTTCACCAAAAATGTAGGCTAGTTGCAATAGATATTTGAATTAAAAAAAAAAAAACTGGTGCTTTTTAAAATTGTGCATAACAAAAACTTTAGTGGAATACAAAATAGTTTTTTAGCAGTTGAGGCAATTTGTGGAAACCAGTCAATTATTCTAAGAACTGCTGGATTATATAAACAGAAATGGCTCGAATCATCAAGGTCATCTCACAGGTGCAACACAGCAGGAAAAATTCCATGAGATGACCTTGAGTGTGTGTGTGTGTGTTTAAGCCTCAGCGTATATAAATTGATAAGTGGCCCTAAGAGGGTGTCGGTCCAGAATTTAGCAATGAATACCTTCCTTTTTACCTTCCTGTGCGCCTCGGGCCTTTGCGTTGCCCTTCAGGTGTCAGCCAGTTTGGAGGAGGTTGCGGAGCCTGTGCCTGTAAGTACCATCAAAACTCAAACTATCTTTTTGCATTTTGTGTATTTAACGCCACAACTCTTCCTCTCACATTCCTGATCCAATCCGATCCATCCGAAGGAAGGTGAGTCCATTCATTCCTCCTGTTCCAGCCACCCGAGATAAACCCTTAACACCGCTTGACTTTAGGAACCGTCCTGACCTCATCCACCGAACAGAATGAGATCGTGAACAAACACAACACCCTGAGGAGAAACGTCAGCCCTTCTGCCAGCAACATGCTCAAAATGGTAAATCCATGATCATCCATTGCGCAATAGGGACATACAAGCCGAAATGTACCTGTCTGGCCTCCGCAGAGTTGGAACAGAGAAGCCGCAAGGAATGCTCAGAATTGGGCTAACACCTGTTCCATGAATCACAGCCCGGCGAGCTACAGGGAGATCAGTAGTAAGTTGTTTATTGGCATGCTAATTGAATTTTTCGGGGGTGTGAAATGGCCATTTTGGCATTTTTCTTATTTCTGTGTTGCAGCTAGCGGCTGTGGTGAGAACTTGTACATGTCCAGCTACAAAAACAGCTGGAGCAACGCCATCCAGGCGTGGTATGATGAAGTGAAGGACTGGCGCTATGGAGTGGGTTCTGTTAACGGGAGAGTTGTTGGACATTTCACACAGGTACATTGAGGACTGACATGCTCAGATTCGATATATTTGGTTCAATTGAAATCTTATTTGGTTTGCATTTTCTATTTTTAATCTAATCCTACCTCTCCAGATTGTTTGGTACCGCTCCAATCAGATTGGTTGTGCGATGGCCTACTGTCCCAACTCTAGCTACAAGTATTTCTACGTCTGCCACTACTGCCCACCGTGAGTACATAAAACACGTTGAATCTGTAAAAACACACATTCAGGTTCAGTTACGCAAAAAACATTGTGCACTATTTTAGCGGAAACTATCAGCTTTCTCGCCCCTACAAATCCGGCCCCACCTGTGCTGACTGCCCAAATGCCTGTGAGAATAAACTGTGCAGTAAGTAGCCCAAGTTATCTCTGTAAAAATATAAAAACAGAAAATGTTTGCCCTGCACTTCTTTCCATTGACATAACACTTTACGGTATCATCCCCCGCTAGCCAACCCGTGTCAGTACACTGACAAGTACAGCAACTGTCCTGATCTGAAGAAGCAGCATGGTTGCCAGAACAGCAACGTCGCCTCTTGGTGCCCCGCCTCCTGCAAGTGCACGTCTCAGATTATCTAAAAGTTTCCGTCTGAAATGTTGCATTGAGTAGAAATCATAATAAAAAAAAGTCTTGATGTCGTTGATGTGAGTCTAACTCTAACTTTGCCTTTTTTAAAAAAAAAAATATTCCATGGCATGTCCCACCGGTAGGAGACCCCGGGGACGACCCAGGACGCGCTGGAGAGACTATGTCTCTCAGCTGGCCTGGGAACGCCTTGGGATCCCCCGGGATGAGCTAGATGAAGTGGCTGGGGAGAGGGAAGTCTGGGAGTCCCTCCTGAAGCTGCTGCCCCCGCGACCCGACCCCGGATAAGCGGAAGAAGATGGATGGATGGATGGATGGATGGATGGAAAATATTCCATAAAAGAAAGACAATTCTGGGATGATAACCCCGAATTAAATTAAATTACTATTTTATAAATATTTTTCTATTTTCTATTAATACATAAACAAAGATGACTCAAATCATCAAGGTCATCTCACAGGTGTCACACGGCAAGAAAAACTCCATGGCCTTGAGTGAGTGAGAGCGCGTGTGTGTGTGTTTAAAGCTTAAACTTTGATACTCATGTGGCAGCATGGCCTCAGCGTGTATAAATCGTGAACGTCTTCTTTTTCACCTTCCTCTGCAGCCTCTGCATCGCCTTCCAAGTGTCGGCCATCTTGGAAAAGGATGCGGAGCCTGTAAGTACAATCAAAACTCAAACAACGTCAGATGCATGTTATGTATTTAACATTTCTGATCGACCTACCTGACAAAAAGCTTTAAGTTAAAATAAACAATCAAGATTGAAACATTTACTTTACACTGGCACCTGTAGTGAAGACAAAGTAAAACTTATTTGTATTGCGTCCCCATGAGGGGGGACCACCTGAAGGGGGTGGAGTTCCAAATGGAGATAAGGGCTGAGCCTTTCCTCTGGCAATGTGTCCAGTGATAACGGATGTCCTCCCACGAGGCGGAGGATGATAATCTCGTTATCGCTTTCAGCAGTGAGCTCAGACTGTTGGTGCGAAGGCCAAAGGATGCATCGTGGCATCATTTTGTCCTTCTTGCGATATTATGCATCCTTTGTCATGTGTGTTCTGAAAAAAAAAAGTTTTAGGGAGAGAAAAAAATTGTTAGGCAGATGCAAATCTAACCATCAGTGTGTCCAGACTGAAGACATGTTCATTTAGTCTGGTGTTTTATCACTCACTGGATCAGAAACAGGATGTCGGGGTTGGGGGGAGGGGGGGGAAGACAGTTCTCTCAATTTAAAAAAAATGAGACTGTCTACTTGATATAAATGAAATTTAAATTTGCCTCACAGGGCAGCAGGTTCCACTCGCTCTTCGCCATCACCGACGAGGAACCGTTTAAACGTGAGAGCAGAACGTGACGGGCGTGGGGCTTCCTTCCTTCACCGGACTTCTACTTAGGGGTTAGGCGGACTTGACAGATCCAATTCATTGATAAGGAGGAAAAGGCCACTGTAGTCACGTCAGATGCCTGAATGTAAAGGTGGACGCGTGTTTCCGTATATTGTCCAAACAATCACTTAAGTGATGGACTCGACGCGTAGTGCTTCCTAAAGTCCACGTCATGTTATTGTTTTACGAGTAAAGCGCCAAACACGGGACGGAGCTCTCCCAGGATGCTCGTCTGCTTCGTGTCAGCCATCAGCCAGTTGTTTTTTTTCTTCGTGCCCTCACTGGAAATGTACATTTAAACAAATTGAGCCTAAAGTGAAGGTTGTGGGTGTAGATGAGGATATCAGAAGCAGCGATCAAATATAAAAAGAAAACTTTTGTGTAAATAGCTACCAATTTAATTGAAACGGTCTTTTCCATATTGCGTAAGAGCAGTGCGGTTCTTTTTGCATGTTCTCGCTGCTGGATCTTTTCAAAGCTCTTGACTTTAATAATAAATAACCCCCGACGGGTCTTTACATTTGTTTATCGTTGCTGCCGCGCAGTAATCAGACACAGACGTTTGACATTTACGCATGGGGGAGGGGGGGCATTCCTTTTTCCCATCCTGGTGAACCTGGTAGCCGTTAGCTGGTGTGTCAGACACATGTAGGGACCAAATCTATTAGCTTCACGCCAACAAGTGGTCACGGAAGGGTCAAGCCTTCTGGGTTCAGTATTGTATGGTGGAACCCTTTTATTTTTTTTTCTTTGCAGAGGATAAAGAATAAATGCCTGTGAGTTTTGTTATACGCGTCGGTTTTAAAAGTCGGTTTGGTTTTAAAAGTCGACTTAGCCTTCCTCGTATAATGTTAAATATTGTTTAGTCCATGATTAAATAAACGTGCAATAAAAATTTTTTCGTGTTGATCACCATACTACAAGTCCCTTGTGGGTAAAATTTAAAAATAAATCATTAATATAATCCCTTTTTTTCATATGGCATTAATCCAAATCCTTCCAAGAAGGCAAATCCATTGTTTGGATTTGCAATGTTTTACAGTATGTTTGACAGGAGCCATTAATCATGGCATGCACGAAATTTTTCCCATTGCCTTGACGTTTGCGTGACAAAATAAATTCTTTCCCTCCCTTTTCTATTTTGCCGACATGCCTCAACCCACCGATCTCTCCACAGGATGTATATTGAAAGTCCACTCCCCCACGTTATTGGAGTCAGGATGTTTTTTTTTTTTTTAAACCCCCATCCACCCTAACCCTCCCCTGCGTGTTCTGACAACTATGGGAAGGGTTGTGGTCCAATCATTTGAGTTTTTAATAGGATGCAGAGATAACGCGGCAGGTTGATTGCCACATGGAGCCGAACGAGGAAAGGGTGCGGCGAAGGGGGCCTCAATTAGGGGCCGGCGAAAGAATGCCACGCCAGATAAAGCAATTACATGTCGCTGCGGTGAGGAGCTTCCACGTTAAATGTCAGGATGGAGCGCAGAGGAAGCTCGAGTGAATAAAAAAAAAGAAAAACAAGTTTGGTTTGAAAGCTCTCCATTTGACATTAGGATCTTGACAACAACTCCACCTTCCCAACTATGTCAGTTCATGCGGACGGGTAAACTGTCGGATCTTTATCGTACATTTCGGTTTTGCAATGGCCTGAGACCAACGCTCGGCTTGTTTTATCTTCCAAATTGAGGAAACTAGAAAGTCAAGCAACGACTTATCTGTGTGCCCGAGCAAACACGAGAAATCCCACGTCGCTGCAAATTAAGACCTCGCCATCCTGCCCACCTCCTCCACAGCTGGGTTTTGTAGACCCTACAGGCAGGAATGTTGTAATCAAGGGATTACGTAATTGTAATCAAAGCGCACTACGGTGCCACTTGAAAGTCTGGGATTCCGGACAACCTCCAATTTATTCGTGCAAACGAATTTCTCGATTAAGAAAATTCACCACGGCAGTCCCTTCTCGTTACCTCGTCACGTTTGGCACGAGATAAATCGACACAGAGGTGGATTCGACTGAGTGCCGGCGATTACGCGGACCCGTGCGAGCTAGCTAAAAGGGTAGTTAGCGCCAATGTGGGCGTGAACACTCCCTTTTCGGCCAGTCAAAGTGGCTCCTCATTTAACTACTTGGCCACCTCAAAGCTGCTAAGATAATATCCATCCAGGGTGAGGGAAAACGAAATCAAGGGGATGAAACCATTTGACAATGATTTTTACGTCTCAACAGGTGGAGCCTCTTCCCAAAACGAATCGCTTTCAACTTTACTCCAAGTTCAAGCGCACGTACATAACTTTCATTTCTCCGCATCACGTTTCGCGCATGTGGTTTCGCTTCCGCAGCATTCATATTTAGCCCTGCACTCCTTATGGGCCCACTTTTGACTTATGTCTTCTATACGTTCCACAGCAACACGATAGGCACGCCACTCACCCCCCCCCCCCCTGCACCTGATTAGTGTCCATGCACATCTGGAGTTGTGTGCAAAGCTTTGAATTGTTCTCTGGTATGCAGTTTGCATCTATTTGATCAAATATATATTGATATGACACCTTTTTTTTTAAATACAGAACAGATCGTGCAGATTCTGAATATTCTTTACGCCCAATATAAATAAATTCATTCTATATTTACAAATCTGTAAAAACCGAGGCAGTCCTCCAAACAATGGAGATAACTGTACTTAGCATAAATAGCGACTGCAACATGACGAGAGCTGGTGATTGTTCTTGATTACCAACATCTAACATGCTGATTAGTCGCCAGCGGAGGCTTTCCTCCTTCCTCGAAACTTCAAGTTTGCTTATCAGGATGGGCCAAGCGTTCCCCTCAGCTCCTGACACAGGAAACGAGGTTTGGAGTATATGCACAAAGAGTGTGTGTGTGTGTGTGTGTGTGGTGGGGGTTCATAATTACTATTATTATTTGTATTCAAGTTGATAGTGCAGTAGGAATTGACATAAAAAGTTTGTAAGAAAACAAATCGTTACCTTGCTTAAGAAAAATAGATTGCCATGAGGACACACTACAGAGTCAGTTTAGAAGAACCAAAACAAAAAAATACTGTTTTCTAAACAGTCCTGACATCACGACCAAAACAGGAAGTGCGCTGTAGCACTTATCAGTCCTAAACACGCTTTATTTTTTTGCCTGGGTTTTAAAAAGTACTATTGCGCAACATCCAGACACGTGATCTTTGCGCCATCTGGGGCAGCCATGAATCTTATTGTATACGATACTCGAAGGGTTCAACTAACATGGCGGTCTTCTGATGGATCACCACACGTCTTTGCATTTGGAATCTCCAACCGACCAGATGTACGGGTCATCTGGAGGTTACGTGCTTTATGTTCCTTTCATCGAATTGCTTCTTGATTAAAACCAGAGGGCAAATTAGGGGTGAAGGCAGATCAAAAGTTATAAAACATTCGGCGAAGCACTTTGCCGTCATTCTACTGAGGAGCAGGAAGACCTCATGAAGGGTCCCGCTTACTAGATAAGGCTGCTTATGTGTTCGTGAGAAGCAGTTTAGATCCTCTGGGGGTCAACGCGACATTCCTCACTTAGGAGGATTCCGACGTATAGATATGAACGTATGCTTGCAGAGGCTGGGATTGACGCATTCCAGGCGCATTCCAACCAGGAAGATGGAAAGCCATCTTACGTCAAGTTCTTCTTCAAGCTAGATCTGAGCCGACTTCATTTTCACTCCTGCTTTGTTGCTGAACTGCAGGCCTCCTAAATAGCGTTGGACGCTAGGTGCGCTATCGTTGCTACGAGCTCGACGAAATGCTCGGGGAAAAAAAAAAAAAAACCGACTGCAGCTGAAAGGGTCGCTGCTCTGAATGTTTGAGCAGCTGCTAAGACAGCACGCTATGGAAGTAAACATGCGTGCTGTCAGCGTTTGAACCAATTTGAGTTCCACAACACAACGCACAAATTATGCTGGTTCAGTGGCAGAATTAATCACCATCAAAATTGGAGAAGGAAAAGGAAGTGTTTATTGATAGAGTAAGATCCGATCAAAAAACAACATGGAACTGTCACCATCAAGGATGAATGATTAAATCCTGCTCGCCATTCAAGCCTATCTCAAAAACAATACTTGTATCAACTGCCAAAAATCCGAGATATACTTTGCGAGCGTTTTTGTTATCTCTCAACATTCGAGAGTCGTTTCCCTACATGCGCTTGGAAAAAGGCTCCAAAACAAACAGAAACGCGTTGTTGGCATTGATGAACTACTCGGCTCATTCATGAAAGCTTGCAAAAAAAAAAAGGAGACCTCTGGCTAATTTGGCCTGCTATTTTCTAGGAGCCCTCTGTGGGAGCTGTGGATCAGAACCTCCAGGCCCAATCAGAGCTGTCAGCTTGGGAAAGTGGGAAAAGAAAAGAGGTAAGAACAACACTGGATGATGAAGATGTGATTCCACCGATGCAGGTTTCACCATATACCGTAATTTTCGGAGTATAAGTCGCGTTTTTTTTCCCATAGTTTGGGTGGGGGGGGCGACTTATACTCAGGAGCGACTTATATACATATATATGTTTTTTTTCCCTTTTTTGGGCATTTTATGGCTGGTGCGATTTATACTCCGGTGCGACTTATAGTCCGAAAATTACGGTATCCACTTTTAAGTCACAAAAGTTAGCAGTTGAGACTAAATGTTAAGTGCGTAAAGCGGCAATCACTCCATTTGAGTTTTGAAGAGGAAACCCATCCCTGAAAATTAACGTGGGGGGCAGGAGAGGGGGGGGGGGGAGTTGAGCATCCAGGAGGCCCCGAGACCTCTGCGCCGTCATTGGTCACAGCAAAATCCGCCATCAGTTTAAAAGGAGACGCCGCTTTCTTCCCTCCCTTCACTCGGGAGTGCCACAGAGAGACGACTTGATCGAGTGGGACTCAGGATGCCTGCGTACGCCACCAACATGAGGTTCAAGTTCTCCCTGGTGGCTTTGACTTTGGAGCTTATCACGATCATCCTGTTTGCAGTCTTTGTGGTTTACGATGACGGGAAAGGTCACGGCCACGGCCACGACCCGGACGGCAATGACACCGACCACCACCAAGAGCCTATGGAGCTTTATCCCAGTAAGTGTAACTGGTGCTACTGGTTTGTGGAGGGATGTGTGTTAAGATGATTATATGTATTTATTGATTTATTTTTAAGAGAGAGATCATTCAAAACTTTTTGGGACTCGGACGCATGCTCCGAGTTGGGCGTGGCAGGCGTGAAGCGCAGAGATAAGCTCGGCGCAATATCTGCCATTTTAAATGTAGAGCTTTGGCGTCATTTGAATGAATTTCAAGCATTATCTTCCCTTTAATGGTGTTGATCATTTGGGAGACCAGCGCAAGACCTGTTGGCCACAATGAATCTTCTATTTCTTTTTTTTAATTTAATTATGCACATTTTATCATTGTATATTTTCCACATTAAAGTGGATTTAGAGTGTATACAGCAATATAGTCAAAACAAAATGCCATGTTGTCAAATTGGGACTGTAAAAAGTCTTGGTCCAGATACAACCCTGACTTTAAGTGCAAAACAATAATACAATACCTAATGACAGTTTTATGGAGCAAAATGATTTCAAGCATCCTTCCTTACAATAATTTAGCTTTATAGCCGTGGCCAAGTGGGAGCATCCCAACTTACCTAACGTCTGGGCGTGACGCCAGGCCTCATATATTCATACATTGTGTTGGTTGTTTTTTATGTTTTAGAAAGCTTTAGTTGTGACCATTGCACTTTTTTCCCTCTAACTTGTCGTACTGAGGAATTAGCCCTTGGATAAAATATGATTGGATCCCCCCAGGTCAGATAATTGGGGTATTTTTCATCCAAGTGGACAATGTCAATATTTTCCTCCATATATATATAATTTAATCTATTTAGTTTAATTTATATATATATTTTTTTATATATATACATATATATTTTTTATTATTTATTTTATTTATAGATTTATTTTCCTTCTTCGTTATTTACCTTCTGAACAAGCAAACGGTGAGACAATACTGGCCACCATTAAATGTGTTCTAGTGAAAGGAAATTACTTCTATTGTCTTTCTGTTGAGTTATTTCCATGGATGGAGTTCATCACATTAAGTTAAAAGTTCCAATTTCCTGTCTTTCAGGGGAACACTCATCATCAACAATAACCTTCTTAACTTGAGTTGGGTGTAACATTGTTGTTTCCAATCAAAGTCTCCAAGTGGGGGGAAAAAATATGCTGCATACTAAAAATAAACGCTTTGCTTATTTGCCTCAGACTTCCATACTCCGTCTAAACCTAGTAGGGTCTCTTCATAGAAGCGGAACAAGGCGGCTAAATCGAGAATATCACATTGAGAGTGTGATTGAATTGCTTTTCCAACTCTGACAAAACAGCTCCTGGAAGATGGCCACCAGCGCCCAATTAATGATTTCAATAAATCAAATAAGGGTGCAGGAAATGAATAGCGTGAGGTCTGTTTGGAATTGAACACGTCACATAATCAAATGTTCCACCTAATCCAATATCTGAGCCGGGCGTGACAAGGCCCTTTCCTGTGCGTCTCCAGTGTTCCAGGATGTTCACGTGATGATCTTCATCGGTTTTGGCTTCTTAATGACCTTCCTGAAGAGATATGGCTTCAGCAGCGTGGGCATCAACTTACTTCTGGCCGCCTTCGGCCTGCAGTGGGGCCTCATCATGCAGGGCATTTGGCACCTGGATGACGGCAAGATTAAAGTCAACATCTTTAAGTAAGGTCAAGATGACATCAAATGTTATCTCTACTTCAGTCTAGTGATTTTTTTTTTTGTGTGTGTAGAATCATCAACGCGGACTTCAGCACTGCCACGGTTCTGATTTCTTTCGGCGCCGTTCTTGGTAAAACCAGTCCGCTCCAGTTGCTGATCATGACCGTCCTGGAGATCTCCATCTTCTCCATCAACGAGCATCTGGTGGTAGAAATCATGGGGGTGAGATCACCGGCCAGACCCGAGTAAATAGATTATAATTATGATAGCACACAAAAAAGAGTGACTTTTCTTTTCAGGCTAATGACGTCGGGGCTTCCATGATCATCCACGCCTACGGGGCCTATTTTGGTTTGGCCGTGGCTCGAGTACTTTACCGACCCGGTTTGAGGAACGGACACGAGAACGACGGCTCTGTTTACCACTCGGATCTGTTCGCTATGATCGGTAAAACACTTTCTGAAACTTTCTACAGACTGCCTAATAAACTATTTTTGATATTTGCATGAACTGAGTTTGACCCTTTTCAACAGGGACCGTGTTCCTCTGGATGTTCTGGCCCAGTTTTAACTCCGCCATTGCCGAACCAGGCTTCACCCAGCTCACTGCGGTGATCAACACCTACCTGTCCCTGGCCACCTGCGTCCTCTCTGCCTACGCCATCTCCAGCCTGGTGGAGCACAAAGGAAAATTGGACATGGTGAGATCACCTTCCATGCCACTGAAATGTGACATCAACTGACCTTTTTTTCTCACGCCATGTTAAGGTGCACATTCAGAACGCCACCCTGGCCGGCGGCGTTGCCGTGGGAACGTGCGCCGATATGAACATCGGGCCCTTTGGCGCGATGCTGATCGGTTTAGTGGCTGGCATCATTTCCACACTGGGCTTCAAGTACCTGAGTGTGAGTTGGAAATGACAACTGATGGCACGTAATATTCCATTCAAACAATTTTTTTTTTTTTTTGTTCCAGCCTATTCTGGCATCTAGCCTGGGCATTCAAGATACCTGTGGGGTGCACAATCTGCACGGCATGCCGGGCATCCTGGGAGGCTTGGCTGGGATTGTGGCTGTGGCTTTGGGGAAAAAGGAAGGGTAAGGTTATGGAAGCATGTCATTTTGTTCAATTGGTGGTTTGATCAATTGTTCACCTTTAGAGGGAAAGCTACCATGCAAGCCGCTGCCTTGGGTTCGTCTCTTGGTTTCGCTTTGGTTGGAGGGGCTATCACAGGTTGGTAGAGATGAAAAACATCTTCTTGATGGATCTGACATGTTGAATCCAATTTCTTTTCTGGTTTCTAAGGCTTGATCATGAAGTTGCCTATCTGGGGGCAACCTCCTGACCAGAACTGCTTTGATGACTCTATTTACTGGGAGGTAAGAAATTCAACGTGCCCGAATATTAACATAACAGTCTTTAAAAGACAATTATACAGTAGTTTTTTTTATTTTTAAATCTGTCTTTTCCAGGTCCCTGCGGAAGAAGAGGAAAACGAGGAGAACTTGGCTCATTCAGATTTCCCAAAGAACAAAGTAGACGTTTAAAAACTTGGAAGAAAGAAAAAGACATGGTCAACCCTTAAAAAATGGAAATTGTATCAAAAACCTTCAGGGTCATTTTTTTTGTTGGACATTGAAATCAACAGTTCACAAAAATATCATTGCTTAATGCTGGCTGGAACGCAGCAACACCTGTAAGCTTTTTTTTTTTTTCCTGTATTTACCTAAATACATTTAAAGGCATGTTTTTTTTTTTTACATTGTATGTTTTTGCTGTCAAGCATTATGTTATCCTTTCATACCAAGAACAATTTGACCTCATCACTCTTACCTTTAGACGTTCAATGTTCCTGTGATGAACCAACATATGTGGGTGAGAGTGTGTGTATGCATGTGTCTCTCCACTGAGGTTTATTTTGTTACTATTTGTATGACATCAAATGTATTCTTCCATGTACTTATAATTTTACACTTTGATGGATTGACATGGTCAGTTTGGTTGTAGCCCTGCAGTGTTGAAACAGCCGGTACACAACTTTTATTTTTCCAGGATAATTATCAATATTTTTGTATACAAAGGTCATCATTTCTATTACACAAATAAGTTTTTTCTTTGTGTTATTTCTGAACAAGGGGCTGCGAGTGTGCTAAAACTGACTACATTTTATAGTTACTAATCAATTCTGCTTTTTGTTTGGGGGGGGGGGGGTCGTTTATAATTCCTAGAATAATGAAACGCATCCAAATTGTATATTTTTATCCAGTGCTACTTGTATTTTGCATAATGTACTAACACTGCCACAATAAATGTTTTGTACAATTATTATACAAGTGTGTTTGGTTTGTGGTCATTTTATGAATTTTAGAAACTTAATTGTCAACAATGCATTAACAGACTGACTGAAAACTGCTGGCTGAAAAAGATTTCGAGATATTCAATTCAAAATATTTCATGATAATGGTAGCGGGGCAGTGTTGCAGGGGTCACCATAAATAAAGCATTTGCAAATTTGATTAAATTGCACGTTTTGCCTTAACTTAAACACATTTAAAAATTGAAACAATATCTATCCAGTAAGAAAATATTTAAGTTTAAGGTATTTAGTGTAACTGTTCATTCTGCCATAATGTCGATGCAATTTATAGGATCATTTTCGTTTTCTTCAGTAAAGAAACAACAACGTTTTTTAATTGAAATAAAGCACCACGTATTTAACTTCTGATATACGTCGTAGTGGTCTGGTGGTTGTTCTTTAGCTGTAGTTAATACGATCAACCGCAGGTGGCTGGGGGGGCGCTATTGAGCATATATACACCACAAACAAGCACATAGGGGCCATCCAAACTTGGAACTAGCGTACCATTTTGAGTCGCTGCAACGAACCCAGATTTAATATGTACATCGTGCCAATTCAAAAATAGTCATTCGTATTCTTTTTATATTCAATAAATTCGTACTTTTGCCCTCTTTGCACTTCCTTGTTGTGGAGGGACGTCGCGGCGGTGCATTCTGGGATGCAGTGTCGCCAATGGTTGTTAGCTAATGCTAATTCGCGGAGCATCGCTACGATTATCTTTACACCTATGCACGTTGTAGGGTTAAGGTGTCTTTGATAATAACCGGACTGTACTGTTGCCATGGTGAGTGTTAAATCCGTCATCTATTAAACGCATTGCATGTTTAAATTGTGCAAATATAACTGATGCGTTTGGTTAGAGTCTCGGACTCAAATCTGCTCCGGCAAAATCCATTAAATATAACGTTTTCCGTTTTTGATGATGTATTTGTGCTTCTGCGTGACAGTTTGTTGTAGTTGTTGATGAATTGAGACGATCGAGCGGTGTTGCTCAAAGGATGTCCCCGTTGTGGTTAAATTGATGACGCCAGAATATTCAAATGCTAAAAGGTATACAATATTTGATACGATTAATGTTGTGCATTGCCCCACGAAAAAAAAAAAAAAAAGTTCAATTAATGGAATGAAGTCATGGATGTAATTGAAAGTTGAAAAGATTTCAATCATAGGGGGCTTTAAATTAAAACACGTATGCTAGATCATGATTTTAATATTGTCACAGCTAATCGGATCTTTCTTATCCTATTGTATTATTATCCCAAATAAATCCACTGATACAACAAAAAAGTATCGCTCTAGGACAACACAACAGAAGGAAATAAGGAAAAAGAAGTACTAACTTCCCATTTGCCATCTTTCTTGCTATACCTTTAAAACAATCTTTAATCAATATGCATCTTCTTCCTTTCCAGTCCACAAAAGCCGAGTGCAGAGTTTCTAGTTCTACCTCCAGGACGGACGACAAGAGCAGAGGCAAGGCTGCTTGAATCTAAAATAAATAAACTAAATCTAAAATAAATGTCCACCGCAACATGCTGACTACAGTGTTTTATTCATGCAGGTAGAGAAAAAAGGCGTAAACGCAGCCGTAGTAGATCTTCCTCATCGTCGTCTTCTTCCAGTTCGTCGTCAGAGTCGCTCTCGGCTTCGTCCAGTTCTTCATCGGGGTCGTCGCACTCATCCAGCAGCAGCCGGAGTAGTTCCACAAGCAGCGGTGAGTTGAATTGGAAACTTTGATTTGTTTCGCCATTTTAATAACCAAACACCAATTTCTTACCAGACTCCAGAAGTAAGTCCAAAAAGCAGTCAAAGAAACGGAAAAGGGACAAACCAAAAAAGGTATTTGTCTATTTTATTTTATTTTGTTCATGAATTGACAGTATCCTTTTCAAATTTGTGTCCTATCATTTTTCATGTCCAGCTGAAGGCAAAGAAAGAGAAGCGACAGAAACGGAAAAAGGAAAAGAAATCCAAAGGAGGGGAAGAAAACTCTGGGCCTGTTCAGATATCCAAGGTTGTTTACGCAAGATTTTGTTCAACTTTCTTTTGGATCCTGAAATTTTACCCAAATCCGAATATCCCGAAGTGGCTTGTGGTGACAAATGTCATTGTTTGTTCTTTTCTTCAGTACTTGAAGGAAAAGAAAAAAGGCAAGAAGTACAGCATGATTTCAGGAAAGAAGATCAAGATGAAAGTAAAGAAGTCAAAAAAGGACAAACAGGTCATTCCAATGTCTTTAGCAGCGAGTTTATTTTTTTAACTATTCGCTCTCGATCTCACGTATCTGTTTTTACCACAGCGGGACAAAAATCGAGCCGAACTTCTGGAGTTTTTGAACTCTACATTGTGATTTTTCCCGAGTGGACACCACCGCCGACCTCAGGAAACTACAAGTAGGCTGTCCAGGGGGAAGAAATGTAAATAAAGGTTGATGTTAATTGAACCAGGGCAGGGCGCACCTTGAAGCAGCGTACACGCATACCAATGTTTAACATTTGGCTCAATAATTTAAATGTGGCAAGAAATAAGTGTGTGCCTCCATTGACAATTGCAACATTCATACCTTAAAACAAAATGCTGATGTGTAAGCTGCACAAAAGAAGCGCACAACAACAAATATTTTTGAAATGAGAATTTATATTTATTACATTTTGGCATATAAAAACCATTCACATGCAGAAAAAAGCATTAATTGGAATGAGATTAATCTGAATATCTAGTGCATTAAACATTGTGTTATTTAAAAGTTAGGCAAGTTAGCGCTTTTCTCAAATGACGTCACGTTCGCGCATGAATATTCAGCAGAGCTCTCAGTCGGATAAACACAGGTGGAAAGGAGGGCGACATTCCAACACCATGTTATTGCCAAACTTCGTGTGGAACAACTCAAACGTTGGCTGACATGCAGTCAGCGAGAAGAAAGCCGTTTTGGTCGATAGGTAAGCTTTATTGTGTGATAACCCCTGCAAACCAACCTGGTGTTGCTAATTTTCTTTGTTAAAAAACTGTGAAAAGCCCCCATATTGTTTACATGTGACGTCACAAAGCGTAGCATGCTAACGCTGTTGCCACGCAACTCACCGAGACAACCACGTTTCACAATGTTTTACCAAGTCCAAGTCCTGCGTAGATATAACGACCAAAGGTTCTCAAAGTTGCTCGGGTGTGTCAAAAGTTACCCTGAGTGTCAACTATGCAACTATGATTTCTACTTCCAGTGTAGCTCTCGTGCGGTCTCTTCTTCGCAGCATTCGACGGAAGTTACGGAATAAAACGTACTCGTAGTGCGTACTTATATCGCCACCAAGTGGCGAACGTGAAACATACACCCTAACCAACCATTAAATCCAACGCAATAAAATATCTGACATGCTTTGATAATAATCCTCGGTTTGGATTGTCAGCAAGTTATCATTTCAGTTTGTTTTAGTGGTTTTAGTGTACCTAATAAAGTGGGCGTTGTGTTCAACGTGAATGAATATGTCAAACAAAATAGTCCGTTATTGTTTCGAACCAGTTGAACGCGTTCATGGACCAAAATGAAAATAAACCGATCAAATGTTTTCTCGCATTCTCTTGTAATATTTTATTAGCATTCATTCATTTGCAGCTTGTAAAGAGAAGGTAGAGAAGCAAAGCGTTCAGCTGGCTGACCTTGTGTGGGGGAGTGTTGTGCGTGGTCATTGTGTGCTGAGAAAGAGTGCAAAGAGTGACTCATCCTCAGAGTGATGGGGGCGGGACATTATTTCTTGCTTAGACATAAAAATACAGTGCACGGATAAAATAAACAAAAAGAAAAATCTGTCAAAAATAAGAACTGACATTTGACAATGTAAGACTTATTCAAGTTCAAGTCTGTGAGTCAAGTACGTTTTAGTCAGAAACGGACTTAAGTCCGACTCGAGTCAGGTCATGGGACTCAATTCTCCCATCGCCACATCATGGTCCTCCTGTCAGACAAGTTTACTACTGCTTGCTCCTAATCGGAAGTCCGGCATGCTCCAAACCCTCTCCTCCTTCTCTGTCCCTCTTTCCACATCTTCCGACACCGTCTTCAGGTCGCTCAAACGGGTTCCCTCAGACGAAATCAGGCCTGCCGTGCTCCCGAAGGGGTTGATCTTGATGCGGGACCTGAAGTTCACCAGCGACATACTCTTGGTGCGTTTATTGCTCCACTGGCGAGCAAGCCTTTGTGCCTCCTGCTCCTCCTTAAATTGCTCCACAGCCTCCAGAAGGACAGAGCGGAAGAGGATCGACACCTCCTGCACTTCCGGCTCGCTGGCTTGGATTGCGTCGCGGAACCTGCGGACAACCAAGACAGATCTGTCGTTTTGTTTCGATAAACCAAGGCAATCTCGTACCTGAGTATGACCAGTCCACAGCAAGATGGCGGCACCTTGGAGCAGAGGTCCTCCAGGCCCAGCCTTTCCCCCGTGCTAATGTTATAGGACGAGCGTGGCGCGCTGGCCAACCAGCTGTAATCCACTCCGGTCTTGAGGCGCCGGTACTCACTCTCCCTCTCTCTCTGCTGCCTCTCCGCCTCCTTCAGCTGCCAGCTCAGCTCGACCATTAGCGTGTCAGTGACCACGTCGGCCGGCTCCCTGCGGGGGATGCGCTGGTGAGGCTCGCTCCAGCTGAACCAGGAGGCCATGGTGCGGTCCTCCTCACTCGCCACAACACTCTCTAATAACTTAGAATCAAAATCATAGTCTGTTAATTCCGTCGTGCCAATCAAAATGCAAAATTTTATTTGTGAATGTAGATTTTTGTTGGGTGGGTGTACCTAATGAAGTGTCCTGTGAGATTGATTTTCTCCAAATTTGTGACAAATTTTGCTTGAGACCTTTACTCACTTGACTTTAATTATCATGCATCGTCTATTTGTCCTGAATTCAGTTCCTTCGTTTGTCCGCAAACACACACATATGCACACGCAAACACACACAGGTGGCCACATTGTTTTGTAACTGTCCTCTCTTTAATCCCCGAGTTAATCCGTTCACATAACGAGTCCAACTCAAAAACATTCCGCTTGTTAAGATTGGTTTAAGACATTCTATTTATACAATCAGTATTTTATTTGTTTTATTATTTTTACAAGACACATCCAGACATGAGAGAACAAGCACATGGAATATTTTTCATCTGATCTCACAATCAAAGGACATAAATGGAACGCAGCTCATTGAATGTTCTTTGGAATATCGTTAATTTGGTTCCAATGAGTTAATGCTCTAAAATCATAAAAGGCAATTGTTTCTTACCTCTTTATTTCCTTGTTTAGGACGTCATCGACAACTCCCCCCTAAAAAGACAAAATTGTGAGTGAAGCCGTCAGTCCGATGATATGAGAAACCTGGCTGACACGGTATGGATCATCTATCTTTCTCTCGCTCTCTCTCTTTCTCTCTCTCTTGCGCTCCATTATATTCACCTCTCTGAACCCCTCCTACTCCTCTTCCTCCCTGGAGGCTTCCATGGCCTGCCTTTACTTGTTGCGCTAGGTCGGGGGCTCCAGCATCTCCACCGGGAGCTTGAGGCACCTGATGAAGAAGTGCTTATGTCCCTTTATTTATTTATTTTTCTCTCCTGCAATTCTCTGTTACTATAGTGACCGGCTTAAGCCTATTTGTCCACAATAACCGCCATCAGCTGAGAGGGGGAGCGATGAAGAGGCAGATAAAAGGAAGAGAGATTTAAAAGGGGATGTGGTGCTTGATCAAACATGGGCACCAGGTCATACGTATGCAAATGAGCCTCCTGCAGATAATGAGTGTCCCTGACCCACAGCGGCCTGCCTGAGTTAGAAGATGCATCTAGTTTGACTGTGCAGCAACATCACGGTTTCGTTTCGTGTGTAGGTGTGAGCGTACGCACTGCAGTATGAACTATGAACTCTGCTGACTCACACGACACTTTACAGCAGTCTCCACAGAATTGAAATTTTATCCAAAACATATCGATGTAAATCTAATCTAAAAGAATCCTCCCGTTAATCATTCCCAAATGAGAGTTTATGTCCAAAGGTTGGAGGTAACAGATGGGAAGGTAAGCTGGTTCTCGGAAAGCCCACGTGACCCGGCCCTAATCTTTTAAAGTGATTCGCTCAGCCGCTAGTGTGCTCCACTTGGCCTTCCTTTCAAATAGCACAACTTGCATTTATAGAGGCTAACAGAATAGGAGGTATTGAGGTGTGTTATGATGATTGAAAACCAGAATTCTGCCAATATTTGTGTTTTGTCCGTCGTTGAGCAAGGAAAACAAAAAGATGTGGAGTAACACTTGGTTCTTTATTTGCAGGATCTTGGGGTGTTTAATGGCGGTCAGTACACATGGCACTTCAGCAGATGAAACAACAACGTCATAGTCCAGGTCAGAAGGTTTTATACTGTCCACTAAGAGGAACTAGGAAGGGAAGGAAAACCATCTCCTTGTAAGGTTCTGTTTTGCATCCATCACCTGAATGTTCTGTGTCTAATCAGTCCTCAAGTCCAACCATGCTGCAGCTCACGTCCCACAGCTTCTTTGCCGCTTGTCGGTCCGTCGCCTTCTCGAGCAGCTCCTCTTCCTCGCAGTTCGCGAAGCACTTCCCCGACACCCCTTCCACCTCCGGCGAACAAGCCAGATAGAGAGGCGTCTGCGCACCCTCTAGTGGACTCTTGAAGAATAGCAGAGAAGCCAAGTAGAAGAGCGGCTTCGCCAGCAGGGGAATGTGAACGTGCCTGCCCAGCCTGGTCCTCACGATGCCGGGCGTGAGCGCGTTGACCGTCACCCCAGAGCCCTCCAGCCTCTCCGCCAGTTCGAGGGTGAACAGCAGGTTGGCCAATTTACTCTGACTGTAGCAGAATGCTTTGTTGTATTTCGTCTCGCTGTTCAGGTCTTCAAAGTTGACTCGGCCGTACTTGTACAATTTGGAGGACACCACGACCACGCGGCTGGGGGCGGAACTCTTGAGGAGGTCGAGCAGTAGGTGAGTGAGCAGGAAGTGACCCAGGTGGTTGACGCCTAGCTGCATCTCAAAGCCATCCTCCGTCTTGGAGTAGGGACACTGGTAGACGCCCGCGTTGTTGACGAGGACATCCACCTTGGGCTCCTCCTAAAAGCTCAAGAACAATTGTGCGTTCAGGTGTCAGATTCGTTGGAGAAGCATTTCATTAAATTCATTTGTATTATTCGGAGGTGAGATCATTTGGATTCATTCTATGCTACCGATCAACACCATGGACAGTTCACCTAAACATTGCGCAACAACTCAGTGGAGACGTTAAAGCTCACCTCTTGAATCTCTTGACAAAATTTACGGACCGATCTGAGCGACGCAAGGTCCAACTGTTTGATGACCACCTCCCCGAGCTCTGAGCCCGAATGTCCCTGGATGTCCCGGGCCGCCTCGGTGGCGCTCTGCCGATCCCGGCAAGCCATGATGACGCGTGCCTGGAGCTTCAGTAGTTCCCCGGCTAGGGCTTTCCCGATGCCGCTGTTCGCTCCTGTCACGATGACAGTTTTCCCTCGCATCAAGCCCGCCGGGTACTGGAGAAGCTTGACTGAGTTCTGACGGGGGAACAAGCGGCGCATGACGAGCAGGACCCCGCCGCCGACGACGGCAGCGATCAAAACCGCAGTTGCCATTGACTCAACGAGGAGTGATCGGTTGCGAGCGTAGTGATATGTTAGGTAATTAGCCACCGGAAGTAAACAAACTCGGAGCTACATTAACCCGGATATGTTAGGTAATTAGCCACCGGAAGTAAACAAACTCGGAGCTACATTTACCCGGAAGTAAAAAGAACGGGTGTCGCTGTGCTGATAGTTACTACTTTTGTATCTTTCTAGACTCTAACTCGGGTAGTAATGTTATTTAACTAACAAAAAAGAACTTTACTCTTCAGTTTTGAGTGTTACTATCCCCAACTTACTAAGAAGCAGAAGTTCGAGTCGGAGTCTTCTGGCACCTGTGTGCGGTCCAGGTAAGCAATAATTCAGACTAATCCTTTTATCTCCACCCTTTTTGCGATATTTAGTGACTTTAATCACCCAACGAATTCTATGCTGTCAAAAAATATACCGTGCAGGGTCATGAGGTTGCCAAACAGAAACCGCCTCCAACCCATTATTAACAACTTAGCCAAACATTCGTGTAAGCACTGCAGAGGTGCAGTGAATAAAAAGTCATGAAATAGATAAGCCATTGCGCAAATGCCAAATTCAAAGAATAAATAGAACTCCTTTAAATATTAAAGGCCGTGAAATGTATAAATTGATCCTGGACAAAAAAAAAGTTATATTAAGAATCCGAACTTTTGTTATTGGACACTCCAAAGTGAAGAATTTCCTATTGTAATGCAAAGAAATATTTGGGCCACAGTGATCAAAATTAATGCACTACAAGATTTAAAGTTGTTAACTTACATCGAGCTGTCTTTATTTATTCTTTTCAAAAGCATTTTTTTCTCAGTAGAAACCAATTCTCAAAATGAATAATGTACAATTACCAGATTGAATTAGTATATTTACAAGGCGAGGTTAATGATTGATTTTTTAGAAGCAGTTTGTTGCCCACTGCAGTAGTTTGAGCAATTTTGAACACCTCAATATTTTGTCACACAAACAGTCTTTCTAGTTTGTGTTGATTGGAAGGTGTCTTTATTTGAAAATCTACATGTTAAAAGTAAAATTATACCACGCTTTTCTAATATGACTTGAAAAAGAAAAAAAGTGAATGTTGCTCATGGCTTTATTTGCTTTATTGGCACTTAGTTTTTGTCCCAGATGTCAGCTGTTTGCATGTGCTCACCTTCCCCCTGGTGGCACTTGTGTCATGAGAAGTAAGTGACATGTCACCTGAGCTCATCAAACATCTTAAGCTGCTTCCATGCAAGGCCTGTCAATGCCAATGCTTGTGTGCAACTAAATTAGTCACAGACAAACACTGACTGCTCAAATGTTTTAAACTGCTTTTCTGTCCATGGAATGCAAGTCTTTGTGTTGTTAAGAGCAAATTTGCGTCACTCATTCTAAGTTTCTCATGCTTCTCATGACTGCCAGTCACTTGAAGTCATGTGAGATGGAGGGTAACAATCAAAGACTTGTGTCCATGGCAGTGACCTAAGCGCAACGCTCACCTCCAGACTGAAAACTGCCTCTGAAAACCTAAGTGCCACTTTGCCCGCCTCCTAACTCTGCCCAAATTCAGCCTGACCAATCACAGCGCGACTCAAATTTGCATAACCACGCCCCTTTTGCAACAGCCAATCAGAAAGCAGTATGTATGCGCATTATGCGCATCTGACCAATCAGATCGCTTCGTTTTAAGAAAGCCACGCCCACTCGAACTCTAACCAATCACAAAACACCTCATTTGCATATCCACGCCCACATCTAAGCCAATCGCAGCCGTTTATTCTCATTGCTCCACCCACTTTTAGAGCCCTCAACCAATCCTGGAGCGGTATCCCAGTTTAGAACCGCCTCATTTAAAAAAAATTCTGAAAAATCCTGGCGGAAAAAAAAAATCCTGGAAAAAAAAAAAAACCCCAGGAAAATTTTTTAAAAATTTAGAAAAAAAGTTTAGGTTTTAGTAGAAGATATTTTTGAAGATTTTTTTTTTTATGATGTGTTTGAGAAAGAAGAGTTGATTTAAATGTTCTTTGTAATCAAACTTTATTTTTGCAGAGTAAACATTCAATCACAAGAGTTTCAAGTTGGATGGCAGTCTGCTTGTTGACGAGTGGTGAAGTGGTCGGCCAGCGGGACGAGTGGTAAAGTGGTCGGCCAGCAGGACGAGTGGTTAAGTGGTCGGCCAGCAGGACGAGTGGTGTCTGAACCCAAGACAAAGATCTGCAAGTCAAAAGTTAAGTCAACATTTTGTGCAGATAAAGCATGAACCTTACCAGAGCTAAAGAAGAGTTGTTCATGGCACCAAGTGTTGCAAGCTGCATGGCCAGTTCCTTGCTCACTGTCGGAAAGTAGGGGGGGGGGGAACAATATTGGAACAAAATTGTCATGATTGTGCAATGAGGAGCAGCTCACCTAAGTGCAAATGTGCCTCACTTCTCAGGTTGCCTTGGAGATGAGGACACAACAAGAAAACCCAAGTGTAGCTAGCATGCGGCTTTGCTCTGGCTTCTGTTGTGAGCAGGTACTAGATGACGCACCACACTGGACAGAAAAAGAATAGTCATTGAAATTTTTAAACATTCTGGCTGAAATTAATTGTACTTTATTTTCTTACCAGCAGAGGACTCTTTCAGCATGCCACAATTTGGCTTGAGCTACAGGTGCTTCTACTCCACCCGCAGGTGAATGAGCTCAGAGTGCCTGAGGTCAAACCATGGCTGGCTTTTCACTTTCTGGACCAGGATTTGCCACCCCTGCCTGTAAAGAGAAAGCCCATTGACACAACTCAATTTAAGTTTACTCCTTTTATTTTTAACTGTAGACTGGAACTTTCCGCTGAAGACTTCAGTCGTTTGTGCGCTTGTATCCCAGATGAGTAACAGCAGGCCGCGTTCCTGAAATGTTGCAAAGACTCCTGGACTGCCACGCCTGCACACAAACAAGGTAACAGATTTTGAACAAGTTGGTTTTTTTTGCACAACAATGAGAATTGAGGCAGCCTTTAGAACCTTTAGCATGGTTTTGGAGAATTTCTTGGCCCAGCAGGTGGAGGGTTCAACAGCACTTTTATTGGAAGCTGCACTGCACTGAGAAAGAAAAAAAAAAAGCACGTTAGTGTTAATGCAAAGTTTTGGGTAAATTCGGTCACCTGTTACCATGTTGGACAGGAAGTTGATCATAACGCCTCATTTCCTGATTGCCTGCACCAGCACCATCTGAAACAATGGGTTAAACACGCTTTGATTAGTAGTTAGTCATTAACAGTTTCAAACGTGGAGCTTTTACTTGTCCATGCTGCAGGAAGTTGGTCCTTTGGCGCCACCTGGCGGACAAAACCGGAAGACAATGCACACGCTGAAATAAATTGTTCAAACATTTGTACATGTAGGTGTGCACGTGTTTCACCAGAGAAGAGCGCAGGGCAGCACCGGACTTCTCTTCAAACGGAGCTCGCTGGCCTGAAAGACACGGTAACCTTTTAACTAATCTTGTCAACTTTGAGCTTTACCAGTTTGCTTTAGCAACGTGACATTTGGTGGACATGTTAAGCAATGTAGACCTGCACACGTCTCATGACGCCAGACCTTAAAGGACAGCAAGTCGGCCATTTTGAAACCTGCAGACAAAAAAAAAAAGAAAAGAAAAAAGTCATTTTATGAGGCAATCGTCCTTCCTTTTTTGCAGTAAATTCCTTTCTTCTGTTGCAGATGCAGGCCTGTGGACAGAAAGAGACAATTAGATGGAGTTGGTTTAAAGGACTTACGTGTGAATCCACTTTAATCGAACAGGAAGTCCATCATTTGAGGCTCATTTGGAAAAGTCGCACCTGTAGATAGAAAAAAAAATTATATTCTGTTGTGAATTCATGCAAACTGTCTTACCTTAAGCATACCGGCGTTTGATGCATCGTAGAGGAGGTTAACTGCCAACGCTAAAGCAACCGCTTTAGCTTGGATGCTAGCAAGGTGTAAGTACGTCCAAACTGCAACTTGACGCTGAAAGAGAGCAAAAGTAGTTAGTTTTCAAAAGGCTGAGAAATAGTGAACACTCACCTTGTCAAAGTTTTAAGCGCTGCATGCTTTGGAGAAGCGTGCGGAGGGAGCAGCAGGTGGACCAGCTTCAACGCGACGCTGTCAGAAGTGAGCAAGGGAACGATCGTCGCGTTTGTGACGTCTTATATAGGAATTTTGTGATGACGTCATTAACGAGCTAAAGGAGAAAAAAATAAAAGCTAGATCTTAATGGTGAAGCGAGAAGAAAATTGTAAAGTTTATATTTAGGGAATCGTCGGGGCGCGAACCATGGTCCCATTTGTCGCTGGCGATGACGTTAACCACTCGACTACAGCCTGTTGGATGCCGAACTCGGGTTTTATGTATTTGTAGATTGTTTTGAAAATCTTGTGTAAGTCTGTAACGACAATAAAGTGCAACAAAGCAAATGATTTTGATGTGTCTGGAATGGCCGAATGGATAATGACTTTACCTTGAAGACAGAAGATCTCGGGTTCGAATCTTAGTCGTCTTTCTGTTTAGTTGATAAATGCTAAACAGAGTGGGACTCGAACCCGAGCGGTCCGAATACCGTACGTTGTATTATACCATTCGGCCACAGCGCCATGAGCTATTCGCTTGTCAGTAGGGTTTATTACACCATATTTAGCATGAAGAGCGGTTGATGATTATTGGTGAAATACGGAATTGGTTAACTGTCCTGAATAGTGTAGTGGAGTTACACTCCACCTACCACACGGCAGAACCGCGTTCGAATCTTGGGCTCATCTACATTTATTCTCCAATATAATTGTGCAACGTGGGGCTCGAACCAGAGTCTCCCGCACATGGGGCAAAGTATTTTACCATTCGCCCAACTTGCCGCAGAAATTGAAAAAAATAATTCTGTATTCATTAGGCATTTACTCAAAGGTTTGTACATGTACAAACTATTTTCAAGTCAATTTAGATTTATTGTAGTTGAATAGATAAAGCTTTTGCCTTGCGTACATGAAATCCGGGTTCGAGTCCCACGCTGTGTTCTATTTAGAAGTGACACAGCGTGGGACTCGAACCTGCGGCTCACATACACCAGGCCAAATATTACACCACTCGGCCGTTTTGGCAGGAAATTCTCACCATTTGATTGCAGATTCATTCAGGAACGGAAGCTTTCCTTGGGTAAAAGGAAATGCAAGGGTGAACTGCTTGGGCATCCTTTGTGAAGTCAACTTCCACCGCTCCTGTACAAAAACCAAGACTTGTTGACCACACTCCAGCTCAGCTCAGTTTTTAGGTTTTGAACTAGGCTTTGGGTTTCCATGTGCAAGACATTAAAAGTGGAGCTGCTCCTTTGAGGCTATGATACTGTTCAGGACTCACTTGCTTTTCACTAATGCATTCAATGCAAATAATCTGTCTTTATCTAAAGTCGCTCTGGGAATTAACAGAGAATCAAGAGAGAGTGAGAGAGCAGCGCTTCCTGTTGCCTTGTCTCCAGTTGAGTAATACCTCCTTTTTTCTGTAGCAGTTTGCTTCATTTCCTCAGTGTCTCTCTCTGTGGCGGACGGCTGAAATGAGGATCTACAGGAATATGGGTCACGGAATGCATCACACCGATCCTTCTCGACTTTAAAAACTCAAGAGTGGAGTAGTTCCTAGATAATGTATTGTTTTCTGCGTGTACTGCTTCTTATTGCTACGAGTACGACCTCCGTTTCAGAAGGTAAGAACATCTTTTCTTTCTTGAGCTTCAAGCGACAATGCAGAAGTGCTGTCAAAATTCCATTCCGCAATGAAAGGCTCCCTCTTTTTGACTGTTTTAAAAATGGAGTTTCTTTAAAATATAAATCGTTCTTTCTGGAATAGCGGCTAACATTCTACCATGTGGACTAACACCCGCAGGGAAGAGTAAGAAACTATGCAATGTCGTACCCAAAGATCCATACATCCAAGTGGGATCTGATACTCAGATAGTGTGTGAGAGCTTCTGCGTGCACGGTAGCGTGTACTGGACGGTGGACGGAGTAGTCTTGGACGACAGCTGGATGAGCACCATCAACTCCACACATAGCATCGTGTCCCTGAGGAACGTCACGCGGCGCAAAGCCACGGTGCAGTGCCACCGCGACCATACCAGGGACGTACTCGGAGGCACCATCGTCAGGACATACTGTAAGAATCCATTTTATGCAATTTGAAGAAATAAAAGAGTATCGGTACTTAGTATCGGTGACTATTTGTATTGTTTGTATTCCTTCACCTTGACTAAAATATTGAGATTAATTAAAGTAATTTAAAAAATGGCCCCCAATATGCTTTTTTTTTAAGTCGAAGGAAGTCAGTGTTTAGGATCTTAGATTAAGATTTAGTTGTGGAATTCTGCACCGCCCTGACGTATGTGTAAGAACGGGATTTTTTTGTTTTTGGTCGATGTAGCAAAACCCAGCAAAGTGGTCTGCATCTGGCACTATAGAAACGGATCGTCGGGAGGCGTACCCGAGCTTTTCACGTGCACATGGGAGCAACTTGCCGAGGCCTCTGAGAAAATCAACTACACCGTACTGATGTGAGTTGAATATTTCATCATTTGAATATAAAATAATCATGCGTGATACTAAACGTGCGCTCCTTTTTTGAAGCTCTCGCTCAAACACTTCCCAATGGGAAATCTGCAGCAGCCAAAACTTACAAACATGCACGTCGGAAGATGTGCACCTGTCGGGTTACGTGACTCTGGTGGGCAACCACAGCGTGACAGTGAGAGCCAAAACCAAACATTGGGAGGTCTACTCCGACCCTTATGAATTTAACCCCCATCACATATGTGAGTCACATGAAGGTTATTTCAAAGTCAAACACATGACTGGATTTAATGTTGTGTTTCTTTAGTGCAAATTAGATGTCCCAAGTTGAATGTCCAGGCCTTGTATGGTCATCTACTGGCTAAGTGGACCACATCCACATCCTCAAATAAACACTACTGTCAAGTTAAATATAACCAGGTACCAGCAACGCAACCGACATGCCGATAGATTCCATTTATTTTAATATATATTAATCATTTTATTATTATTAAACTAAATTGATGTCATTACATTACTCTATTTTTGCTGAAAAAATATATTTTTTTTCCCTCAAGGAGGTGCTCAATAAAACTTTAGAACCCGGAGAAAAGGGAAATATGACCATCGAAAACGTAAAGTCCTGCACTTATTACAAAGTTTCAGTCCGCTGCGCTTGGGACAAAGCTCCGTGGAGCGAATGGAGCCAAGAGAAAACTGTTTTGAGCCAACTCAATAGTAAGTTGCATCGTTAAAAGTAAAAAAACAAAAAAGGCTCGTTTGATTGTGTTCAAATTGTCAACTTACCTTGGCAGAGAACGATGTCAAGCTGCGCCTGTGGAGGAAAATAAGAGAATCATACAAAAATGGCACAAGAACAATTGATGCCATGTGGACGGTACAGAAACTTTTCAAATCAATGTGATGAAGATATGATAAAAAAAAAAAAAAACATTTTCTCTTTGCAGGAGATCCCGTCAGCGTGCCAAGGCACATTTACATATTTTATCCAAGCGTCTGCCAACAAGGAACGCGGGATGCAAGTATGTGAGAAGTCAACGCGTGCTCTTCTTGTGAATCAAGAGGCACACAAAGTAGAGCTTAAAGTCTTTCGCAACGGGGCCTTGCTGGCAGAGGACTCGGTTTATGTTCCAGCTGCTGGAGAAAGTAAGTTTTTATGAAATCTAAATCCCCTACGCTAGCCACATGGATTAGATAGAAAAGACATATTGGAAAGATTAGTTGTTGGATTTATCATCTATTAAGTGTGGGGGTTTTTTGTTTTGTTTTTTAGCTGACCTCCCTCAAGTTGCAAACATGCAAACTTCAAGCCGCAAAGGTGTTATTTTGATCAGCTGGGACGCTCCTTCTCAGTTTGTCAGGGCTTACATGATCGACTGGACCCACGATGGGTGTCGCTACCACTGGAAGGAAATCAATTCCACCAGCACTCAACTGTCGGGTAGGCGAAGAAAAACCTTAATGATGTGGTTGGCCGTCTTCCGTCCACGAAAATGGCCCCACCATTAGTTTTATGTTTCACCGTCTGTAATGCTTTATCGACGGGCGCTTTAACAGGAAGAGTGACATCATTGTCAATTCCATATAATCATTCTGAAAGGTCCGGTTATCATCCCTTCCAGGTCTTCTGGCTAATAAGCCGTATAACGTCACCGTCACGCCGCTGTTTGGCGACAAGACGGGTCTCGGCACGCGGGCCTTGCGGATCTGCTCAACGGTCGCAGGTTTGAATCTATCGTTCGATAAGTCGAGGCAATGTTGAAAAGCTACCGTATGCTCCCGACAGCTGCCGCCAATTTCTCCACCATCAAGGTGAAGGTGAGTGACAAAAGCGCCCTTGTGAGTTGGGATATGCAGCGGAAGGATGTTTGCAGCGGGGTGATTGTCCACTACGTTGTTTCCTATGGAACGGGCCACGGAGCCAACCTCAGTAAGTTCAAGTTAGCCACTCGCGATTCATTTCTCGTAATATATACAAATGGATTTTGAATCATGTGTCCGTTTCCAGATGTCACAGTGAATGCTACAAAACGGGAGATTCTTTTGAAGGATTTGATTCCTTACTCCCAATACAGCGTGTGTGTCAAGGCCGTAGCACTAACGGGGGCTAGCGAAAGCAACGTCAGGCATTTTAATACCAAAAGATTTGGTAAGTAACTTTGGAATAGTTTCTCATGACCTCTAGTCTATTCGTCCTTTTTGTTTATTTGGTCGAAATGAACTTCCAAATGACTCACCAACAACAGAGGGAATGAGTGAGGAACCGGTGCCGATACTTCCTTTTTCAAATAGCACTTTGTCGTTACTTACAACAGCGCCGTCTGCTGGACCTGGTGGGTCATTGCACTGCTCGGCCCACATGCAAATGACTACACTAATACTCCCAACAAATACCAAATGAAATATGGTAAAGCAATAATACAAATGTGCTTGTCTTTGGACAGATCCGAGGTTCGTCACTCAACTTTGCGTTATCGGAAGCATCATTATAGTCCTTGTGTTATCTGCGGGGTTATGCTGCGCTATACAGTAAGTGTTTTTTATTGCTTGATAAGAACTTCAAAACAAGGCTTGTTGTATCGTATGAGGTAGGGATTGTGAATGGGCTACTTACCAAGGTGTTTCCTCTCGAGGTACAGGAAATTCCTGCAGGAGCCCCTTCCGAACCCAGGCCTCAGTTCCGTTGCGCTGTGGCCATCAGGAGGCCATCAAAAGGTGACTTTAGCTGAATAGAAAGACTGCAGTATTATGATGTATTGAATTGGCACTAATATATTCTTTATCCTCTGCGAAGAACAGCTAATATTAGTGCCATACTGAAGGGGGAAAGAGCAGCACAATGACGCAGTGACAAAAAGTCTTATTTTTATAAAAAAAAAAATAAAAATGGTTATTACTCTGTTTGATCAATTATGGCATGTTATTTTTTTTCCCCTAAAAAACAAACATTACAAAGGCCTGTTCTTCCTCAGGGTTTGTTCCTTTTTCGGCAATCCAACTATTCACCCGAAACCATCTGCACCCTTGATCCCAACCGAGAAGAAGACAGCGGCTCTGTTTTTACCGTAAAGCCTGACGCACACGACGAGAGGCCGTCTGAACCCGAGGAGACGGGGACTCAGTCTCCTTCTAGAGAATGCACGACGTTGCTCTCTGAAAGCAGCGGTCAATTAAGCTCGTACCGGAGCCAGGGTTCCGTCAAAAGCCCCACTCGTAGTACTGAGAAAGAATGTCAGACTCTGCTTTCAGACAAGCATGAGCAGCTGACAGCATCGCTAGCTATGTATGTTACTGTGGATATGTTTGAGCAAGACCAGGACGGGTGAGAAAAAATGGAAACATCCCATAATATACAGTCAAGCAACTACGGTATAATCTCATTATGTGTGTGCATGTTGAAATGCATCCCGAATTGATACAAATGTTGTACAGAAATAAATATCTTATGCATGAATGGATTGTTTTAAAACAAAAACAAGTTTTTTTTTTTTTTTTATCTGGATGGATTTAGGGTACATTCAATCCATTACGTATTTTTTGGACAACCCTGTCAGATAAGTGAATTTGAAAAAGTGAGCTTGATCAACAACATTTAAAAAATATATATATAGTATACAGAAACACATCTAAAAGGTATATACTTTTAATATATATCTAAAATATACACATATATACATATCTACAAAATTCAGCAAACCAAAAACACCTTTTTAAAAAAAAAAAAAAAACAGTTGAGATGAGGTTTGTAAATGAATGAAAAATCATAGAGTGGCTTAAAAATTTGTTTGCTGGCCTGTGGTGGAGCTTCCACTGTCCCATGTGTGCCATTTGAAAATAAATAGTCCTGCCAGCAAAGTGGCAAATGCAGCACCCGAAACTCCCCCTGCAACAATAGCTGTGCATAAAACAAAACATTTTTAGTGTCTATGTAAAAATGGAAAATCCACTTTGTAGTACCTGTGAAAATTTCCTCATATTCCAAGAAGCTCTTGTGTTTCCGTTCGATAAAAACGGCTGACTCTGTATCTTGGGCGAGCTCTCTTAACTGACTCAAGGTCAGATTGGAACCACCCTAAAAGACAAACTCAATATTATGCTTGATGATTTGACAAACCTTTTCAGTACTTGGTCACTGAACAAATGAAAGTTACAAGGAATGCTACTTCCATAACAACATGAAAAATAGTGAAAAAATATTTACAAGCTCGTCACTAAGACGACTGGTAGGGTGTGAGCGTAATGCTTTTGTTAAGTTATAAATAAACATGGATTTAACGTGTGACGCATCATACTTGTTTGGGTTCGGTTTTCAGCACTCCATCCATTGTATTGTCACCTGGTAGAGAAAAGGGAATTTACAATGACCAAAATAGGCAATTCATTTGAATATTTCTTTACAGGTAACAAAAAATGAATGTACAATACCATCATAATTCGTCACACAGAAAAAAAAATGTTAGAAAAGGCATGTTACTAGGTGGACTGTACATAAAATTGACTTTAGATAACGGAAAATCAAATATTACCTTCACTGTCCTGGTTCTTGCCTAATCCAACGAGGTCACAAAACTAATGCAACAAAGGAAACAATTGTCATGTATCACACATAATGTGGTGTCATCAATGCTGATCTTGACTTTACTAAATATGTGCGAGCACAGCCAGAAGACCTTCAACAAACCATTTTGATGCACAATGATGCACTTCCACATTCGGGACTGCAACGGATGGTGCTAAATACCAGGCCATCTAATTCACCAAATATCGCTCCCCTTGGGTTGTTTTGGAAATGTGACGTCGCACAAGAACTGTTTTGGAATGTGGTTTGAAACAGGAATAACGGCGCAGAAAACGTATGCACGAAGAAACTATGCAAACTCCCCTCAATTATCTGGAGGGTAAAGCTGAGTTTCGAAACTGTTGAGAGTCTTAAACAGACTTTCTTTCAAAACTGCAAAAACAAGTACCACGTGGTACAGTACAGTAAACAAGATACAAGCGTTGTAGCCAATATATTTCAAATAACGCTCGGTTGATTGACATCCGCAGTACAGTTCGACAAAACTATACACCACAAACAATGTGACACTTTATATTCTGGTAAATTAATAGCACTGTGTGGTCAGTGCTTGTTGTGTGATTTACGGAAATGAAACGAATATGCGACAACGAAACAAGCGTTTAAAAACATCTCGGAGAGAAGTTGAACTCAGGCTTACCGTTTTATCGACTGTGCATACGGAGAGCAGAATTAACGCCATTAGCGTTTGCTTCATGTTTTCTTCGTGGAAGACAGTTATTCCGATTTTCTACGCCTCGGACGTCATTTTCCAGTTGACGCCTCGTTACTCCGCTAACACGCTAAGTGTAGTAGCCGACGACAAAATGTTTAAAATGAAGCCGTATTTTTTAAAAAAATAACTCAACCGCTTGATTGGTAACTACTCGTTTGGCCTATGGAAGAGAACGTGCATTTTGGTAAATTTAGGAAACACTAAAGAAAGAAATGGCAAACGTCACATAACGCGACCCGGAAAACTGATGAGCCGTGATTTGTCGTTAACTCAGCTGACCATGTGATGTCATCTTTAGGCGACCGGAAGTGGCAGAGTACAATAAACATTGATGAAATATTGCGTTTTTTCCCACAGAAAATTTCTACTTTTATAAAAATAAAAAAACACACAAAATGCAGGTAAAATGTTAGAAGAACAGTTTAATCATACATAGTCACAATTCTGCCTCCAAAAATGAGTTTGTTTTCTTCATCTAACAGCTGGAAATGTACATAAGGCCACCTGAAAATGTACATGACTTTGACAGTGTGACAAAACTCATATGTTCATATTTATATAATTGACAATATTTTACAATGTTTTTTGCTTACAAGGTAGTAGCCGTTCCAAAATACAGCCTTTTCTGTACAAAAATATTTGTCATATCCTGTGAGGTCAGCAGACAATTAAAAGGCAGCCTCTGATTTTGAGGATTTTTTTTGTTTTTAAAATCCGTATTTTCTTTGAAAAGTGTCACACATCAGAAAGACTATCGACAGTGGATGTTACAGCAGCTCCAGTACAAATAAGAGGCTGGCCTTTTCCCATAGGAGATTAAAAAGAAAATTACACGCCAGATTGTGAAGCCTTAAAAATGATTTTTTTCTCTTTCAAATAACACTTGCTCAGATAAAACTGTATACATAAAATTCAACGGGGCGAAAGGAGTGATGAATATACACACACGTCAAAATGCACACTTTTTGCCTTTTTCCTCCCCACTAAAATGTAGAAGACATCCCATTTACAGCATAAACAGTTACAAATGTACAACTGTACAGAGGGAATAAAAGCATCACTACAAGTTTGCAAGGCCTGTCAAACACCACTAGACATTTTTCTCACTGAGGCTAATAATAATAAGGATAATAATAATAATAATCTTACAATTACTGACTGCACATATACTACATATATTCTACAATTCAAAGAAGCCATCACTACAAGTATTACAGGACAGTTGTATAGGTTTAGATGGCCCCACCGGCATCCAATCAAAAGAGTTGAAAAATACAAACGTTGGAGATTTAAAAATCTGACTTATAAATCCCTTCTTCCGAGTCCCCAGTAATAATTCCATCTCATGTACAATGCTGGGATAAAGCTCCCCTTTACAATTTCGACTATTCTTAGGTGGTGGATGAGTTGAGGAGGGGGCTTAAGTCAATCACAGCGACCGGAAAGCAACAATTAAGAATCACACAAAAAGATGCTACACTAAACTACTTTTTAAGCAAGAGATTATTTAGTACGTAAAATTAGCTCAGAGCAGTGTTCATTTCTTACTTAAAGACACTAAAAAGGATCAAGAGGGGCAAAAAAAAAAAAAAAATCATCATTATAGTTCAACCTACCACAGCATGCCGCCAATGCCTCTCACCACATCATTAAATCGTCGCTGTATAACTTAATACCTTTTTTTTTTTTTTGTTAGTACCTGTTACATCGTGTGACAAATGGAAGTGGGGGAGCCTCTTTGGGCTCAGCCAGTCTCTCTTTGGGTACCAAAACAACTCAAGACTTTTGAGCAGCTGACCGACAAGGTCAACTTCCATCGCTCTTGCTGGCGAGGGAGGAGGAAAGGATGCAAAAGGGGCCGGGGAGGACAAGGCAGGAAAAAGGCCCCGTTTAAAAACACTACCACTGATTTGTTCCCCCGTTTCAAGCAAGCAAAAAGGTCTCGCTCAAAAGACCCGTGGCACCTCACGCATAGCACAGACCTGTGGACAGAGGCGTTTGTGACATTTAGTCTGTGCCATGCTGTTTGAAATCAGTTGCTTTGGCATGGGGACACTGTGTGGGGAAATCAACTCCACGTGGGGTCCTACGTAAATATTCCTGGGCTTAGACGAGTCGCTTTTGAAAGTAAATGGAATTTCTGCCACTCCGTTTCAGCGATTGATAGGTCACTTGCTGGTGTGAATGTTAAGTTTCAGCAAATGTGTTTCTCTTTCTACAAAGAATTTACAAGGTAAAAAAAAAAAAAAGTACAATATGAAATAGATCAATTACATAATTAACAATGGCCTTGTGCTTTACCCAACAAAATAAGCCTGGGACCTCACCACGTGTTAGCTGTCACAGCATTCATTTTAGGGTGAAATTAACTTTTTTGTTTTTTGGGTAATTGCCCCACGGGAAAAAAGAATTGAGAGAAAAATTTAAACATGCTGAGAACATTTGCCTCTTTTTATGGGGGAATCCAAGATGGCGGATTTGACTACATGAGGCCGTTTGCGGGGCCACCGATGGGACCCAACTCCGACCCGCTCTTCATGTAGTACTTTTCCAGCTTGGCCAGAATGTGTTTCCCATAGGTGTACTTGCGTAAGGTGGCAATGTGAGGCCGGATCTAGGAGGGAAGGAATGAATAATAACAACGCTAAGAACAATTCAGCCTTTACTAGCACACCTACCTTGTGCATGATGATTTTGCGCTGAGCAGGTTCAGCCATGTCGATCATTCTTTGGACAACGTAGTTGGCGTACTGGTCCTTCATCATCGTGTACAGGGCGCTGTGGGGGCCGTCCTTCTGGCAGCACACCTCGTCGATCAGAAGAGCTCTCTCGGCACGTGAGGAGTGGATCACGCACTTCTCCACCACGTTGCTGATGGACAAAAAGCAATACAATGGACTCGGTAATTAGCGCTCAGAGAACGAGCCACGCCCGAGAATGTGAGACGCCAAAGGCGAGTTCATAGTACGCCAGTACCACTCTTGGTTCTCTGTGCTCTTAAAATTGAGGACAGAGTAGCAGTGTCATGACTCACCTTGCAAATTTATGTTGGCTGAGTAGAAGGACTTTCCCACGCACTTCTGCAACAATCTTGCTCTTGTCTTCCGGTCTCCCGTGCTCCAAAACATGCTGAATTACGTAGTTGCCGTACTGATCCTGCAAAGGGGAGGCGGGGGGGGGGGGGCAAGATCAACGACGGCTGGGCAAGAGCAACAATTTTGTCAAAATCACGAGACACCCATTCATTCATCTGGCGCTCGGTGAGGTCGGGGAATCATGCACGGTCGCGGCGGCGAGATAAATGAAGACGGCCTCGAGTTGACTATGATGTCATCACTGCGGGAAGGTCAGACAAAAACAGATGCCGCTGGTTTTGCACAAAGAAAAGCGGCAGCATCTTTGCCCCTTTCGGAAATGGGTGATAGACAGTTATGGGGATGAGTTAGGTGTGAGCGGAAGGGAGACAACACCACTCGGAATTTGCTCTCGAGCCACTTTCACCGGTGTCATTTTCCAATTTATTTCCATTCAACGGCAGCGTTTGAGGTCTGTTCATCAAACGAGCGAGCTCGGAAACACCAAAACAAGCGATGCGACGGGCAAACGAGGATCGTTGGGCAGAAGGGAATGCCTCTGTGGTATTACGTGAGAAAGGGGAAAGGCAAGAAAATAAATGACAGCTCGGCAGATTAGGGGACCCCTAAAAATTCACAAGTCCATCTGTCGTAGCGTTAAGATTATTAGAAGAGTGAAGAAAAAGAAAGAAATAAAAACATGGACATCCTTGAGAGAGGCAAATTGCTCTGACCTTGAACAGTGCATCACGGGACACTGTATAATATGTTTTGGGTGTCATCTCCAATGATACGCCTTGATATTTCTGGATGGAATAAGTGAAGGGGAAGGGAAGGGGGGGTGGGGGGTATGTTTGAATATTCACATGTCAGATGTAATGAAAGCTAACACAGCACAAATGCATTTTTTTTTTTTTTTTTTACCTTTAGCAAACACTGACTAGGAGGCTAAAATATGAAATGTTGGAGACATGCATATATAACACGAGCACAGCAATGAGGACGAAACTATAATTGCTAGAAGAAGGCGGTCGTGCTTACCTGACCCAGCTGCTCCGAGTGCTGATGCAGCTCTTCCAGTATTGGCAAAGTCTGCTCCTGGGTGCAGTGCTCCAAAATCCGTTGGATGACTCTACAGCCGTAGGGGTGCGTGGAGAGGACGAAAACCTGCAAGAGCAGCAGGAAGAAAAACACACGATTAAAAAAAAAAAAAGTTTTTTTTGTTTGTTTTGAAAACACACACACCGCACAAAACCAAAAATCAACAAAGGGAAATTCTATTTGTGCTTGAGGTGCAGTTCAGGTTTTTTCAAGCAGACGACACACCCAGTGATTAATTGCGACAATTTCAGTCGAGGTTTCAACCCTTCGTTAATATAACACACGCAACACGTACCTGGCCTTGGAAGGCATCGATAATGAACTGTAGCGCTTGAGGCTGCACACACTCAATGCACTTCTGCACCACATGGTTTCCATTCTGGTCCTTCACGCACTTTAAAACATGGCCATCCAGCTCACGAACAATGTCGCTCTGAAAGCAAAACCATTTGGCGAGGAAAAAGTTGAGCTCTTTCACAACGCTGTCGCGGCGTTGAAACGAAAGCCTCGAGTCTTTCGGTATGAAAAGAATCAATGCGAGAAGAATCGCACTTACAATTACCTGCTGGTCAGAAGAAATGGACTCCAGGGCTTTTTGAATCACCCTGCAGCCGTACATCTGTAAGGCCAGCGGGAGGACATGGCCGCGGATGCGAGTGGCCAAAGCCAGCTTCTGGTCAGCGCTACCAAACTGCAACGCAGAAATCCCAACGTCGAAATCAGACACGACTCTACTAAGCAAGTCGCGGTTGAATTGCTCCCGCGCACCTCGAAGAACTTCTGGATGACGTAGTTGCCAAACACATCTGTCATCAGCTGGTACGCGGCTTGGAGAATCTCTCCGAAAACCATCTGTCTCTCAGCGGGACTGGCCCGCTCCAGCTTCTGCTGGATGAATCTGGCCAGAGAGAGAAAATGCAAGTAAAAAAAAAAAAAAAAAGGATTCTCAAAATTCTTAAAATTGGGATTTCCCAAACCTGGATCCATGTTGGTCTTGAGAGAACTCCACCATGTGTCCAGGCAGGTCTCGGAGCTGAAGGTTGGGGAAGCGGTTGTTCCTAAAGTCTTCCAGGAGGCGGCTGCGGCCGGACGGCATCACGTCCGAGCGGCTGTAGCGGGGCCGAGCCGGCGGGAAGAGCTGGCTGCTGGAATTGAACAGGCTGGTGGTCCCGCCGGCGCTGCGGTACTTGGCCTCGGCTCCGGGTGCTGCGGAGATGTAACGCCCGCTGCCATTTGTCAAGCCACCTGGGATTACAGAACAATAGCCATCATCATTAAAAAAAAAAAAAAAAAGAAAAATCTGGTTAGTTCATGCAATTGCGGGAAAATGCTATATCGGCTATATTTATGCTCTCACCGAGGTGAAGGCTGGAGGAGGACCCGTGAGAGGAGGGCAGAGAAGGTGGGGGAGTGAGAGGGGAGTGGCCGGGGGTGAGTCCGATGGGGCTGGGTGAGGAGGAGTAACCCAGGCTGTTGTAAAAGGGCTGGCCGATGGGAGTTAAACTGCTGCTGCCGCCGCGCTTGTAAAGCTCAGAGCTTGTCAACAGGGAGTCCCTGCGAGACACGCTGCTACTTGTAGAGCTCGGCACTACAAGGAGAAGGAGAGCCAGGGGTTGGAATCAAAGCAAAAAAGTCCAAACATCGCAAGGAACCCCCGGCGTTTGCGGACTGACCCGAAGAGCCGAATCCTCCGAGAGCGGACGCCAGACCGACGCCCAGGGAGCTGCCGGTGCTGCTGAAGCCCAGCGAAGAGCTCTGCGGCGGGGGCGGAGCGGACGTATGCGAGAAAAGCGAGCTGCTCTGAGAGGTGTTGGGAACAGAGAAGGAGAAGGAGCTCGATTGCAGGCCGCTGTTCTGCTGGGGGGCCTGTTGCTGCTGAGGTTGGGGTTGAGGCATGGAGCGGTACATGCCGTTTGCCGGAGGGCCCGACATGTTGTTCCCAGAACCTGACGCAGACGCTGCAGCTGCTGGTCGGGAGAGAGCAAAGATCGTGATGAGGCTAAAACGAATCATTTCCTGGTTGGGTCGAACCACTTATCCATACATTGACCATGTCGACTTACCAGCCTGCGCTGCTGCAGGATTGATGAGCAGAGGAGTCTGCACTAAACGAACCGGTCCTCCAAGTCCGGTCCGAGCACCAGGGCCCATGACCAGGGCCCCGGTCTGATCGTAGTAAGCTGCAGGGGCCAACACCTGATAACCTGAGAGGGAGCATGAGAAAGCAAATCTGTCAGCAGTGAACACGCAAGCTGCGTTTCGCATGGCACGATGGATTCCAGGACGTGCGCTGACCGGACATTCCCGCGTAGGCCAGTGCGGGGTTTGCGGCGGCAGCCGCCGCCGCCAAAGATTCCTGCTGGCTTTGTTGACCTTGCCCGGGCGTGAGCGGACGCTGGTTGTTACCTGTGCGCATTACCTGCTGGCGGGAATAATAATGTCAAAAATAATTGATGCACGTAGCAAAAACGGTTTTGCAACTCCATGTGGGAATAGTGTAACAAGAGCTTTCGAGCTCTTACCTGAGGTTGGCCTGGCCCTGGTCCCTGATTGGATGCTTGCTGATTAGCAGAGTGATTGGCAGTGGATGCGGCCTGTTGCTGAAAAAGATTGGCTGGGTACACACCCCAAGGAACACCATAGTACTGCGGTGGAACCACCGTGGGCCCTGCAGAGAGACAAATAAAACACACTGGAGAACGACGGTGTTGCCAAGTCGTCCGAAAGATGCGACAGTCCATACGTGGGACCGATTGCAAAAGACCTGACGTGTCATGTGATCACCTGCAAGAGTAGCCGCCGCCGCCAAGCCTGCTGCGGTGTACGGATCGGTTCCGGGGGGTCCGGCGTTGATGATGTAAGGGTTTGGCACAAATGCAGGAGCGAGGCCAGCTAAGTGGTAGTTCAAGAAGATAAAAAGTAGATTAGCAAGGGTATGTAATAGCGCTACGGTGGATCACGTCAAATACGGTACTACCAAGGTGCTGCTGTTGAGCCGCCGCCAGAGCGTACTGTTGCTGCTGGGCAGCTGTGAGCTGCTGAACAGTGAGGGGATTTGACCGCTGGAACAACTGCAAATGGACCAACGAGCGTTAGAGCCGGCGGCAAACTCACAATTGACGTCCTTCGTTCAAAAACACACCTGCTGCTGAGAGTTGTAGTCAAACAACCCCACTGGCGTTCCAGAGGAATCCACCTGAATCTGGTTCCCGGCATATTCAAACTGGAGGGACTCCACGCCGGCTTGTTGCTCCATACCACCCATGTTTTGGGCTTCTTGGTTCTGAAAGTCCTCCACCGGGCCCTTGTTGTGGTTCTGTTGTTGCAGCGCATGAGCAAGGTTGTGTGCGTGAACGTGGGCGTGGACATGGTGCTGGGCCATCATCTCCAGTCCCGCCTGGTTCGGGCCCATCCTCTCCACAGCCTCAGTTGGAGAAGCTTGACGGCTTCCTGGAGTTGGACTGAAGGGCAAAGAAATCCCGTTAGGACGTGAGAAAATAGGTTTGATATTTCGCTTAAAATAAAAACATACTTGAAGTCTTTGCAGTCTCTGTCCATGCCATTTAGTAAACTCCTTCCGTTGGCTTTTGTGGCATCTCCGTCATCCCCCACTTTCAACTCTGGGCTCTTGTCTTCCTCAAAAGGAGAAACTTTCTCAGTGCCATCGTTCTTCTCTCTCCCGTCCTGGTCCGTATCGCCTCCGCCCTGGTATTAGTGACAACAAAAGCTTAGCAAAATGTTCATCCCATTTTGCAAGAAAGTGCATTTCAACTCACATAGCCGCCGTTCCTGTACCGGGCGTCCATCTTGTCGCCAGGAGACGAGCTCAGGACGTACTCCACCATGCTCACACCCAAACCGCCGCCCTCCGAGCGAGGCGACAGCACGGAATTGGCATCGCCGTTGCCGTGGAAACCCTGACCCGGTCGTCGCTGGACCATGATTGGCTGGGAGACTGAGTGGTCTAAAGAAAAAGGCTGGCATCAAAGACCTACAAAGCTGGCCATAAAACTTTACGAACGAATAAAAAGAATATCTATTTCAAGTTCTTCACAGACGACGGGGATTAAAAAAAAAAAAAGGGGGGGGGGGGTATGACTCACGTGATGAGCCCCATGCATTATCCCTCCACTCCTCTCCAAGAAGCATTCCTTTTCTTCCATCCTTCGCCAGTTCATCGGAATCCCACAGCTTTTTGGCTGGCAAAAGCTGCAAATGAAACAAAACGCCATCAAGCCGTGCTTCTGAGTTCTATTTCGATGACAAAGGCGCCTTACCTCTCCCATTCCTCTGGACTCCAAAGCAAGAGCTTGAAAGTCGTAGTTCATTTCATCCACAGCGCGGACCTGAGACGAAAAGGAACACAAATCATCCGTGAGTGAACTCGGTTGCTATCGCTGACAGTAACTCGACATAATGACGATTTATCCGACTTTCTCCGCCAAATGCGCGCTACCTGATCAACGTGATTGGGGTCCCCGGTAGGCCAGCGGTGCTTGCTCGGCGCGCAACCCCCCAGCTGTTCCCCGGGCTGCCTCTGGAAGAAGTATCCGACCATAGCGTCGTCCTGCGAACGACCGCTCAGCGGCGGCTGCGGCGTTCCCGGCGTGGGGTTGCCTGCCCTGTCCATGCCTTGTAAGTGGGGGCCTCCTGAAGCCTGGCCAGCCACTGCGGCGAGGGGCCCTCCGCTGTGGACCCTGACAACTCCGGCATCAGGAGTTCCATTTGCATGCAGCATCCCACCTCTCGTCTCCTGCCAGGCCACGTCATTCATACCTAGGATGCTGCATGGAATGCTCATTCCACGGGAAAGCCTAAAGAGAAACAAAGACTCGCCATTTAGGTCTTTTTTTCCCCCCCTTCAAGACATTCAAGGTGAACAACCGACTGTTGTTGCTTGTAAAGACTAGTGGGTCCTTGGACTTTAAATGACAGCAGCATCTTGTGATGGTTGTTGTCATATTGTTTTCTGTTGTCATTAAAAATCCATACAAAATGAGCTTGTGACATATTCATCTTCAGTATTTATGACACTGATGCCATTGTCTTGTAATATTGTCTTTGCTGCAAATGCGTGTACAAAACTTTTGTCTTGCTGTCCAAGCGGGGATTTCATAACGAATGTTTCAACTTAATTTTCACATTGCATCATTTCAAGAGGCGTCATCTACTACATTAAATCAGTCCTGTAAGCAAAATGGCAATTTCTTGAGCATTTTCTTTGTTAACCCAACAATGCTATTTCCACAGTTATATAGCTTGTTAAATTGACAGTCTAAAGACCAAAGCAGTAATAGCTGGCCTATTAAGGTGACCATAATTTCAAACTGAGAGTGCTGAATTACAAATTACAGTTAATGAGGAAACGGAAAAAGAACAAAACAAGCGCCGCTTGTTAGCATTCGTCGTTAGCTTCGCTCGTGCTCGTATAAGCGGCGTTGTTGCATCGCTACAACTGAGCGAGGAGTGTATAAATGTGTAATAACGACTTAGCAACACACATCGCCAAGCGAAGTGACAGTTTGAGTTACGCGATATACATAATTGACATTTTCAACAGCGTATACAGGTTGATGCGGCAAACTGACGCTAGGCTAGCTCGACAGACGAGCTAACTAGCCAGCTAGCTGCTAAACGCTGCTAACTTGGTAGATTGCACGCCTGGGTATCAATAATGGACTATTTGTTTGATCATTCCGGTGTTTTGGTTCACTTTGATCCCAAGGTCCAATTTAGCTCCACACGCTAGCTCGTTTTTCTGGCATTAGCAAGCTCCATGGATAGCCAGGGTAGAGCTCGACACCCCTGGCCTGTTTATTATGGCTTGTCTGTGCATAACATCAAAGTTTACTTTGGAAAATCAGCATTGCAATTTTTACAACGAGCATTTGGGTGCAGTGCTTGATGTCGGGTGATGTTTTGCCGGTTCGTACGGTCGATTTTATAACACGGAACAAGCAGACATTTCGCATCGGTGGCTGTGCTAGCGCCACTAGCCTAGTTGGTGTTGTATGCGAGCTAAAAGCAAGCAAACACTCAGCGGTTAAACAACATGGCACCCCTTCAAGTTCCAAACAGAGGGGCCTTAACCGCTAAACAAAAGGGGAAATGCTCGCACAACGGCGTCGGTGTGTAAAACACACACGCGGCGCCACTTTGTTCCGTTCATCGACACTGAACAAAAGAGCTCAGAATACTTACGCGTAGTCGTTTGGAGGAAGGCTCCGGGCTTGAGGCACGCCGTAAACCAGATTCTATATTGTTTTGTTTCCTTGGAGAGAGCGCTGATTTCTTTTTTTTTTTTTTTGCAAGGCTTTGATAGCCTCGGCTAATAGTTGGCCCGTGATGCTGCCCCCTTCATGTAAACAGTGTGAAGTGCACCGTCGTGCGCACAGCAGCGTAAAAAGAAAAGTCCCCTCCCATTCCAACTGCTTTGTTCGTTATAGAGGTCCATTCTGGCTTTTTTATTTGTGTAATCTACTTTGTTACTTTGATTTTAAGTCAGCTGGTCTTATTGCTCAATTACTTGGTCAGCTGTAACTAAAAGTCTGCTGGGGTTTAAAAATGACAAATGACCCAGGAGAGAGCTGCCGAACTAGTTTGACAACAAAACAAACACGGTTACGTATGCATAAATGTACTGAAATCTAAGTCTAAAGAATAAATAAATAAGTGTGCTATAATTCATGATCTTTGTGTTATTTTGATGAAAGCATCTCACAGGCATTTATTACCTTGTAATTATTTTTAAATGGTGTAAAAATAATCAAAGCATGCCTTAAGTGATGTGATTGTTTCTATTATTTTTGCAGACTCAGTACGAAATAATGGTGATTCGACTCCTTGCTGTTTTTAACCAGCTCGTTGACGAACGACCCACCCTACTTCCGTTGCTTTTCCACCCAAAATGATTTAATTCTGCGTCATTACAATTATCCGTGTTATACTCGACGGCCGACATGACATATATATGCAAATTTTAAGAGCATGAAAGTAAACATTTGAACGCAATCATTCAAACGAGCCCTCCCCGAAAGAAAGGGGGGAACCCAAGCGAGCTCCAATCACCAGTTGCTACACAAACGGAAAGTTCCCCTCCCTGTTTCCGATTGGACTTCTATATTTAGGAAAGCTCTCTTAGCTTTATAAAGAGATCTCGCCCAGTTCTCAGGGCACGTCAAAAGGTAGTTGACACTGAAGCCGGTTTTTCTGTCGATTCTTTGTGGACTTCCACCATGGGGAAGGAGACGCAAATGGCGGTCGACATCCGCAAGAAACTGGTCGTGGTGGGCGACGGCGCATGCGGTAAAACGTGTCTACTCATCGTGTTCAGCAAAGACGAATTCCCCGAGGTGTACGTCCCGACCGTTTTCGAAACGTACGTGGCGGACATCGAGGTGGACACCAAGCAGGTCCAACTGGCCTTGTGGGACACCGCGGGCCAAGAGGACTACGACAGGCTGCGGCCGCTTTCCTACCCGGACACTGACGTCATTTTGATGTGCTTCTCCGTGGACAGCCCGGACTCGCTGGAAAACATCCCGGAGAAGTGGGTACCCGAGGTAAAACACTTCTGCCCTAACGTGCCCATCATTCTGGTGGCCAACAAGAAGGATCTACGCAACGACGAGAACGTCAAGAACGAGTTGTCCCGACTCAAGCTGGAGCCGGTGAGGCCCGACGACGGCCGAGCTATGGCCATGCGTATCGGCGCACACGACTATTTGGAGTGCTCGGCCAGGACGAAAGAAGGCATCTGGGAGGTGTTCGAGACCGCAGCTAGGGCAGCTTTGCAAAAACAAAAGTCCCGGAGGCCGAGTTTTCTCAAAAAATGCGTTTTGATGTGACTTGCAGGTGCTATGCCAGGGACTCTCCTAGACGGAAGGCCCGTTCGGGCAGTGCCCCACCCTTCCTAAGCGTGGCCAAAAAAAGACAATACTGGCTCCGAAGACATTCTTTTGGCCACGCAATCGTCTGTTAATGCTGCAGGGAGTGGTTTGGACAGGATCGGGACTTTTATGTGCTGAAACATGACCTTTTATTTGCCCTTATTACTCACCGGTTGCGTTCAAATAAGAGTAATAGAGTCGCTTATGATTCAGATTATTAGAGCTCCTCAAAGGTCTGTATTTAGACCACTAACAATTGAAAATGCACCCAAAAAACAGTGCGTATCTGTTAAAAATGGAAGCAGTAATCTTTTGCACATATGTCCACTTGTTATTGTTAAACGAGTGTCTTTAAATTAATAAGTTGCACAGCATTCTACCCAGTTTTGTTTGGTACGAAATGATGCACTATAATAGTGTTCTTTTAGAAATGGAACAAAAGTTTCACTTTTGGGGAAAATGAATAATTGTTGGTCATTTTTACTAAAGCTCTACAGGAATGCTGCAGAATGTAAAAGGAAAACAAAAATAGTATGGCCGCGCTTTCAAGACCGTGTGTAGTATTTTCTCAGTCCATATTGTCCCACCAAAATGTAATATTTTGGACTCGGGACCAACAATGCAGTCCAGTGCAATTTTTGCAGGTGTTAATGAAAATAGGCTACATTTTTTTTATGTCATTCAGGTACATTTTAACGATATTTTTCTCGTCACTGGTGTTGTGTTGGGAGGGCTGAGTCTAAATCGAAAAACATTTTTGGAGCCAAGCATTAAGAGTATTGACTATTGAATGTATCTCCTTGTCGTGGACAATGTGTGCCATGCTTTTCGGTTACTATGTCTTGAGTTGATCATTTTGGCAAATCACTGTTGACTATAAAATGTGTAACTTTGTTTTTACAAGGTAATAGGGGTGCTTGTTTAAGATGGATATTCTGAAAGAATTAGAGCATTCAATAGTTGTCCCATTTAAAAAAAATAAATCAGACTTATGTAAAAGTCACATTCCCTGCCTGCCATGTGTTGCTGAGCTTTTTGCTGACTTCCAGGGCAGGAATGCATTGTGTTGCACCTCCTGATTATTCCCACACAAACTCCCCTCTTGTGTCTGTAATTGTTAGTGGATTTGAATTTACACGTTTTACTCAGATGGTCTCGTTTGCATTTGTCCATTTTTACAACTACGCTGAAGAAAAGTGCTGAGTATGTGCCAAATGTAACATTTTATGCATATGGGTGTTATATTTATAATACATTGCTTGTTTTTAATGGGCGATTTGGAGCATTGTATTTTTTTGTAAGCAAACAGAAATTTATTTGAAAATAAAAATATGATGTGGTGGGTTGCCATGTAAATGATGTCATTATTTTTTTTCTTACTGTATTTTTCTCCAGTTTACAAAAACAGTGATAGAAAAGGAAAGCAGTCAATACTTTTGAATACTGGATTAAAACCCAAATCAGATGGTTTGTATGATTAGATTGTCAAAAATATATTTGCCAATATTAATACTCTGACAATGATCGAAAGCATATCGAGGACATAAGGTGTATGCAGTAAAAACTGTCTTTAATGACGGAAACAGGATTTAAATAGTACAATACAACATACAAATGAGGCAAAAAAAGATGGCGGTGTGAAATGAACAAAATGCGTAATAATAAAATCAGGGGTGACCAGTATCGCAGATACAGATGACATTTAGTGCACAGTTTTGTATTTCATTCTTGGAATCGTCTTTCTGTTCCAAAAACTGAGCCGTTAAATTAGTTAAACTGAGAAATAAAGGGGAAAGGAATATCCAATTCCACCTGGTTGTCACCAACTCTGAGGAATTTTTCCAAAGTTTGACTTTTCTCCTTTAGGACTCGAACAACCTCTGCATGGAAAGCCTCCACATATTTCAGCATCAAGTCAGTGGAAGATTTGATGTCAGCCTGAAGCTGTTGAGTGGGAATCTTCTGAATTTTTGTCGCGACAGTTTGAAGATAGCCGCTAATGATGCGATGGAACGTTTCAATCTGCTCAACAACGCTAGTAACGATACGAGAGTCGATGACTTCCTGGTATAAGTCGGTCATCAAGGCGGGGATCTTCATTGCATCTTGGGATTTTAGAATTTGGAGCAGCCTCTTAATTAGTTGAGAAAAATCCCTGAGAAGATCTTCAACTGTGTTGCCACCCACCTCGACATTCATCAAAGTTTTAAACGAATCAGTCAGCAAGTCTCTTCCAGAAGCAGGAATTGCTTCAAAGACTACTTTGGTGGTTGACGAGACGAACTTTGAGACTTTCTGACATGCCTCCTCGCATACATCGGTGATAAAGCGACGCCATTTTTGATAGACCTCAAACCCAGACAGTCTTTGTGCATACCCTGGGATTAGGAACTTGGTTTCTCTCAGGAATGTAATCGCAGCGTCCAGAAAAGTCTCGACCCTATGTTGGTATTTTCTAACGAGAACATTGGCCTGATCTTTAACCGATGTCATAATATCGGAGGGATTAACTGCCGCGTAGTTGTCGACGGCCTTATTCAACCACACCGTACCGTGTTTTCTGGCTTGCTCGAGTGTCGCGACAACAGGAGTGGTGACCCTTTGGACGACCACAGGTACGTTCTTCTTCAGTCCGAGCATCATCTCGTATGGCATCTCCGTGTTCCAGGTGGTCTGAATATTCAGCTTCTCAGAGTTCATCACAGACATCTTCAAGGCCAAGATATCAATGTCCATTTGTGGTTCACTCTGCAGAACAACAAATTGTTAAAACATTTTAGAATTTAGTTTCAGGATTCAATGAAAATGTGACTCGCAAAAAAGTACTTACAGGGTAGCGACCATAGAGTCTTGCTCTCGCTTGTGCGGGTTTCTCTGTCTCCATCTGCACTCCGATGTGACCAGCAGATGGGGTGGACAGAGTGAAAACAAGACTGTTTCCAGTAATCTCCTGGTGGACTTCCATGGTTTCATGAGGAAGATTGACCTTTAGCAAATTGCTGATGGAGGCGTCAAGATTTTCAGAACTTAAGATGATGGTGCTACCATGGCTTCCTTCCAACAGCGTATGTTTTACAACAAGGACAGAGGCCATCTTGAAACCACCGACTAGGTTGACGTTGGTGTTGCCTTGGATGTTTCCTGTCAGAAACTCACATTCCGATGAGGCGGATGCATCGAGTTTGACAACGAAGCTGTCCTTGTTGAGAACGCTCGTATTGCTTTTCAGAGTGATCATCGGTGCTTTCATCGAAAACTCGTAGGTCAAATCGCCCATCTTTGGAATCCTTATGCTCTGGATTTTGGGTTCTGGGTTCTTCATGTATTTCATCTTGGAGCTCATGTCAAAGGTCTGCTTAGTGGTAGTGAGGAGATTCCTGAGGCCAGCATCTTCCCACAGTGAGAAGTACTTCACTTCTGAAGTCCCCATTCCATAATACGGCATCGCTATTTCAGGAACAGTGATTGGTCGCCTCAAGATGTCAAGATTTGCTTCTCCGTTCATCTGGCAAATGACATTCATCTCAGTTTCACCATTATCCATTTTGAAGTCATGGGAATATCTGTTTTGATTGAGTCTGGCCATTGCAGTCCAGCTGGCTTGCTGCACTTCGGAGTTTAGGGTAAGAGAGATGTCATTCTCGAACTCCATCTTTCCAGACATCTTGAACGGAAGGAGAAGTTTGGAATTTCCTTTATTCTTGGTGTCAAACGTGAGCTCCGTAGGTGTGATCAAGGCGAGGGCGGAGCTTGTAAGAGTTCCCTCAATCAGGTTTGCCTCATGGGTGGCAGTAAGATCAATTCGCATGTCTTCAACACGAGCTTGGAACTTCATGTCAAAAACGCTGGCCTTCATCACAGGCGTTTCCGTTTCAACTTTGGCAGTAACGATCGCGTGGCGGAAAATGTCGATATCTGCAACCACGTTCTGATTGGACTTCAAATCTTTGCAGCTGGTTGCACCGACGAAAGTCACTTTGGCTGTGTGAAGATCCAGGACTACGTCGATGTCACTGCTGTGGGTTACCTCATCTGCGTAATCCCGAATTGCGTATTTGGCATTGGCCAGAGTGTTCATTTTCAGTTGGGCGGAGCCTGCTCCAATTGCGAGATTAGTCTTTTGAGTTGATGACACGTGAGTGAAAATCTTGAGGGGTGACATGTTGAGGTCATGATTATAGTTTGTATTGACCGTTGCAGAGAGTCCATCTTCCAAGGCGTACAACATGTTACTGACAAGATCAGCGGAATACAACTCCGTTGCTATCTTTGCAGTAGTGTCGGCGGAGCCTTGACCTGACAGGCCATCGATTTCCGTCGTTCCCTTGTGGTCCACTTTGAAAGACGACTGATCGATTTTAAGATACTCGGAAATTGCCAGACGGCTCATCTCGGGGACAGCCAAATGCGCATTGGCATCGACGGTGAACTGGAGGACCTTCAGAGTAGACGTGGCCTGAGAATTAAAGTTCACTTTGAACTCCGGTGTGACTGCGGTCGTCGTGGTGTTGGCCAGATCTGCGGTAGTCCTGAGTTTGTAATGCGGCGTGTTGATCTTAAACTGTCCGTATAGTTTTCCGAAACAGGGAACCTTGCTCATATCTGTCACTTTTTCTTTCAGGTCCAGTGTTAATGTGTCATAATCAAAGGATTGAATTTTCAGCACCATTCTCATGACGTAATCCTTCATGTCGTCAATCATCTGTTTGAAGTCGAAGGAGTGTAGCGCATTGGTAAGATCCTGAAGAGGTACCAGAACCTTTTTGATCAAAGGCTTGATGTCAATTGACCTGAGGTGGGAAAATCCAGACTGAATCTTTTCCCTCACTTGATACCGCTTCATCATTTTGACAACCTCATCCATCACTTGTCCGATCATCTTCTCAACTTCGTACTTGGACAGGATTTCCTCGGTTTTTCTGTAAATGACGGTGAATCTATCGGCGATGCCGTGTTTGTCGATCCAAGCTGTGATAGCCTCCTTGACTCTTTTCAGCAGATTGATGACTTCTGTTGGCAACTTGGTCGTCAGGTTAGTCAGGACATTTTCGACAGAGTTGACACGTTTTCTCACGTCTTGGGCAAAACGGCTCAAGTCGAAGTTGTCGATGGCCTTCTTCAGGTCAGATACTTTCTTCTGGATCGTCGTACTGATGTCATACTTGGTGTTGATGTCTTTCAGCAATTCGATGCTGTTGTCCATCAGCCTCATCGCCGTCTTTTTGACATCTTCAATAAGTGCCGGAAGGTCCTCGGTGAAAGGGATCTGGATGAAATGGCTATCCATGTTCTTGTCATACTTGACGAACCCAGACACACTGTAGACTTGACTGTCTTCACTCAAGAGGTTTGTGGTGACTGCTCCTCTCATGTCAATGGCCATTCTCTCTGCTTTGTTGTAGGCCTCGAATTCTTGATCCAAAGCGTGCTCATTCACCTTGGATTTAACTTTCAGGTGAACACTTTGTTCTCGAAGACTCATGGTGCCGCTGAGCTTGTTGTCCACGTTGGTCTTGATTGCGGGTCTGCCTTCCATCTCATGACTGGTCGAGCCTCTGTACTCGAACGAATGCGTGAGAAGCAGGGGTTCAGCTTTCAAGAGGAATTTGCTGTAAAGTTCCCCGCTCTGCTCTCCGTAAAAAGACACTCCGCCGTTTGAGTTGAACAAGGCGTCGATGGTGAGGGAGAAGGGTTCGGCGGCAGCGTTGATTTTACTGTCAAAGCGAAGAGACTGAGATTTGTAATCTGCGACGTTGTTGAATTTCACAGTCAGGCCTGCAACTTCCAAATCCGTGGCGTGTGTTATCTGAGATCCCAGGAGTTGACCGTTGGTGTTGCACTTTGTAGACAAGGTCATGTCCATAAACTTGACTTCATAAGTGTGCTTGAGTTCATCGCCCGAGAAGTCTCCCATCAGTGTTCCCGTCAGCTCCATGTTGTAGGGTCGAGCCTTCAACCGGGCATCATTGTTAAAGTTGACCTCCATGATCTTCAGATTATTTTTAATGATAACAGAGGCTGTCAGCTTCTCCATGGTAACTGTGATGTCATGCATGTAGGAGTTCCTTGCGCTAAGGACATTGTCTGTCTTAGTGTGGAGGGTTAAAGATCTCGACGTAAGAGAAAGGGAATTTGAATTCTCGGTCCTCATTTCGTTTAACGATCCAACGATATTGCTGGATACAACGAGGCCATCTTCGCTTACTCTGAAGTTCATGGTGTTTCTTGTGTTGAACGCCGAGATGTCGCCGTTCAAGATCCCATTGAGGTAGACTTCGGAGCTTGCGAGTTTTCCCTCGACGTTAAAGTCAACCTTGTTGCCTTGGACGCCCCCCTTTGTGGTGAGAGACATGGTGGCACCGTTGGCATCAAGTCCACTGTGGAAAATATTCTCAAATGTCAGTCGGTGGTGCTGAGCAGTCGTGGTGCAGCTGGTGGTCAGGCCGTTGGCGTTGAGGGCCAACGTTGCCTTGTGAGAAGCCAGGCTGGAAAAGATGTTCATGGAGGCATCGGCATTGAGCTCTAAGCCTGAGGGATTCAAGGAACCAGTGAGCAAAGAGTAGGCGCGGTTGACTGTATCTTCAGCGGTACTGCCGATCCGGAGGCTGGCTTGAGCTTCGGAAGCTGTGACCTCAACTTGGCTCTGGAGGGTTCTCTTCCCGGCTTTTGTCACCGAGTTTGAGACAAGGCTCAGTTTGACATCCTTATAGTCGAGGGTGATTTTAGTCGAGTGTTTAACGGGGTCACTGTTAATGTTGGTGTTGGATTCGATATTAAGATTCTCATTCGCGTATATAGCCTTGATCTTATTGGTAACTTTCAGGATGTCAGAGTTTGCTCTCAGTATGCTCTCCAATCGGAGTTCCTTTTTGACACGGTCGGATGAGAAGGTGTTGAGATAGGTGGTGCTAGCGGTTAAAGACCCAACGCCGACACTTCCGTCGGCATTGATGTCGCCCAGTAGCTTGGCTGAATCAAGCGTGAACTTCTTGGTAAGATCCAGAGATGTTCGCAAACCCAGCGGGGAAGCGGCTTGGATGTTGTATTTTCCCGAGGACGTTACATTGTCTGAGACGGCAATCGTCTCCTCTATGTTAAGCCTTGTACTCACAAATTCGTGCTCCAGCGAGCCGCTCAGGGTGAATTTCAGTGTTTTCTCATCTGTATCGGTAACTTCTGTAGCTCCTTTAAAAAAGAAAAAAAAAAAACAGTGACATTATAATACCGTGTCATTGTTGAAATTCTTTTTTTTTTAAATGCTCAGTCAAAGAAATCAAATTACCCTCAGTCGTGAAAGACAGAAGATTGAGCGGACTGTGAGCCTGAACTTTGAACTTGGCCAAATAGTTTGGAGAGTCCACGGTATTGTTACCCGCCGACACTGTCGTCTCCCAGTTGTAATAGTTGCTGTTCATCTTAGCAGACACGTCCACCATCCCAAGAAGCGGCAGAGTCACCTCTCGCTCGGCAGGGATGGTAAATTTGGGAGTTTCGATCCGCTGCCTCGCAAGCGCCGCACCGAGCGAGGGCATGTCGAACAACTCCTCGGAAGATTTGCCTCCAAGTGGCAGAGGGATTCGGATGGTCACGTAGTTCTTGTTGAACTGGTATAGGAATTTGCTTTCCCTGATGATTGAATTAAAACAGAAACCAATTAAGTAAAATGGTGGTAGCATTTTTTTTTTTTTTACAATTAGAAAGGAATATTTCTCTTACATATTCATGAATAGGTTCTCAGGCATGGAAGGCATTTCCACCTTTGCAATATTGTTCCTCAGAGTCTCGACATAGGGGACATGGACTGATATTTTGTTCATCCAGGTGTTGCTGGCCTAAGGAGAGAAACGAGCTTTTTATTTTTTTTACATTTGAATGCCTATTAAGTCTCCAAAAAAAGAGCAAACTGACTTCAACTGCCTTGTTGACAATGTGACGCAATTTCATGTCGGTGCTGACAATCTGACGATCCATAGAATCCTTGGCAATTTGTCCCACCCAGGTCCTGAGAGCTTTAGTGTAAGGCACCAGGAGTTTGGTCTCAGCATTCATGTTTGACCTCAGCTTAACCTCAGCCTCATCCTTGCCTGCAATAAGTACAGAATATGGTATTGTTTAGCATCTGGAAGGAACATTATATGTTGTGAATTTGGACATACCGTATTTGAATGTGACTGATTGAATGGAGGAAGTCTCTGGGAGCTTCAGATCACTTTTGAGCTCAAGAGTGAATTTTTGGCCATTGGTGCCACTGTCAGTCATGATAGCAGAGATGCTAGCATCTGTCTTCAGAGAGGGGACCTGCAACTGAACCTGCAGCATGCCTTCAGTCATGGCCTGAAGCCTAGAAAATACAAAATGTCAAATTAGAGCTTGGAGTTTTAGGCCAGGTTAAGGTTTGTGGTTTACTCACTGGGCGTGACCGGTTAGAGTGAGCTGTGGCACATTCTTGTTGGAAATCTCAACAGTGAGGGTTTTGCCTTTGGTTCTGCGGTCAGTCAAGCCCACCTCGACTCCAGCTTGGACATCGAGGTCGGGGATGTCCATTTGGCCGGTAAAGACGTTCCTGTTTCGGTTGTACTTCATGGTGGCCGAAGCTTCGGCGGCTTGAGCTCCTGCAAAGTTGGAAAAGCTCCAAATGTGATGCTGAGAGAAGAGGGAACTATTCTCAGAAGAAAAAAAATGACACGCATACCTTCAGCGTTCAGAGTCATCTTCAGGGAATCAACCTTCTGGTGGCCATCTTTTCCTTCACTGAGGAGTGCGTATGCAATGGTGGCCGTGTACGAAACCTTCGGCTCGACGTCAACTTCAAACCTGAGGTGAACAATCCAAAGATTTCGTCAGAGGCTTAAACGATGTCGTTCCGGATTTCTCAACTTACATCGTCTCTCCAGCCAGAGGGAAGTAAAGCGCGTCACTTTTACCGCGTGCGTCAACCTGAAGTTTTTTCGTGCAATACTTGAATCCAACGAAGGAGTCGCAGTTTGCGTCGCCCAAATTGTGTGGGATGACGACAGCCTTGCCGTCGCCAACAATCATCACGCTATTGCTAAAACAGAAAAACAAAAATCATTTTTAATTCCCACTCAAAATACCGAAACATTTAACGACATTTTTTGGGTTTGGTTTTACCTGATTTTCAAAAGCTTTGCTGGGCCCTGTGCGGCCGGGATAGAGAGCTTGACCTGGTTTCGCTCCACGGATAGTTTAGCATTGAGCGCGCTCTCGTGATACAAGCTGGTGTGCATCTCCACGGCAGAGACGACAAATTCGGGGAGGCGGACGCCCATCTGGGTCACAAACTCAACGCCGACAGACGGCTTGAACAACAGTTCGTTCTGCGTTTAAATGGACAAAAAGCTTTGTCGGTGATACAGTCAATATATTTGGCTAGTGATGACAATATTTTTTTTTTTACCACATTTGGGGAGATGTGAAGTCCACCCTTAGCTCCGGGAGTAAAAGTGCCAGACAGAGAAAAGGTCAAAGGTAAGCCAGAGGCAGTTGGAAGGACAAATTTATTGTCCATGAACATGTAATGGACAAACATCTCATTGTCTGTGCTGGACATCAGTTTAGCCACAACCTAATAAAAAGAAACAAGAATACCTTTAAATCTTCTCATCTCGTTCTTTAAAAAAAAGTCACGCAATAAAAAATAAGTCATACCTGTTTAGGAAGAATCTTGAGGAAAGTCTCTGCATACATTTGAACATTATCAGCAATAAACTTCAGATCGCTGGCCTTGATGTAGCCGAGCTCCGTTCCCATCATCTTCAGGTAGGCCATGGCCTCTGGAGATTCTTGATTCTGCAAATCCTTTACCAGCTTGTTGAAGTTGCCGACAATTTCTCGCATCAGATTTTCAGGGGCCTTGGGGAAATATTTGGGATCGTTTAATGGCGACGTGAACGCATACCGAAAATGAAATCAATTGAACCCTCTATTTACCTTCTGCCCTTCTGATTTCAAGGGCGCAAACCACTTGTCGAGAACTTCCATCATCTTGATTGGCATCTTATCCTCCGCCCAGTAGAGCGTTTTTGACAACGTGTCTGGGAAGAACCCGTTCTTTCCGAACAAAGCCTCGATAGAGGGCTCCGAGCCTTTTCCTTCGATTCCAAACTATCACCAAGAAGAAGATTCGAAAACAGCAAAGGTTGAGTTCATTATTGCAGTTTATCTTCCAACAATGTTCATCATACCTCCCACATCTCCATGTTGTAGCCAAAAGCTTTGAGGGTCGATTCCATCATGATTTCTCTTGGCAGCTGGTTGCTCGGGTCAAAGATCACATTGCCCTGAATATTGGCCTGCAAGTTTTCATTTGCCAAACCCAGCTTGTAATTACGAGACTTTGTTCTGTAGTCATTGTGTGTGTCCACCGCGTTGTCCTGCAGAGCATCCGAAATCTTCTTGCCAAGCCTAAAGAAGAGAAAAAAAAAAAGATCTCCCTTAACATATCTGGATATTGTTTGATGATTAATAATGAATCTTACTTTTGGGTTTCAGGATCAGTGGAGGAGATGATGTTGTAGACATGGGAGCTCACAAAAGATTTGACTTGCTCGTTCTCCTCCTGTGTCAGGATCTTCTTCACCATGTCGACGTCACTATTTTGAGGATTTCTCATCAGAATCAAGTACGCTGCAAGACGTTTCTGCACGGCACCTCTCGGATACTGGCTGACCTTTTGGAGGTTCGAGCGAACCTGCACGAGAGAATTTATCAGTACATTTGTGGAAAAGCGAAAGATTGCGAGTGTCTGTTACCTCATCTGTCAGAGACATTCTTCTGAACGCCTGGATGGCAGCGAGCTGAACAGCGAGCGTGGTGGCCGGCTGCCTCATGCATTTCAGCAGGGTGTTCTTAATAGCGGGGTCAGCAGCTTCCATCGCATCTCCAATGTTCCCTACAACCCTCAAAGTCAGGAAGGTCAGATCTTTATCCCCGGAGCAATCTGGGCCCAGAAGGGAAGCCATGAAGTCCGAAGCGGCCGTGATCTCTGGAGTGACTTTCCCCTCCGCCTGGTAGAGCCTAGCGATGAAGATTTAGATGTTAGATTCTTCACGAGCACTGCAACACTCCTGATGTTGACTTACTTCTTGACGGCATTGCTCAAGGCATACATGATGGGCTTGCTCTTCTTGTTCTGAGCCATGGCCAGAATATCCTTGACCATGAGGCGTGAGGGGTTGGGCAGCATTGCCAGGGCATAAACTGCTACGTCGACTTCAACGGCGGATTCGTCAAAGGACCTGAAAACCCTCAGCGTGGCGCTGGTACACTCCGGAGTACCGCACTGGACCAGAGCTTGCATGGTCAGGGTGTCGGATATGGCCATCATTTCAAGCGCAGTAGAACCCAAGACGTCGGGATTCAGGCCACGTAGCTCAGATACCAGTTTGTGGAAGAGGGAAGCACGCTGCTCGCCATTAGTGGTCTGGGAAAGGGTCTTCAGCTGCTGCATCGTGGTCATGGCAGCGTCTTTGGTTTGTACGGGGGACTTGCTGTCAACAAGTTCCATTGGCAAGAACCGGACGAGGGCTTCATCTGTTCACAAAGCAATACGTGGCGTGTTATGCTTAATATTGGACAGATTGAAGCACTTTTGAAAAGAAGAAGAAACACTAACTGTGATCGAAGACTCTGTCGTTGATCTTGGTGGTCTCTCTCAGAGTCACCGTCTGCTTCACCAGAGTGGAGATTCCGTATTCGTTCCTATGTCAAAACAGGAAGAACATTCAGATGAAAAATGTCCTTTTTTTTTTTTTCTAATTAAATTTTGGTTATGATTACTTTGTCTACTTACTGGTGGGAGAGGGGGAGGAAAAGATGCTTCTCTGTGCAAGTTCCACTGGTCATGTGCTTCTTCTGGTTGTCAAACTTGTAGTTGCAAGTCTGGTGGCTGCTGATCATCTTGGACAAAGGATAGTGCTGAAAGTGGAGAGATACATTCTCGTAAAATACTTCATTGGCCTTATTGATGGAATAAAACGATTTTTAAGAAGGAAGTGGACTTTTGATTTTGACGAGAAACCACCGTAAGGCCTTTACCATTCCCGAGATGAGAGCCAGGGGACTGGTGGCCTGTTTGTGAGCGCTGAAGCCATCACATCTGGAAAGGTCCCTGCTGACAGTGACGTCGGTGGCGATGTCTCCTCTGGCGTTGACTGTGAAGTCGGTGGCGCAGATGCCGTACACGGTGGGCTGGATAGAAAAAAAAAAATTGCCGTTCAAACCGAAGACATTACAAACATGTTTTCGGTTTCCACCAATCAGATTGTCAAATCAATACGATAGATTAAAGCCCATTATATGAGCAGGTGACGTTCCGCCAGTGATAAAGTTATCTGGGACTTTGCCCCTGCATGTTGACGTGGGAACACAATGACCTATGTGCATTTATCAGCCATGACTGTTCCAGATTATCCAGTCATTGCGCAACATGTTTATGGTTGGATGACTCTTCGCGTCGAATAGCTCACGGCTCTCCCTCACCATTTTGTTGTTCTTCTCTTCTTCCATAACGGGAACAAGGAGAGAGGACACAATTCCTCTCTTGATGTTCAAGATGTTGACCGGTTCATCTTCCTCAGGGAAGATTTTTACATCAGTGTGCCGCTCAACGGTGATCTTCAGTGGGTTCCTGATGAGGTGGACAGATATCAGTCACCTTTCTTGCAACAAGAATCTTATTAAAAATGTTTTTTTTTTCCTTTAGAAATGAGTGGACTTACTTAGCCATGGCAGCTTTGAAGACCTGATTTCCAGCAGCGGGGCGGTACAACGCATTCCCGTTCTCATCCACAGCAAAGATCTCGCTCAGGGAGCATTTTGTGGTTCGTAGGATGAAGCTGCAGGTCTGAGGCACTTCAAGCTCAACCTGCGCAGTCCATGATGCTCAGTCACAATCCTCACAATCATGACGGGGTGAAGAACTTTAGTCTGTGAGACGTACTTGACAGGAGACTTTGGGGCCGCTTTTGTTATCGGTGGCTCCGGGGACGCCGTTGAAGGTCTCAGCCTCGTAGTCGTACGCAAAGCGCCTGAAGTTCCTAAACCTTTTAGCCACTGAAATGTGTGTTTAAAAATCAGTTAGACTTGAACTAGGTCCAATATAAGACCTGTATCAAAATAAACATTAAAAATATATCTGTACTACATCACTGTGAATTTCAAAGTATTTGACAGACCGCCTAGTATGATACCATTGTAAACTTACAGAGGCATGTTGGAGCTTGTTCATCCACACTTCCTCCATCTTGCTCTGGAAAGAAAAGCCCCCCCGCCAGAAAAATAATGCATTTACTCAAAAAATACATATAAATGTCCTCAAACTGAACATTACTTACGGGCTAGGGCGCATGTTCCTAGCAGCAACAGAAGGCAGATCTTGGTACGTCCCATGTTGGGCTCAGCACCTGGAAGCCTTGAGGTCAAATGAATCCTCTTCTTTCACTGAAGACGAATCCGTGTGCTTTATTTGAAGGCTTTTATATCTCGGCCCTCTTGCTGGATGTGATTAGCGGGACTTGCAAATGTGTTGCTCTGGTTCCAAAGTCTGAGCAGTCCTTGTGGCAGGCCAAAGGTCAAATGTTTCACAAAGTAAAACATGATGTCAGCATTGGGTGGGGGCGGGTCATCGTGATAATGCTGAATCTTGTGATTTGCTCCTTTTGGGTACAGTAGACAACCTTTTGACACAAACAACATGTGATTAGAATATATTTAAAAAATATATTTAAAATAACTATTAAAATAGTGTTGAATACATTTCAAAACAAACCGATTTTGAGCTGAACAATATGAATCGAAAAGGTGACTCATTTTCTAATGCAGGGGTGTCAAACTCATTTTTGTCAAGGGCCGCATCATAATCATAGTTTCCTTCAGAGGGCCATTATGATATACAGTAATTATTAAACTTGATCAATATCTCTATTTTTTAAAAGTGAAAACAATTTGCAATTTTAGTATCGACACAAGTTGATGCACAATTTGTCTTTGCGGGCCACATAAAATGATGTGGTGGGCCGTATCTGGCCCCCCGGGCCTTGAGTTTGACACCAGTGTTCTAATGTTAGGTAATCATCCTATTTTATAGCAGCCTTTCAAATTCATCTCCTCTTCTGATTTTCATATTCTGTCACATAGAATGAATGTAATAAATATGTTTAATACATACAATCCAGTACTCTGTATTTTATCACTGTACTGTTAAGGTTGCAGTACTGCACTTTATCATACTGGGAACATTTTCTTGAGTAATTTTATTCAGATTTTAGACTGTAAATGTCTACTTACTGGCTCACCTTTCCCCTATTTAGAAAAGCCAGTAAAGGCTGTTTAAGCAGGATGGTGAGAATTGCACTCAAGATAACCTAACCAGATAGTGGAAGACAAGTATTGTGTTGCGTAACAGTAAATAAAAACAACCTAAATGGTTGTGGATACAAAACATAATTAGCTCAAAACCTGGGATCCCAGTTTGAGTACCAGTGGCTTAATGAAAAGATGAGGAACATTTAAATTGTATCCTCTGGCTCTATGGAAAAAATATAAATGCTAAATGTTATTTAGCATCATTAGTACAATTTGAACTGCAATTGATGCTTCTAAGAGTTATCATCGTCTCACGAAGCCTTTTCGCCAATTGTTTTCAGTTCAGAAATATGTAAAAATAAATTTTATCACATCAACGTACGTTTTTAATAGTAATTAAACTACTCATTTATTATTATATTACAAGGATCGCTCACCGTACAGGACGATAACATGTCTCGCCGCCATCTTGCTGCTACGGATCGCACAAAGGGGACAAAAATAGCGAATGCACGTGATAGGCAATAGTTCATTGCAATCTATTAGTTTCCCACTCAGTGTCACTAAATACCACAAAATGTCCCTTTCAAGTAATTATTAAATAATAATTAAGCAAGCTAAGAGTTTTAAAAACCGCTTTTGTAGCAATACTGCTGAGTTGTGATGAGAAAGTGCAAGTATTTCATATGTAAACAAAACATTAGACATTGAAAGTTCATTTTAATATACTTTATTGACAGATTTTTTGCAAGGATATGTAAATGTTACATGGGCAACGGATTCAACGAGATCTTTGAAAACGGTTCTACATTTGATGTCATAAATATGGATAGCAATCAAAGTGGTAATACTCCTTCCAAACAGGTTGGGAGTGTTTTATGCTGGTTCAGACCTCAGTTGGTTCCTTAAAATTGGTAAGTAAAGGGGAGGTCAATTTCAAGCCTTCCATTTGTGAGTTTCACCTGAGCGTCGGGTGACACTTGGGTCAGGCGCTCAAAAACAGTTGAGTTGACTTGATCGACTACCTTGATGAACATTTCGAAAATGGAATCGTATGCGTTGGTGAGCTGCTCCATATCAAAGGCAGAGATCTTGTCAAAAACAACCTTAATGGCTGTCACAATACTGCGATAGATGTCATTGATTCGCAGGAACACTTCATCTAAATAGTCAGACTTGATTGAGTCAACAAACTCCAGAGATTTCGCAACAATCGCTGTCTGGGTCTCACTCATTTTCTCCAGCATTGTTTCAAAACTCTCCATATTCTTCAAAGAGGCCACTAGTCCATTCATGGTATTGTTAACATACATTTTCACATCTTCAAAGATCTGACCCATAGTAGCTACATCACCCAATGGCATGGAAACTTTCACGGTGCTGATTTTCTCAACAAATGAGTTGTAGTATATTTCCATGTTCTGACAAATCATCTGGATCAGTTTGTCCAGAGTAATCGCAATGCTGGTGGTCACCTTCTTCAGGACCTCGGGAAGAGTGGTCATTTCGCCAGACCCGGGTAGTTTGAACTTGGTCTCCCTCAAGAACCTGACGATAGCATCAGTGACAACCTGGATGTTTTGCTGGTACTGGACGATGGTGTTTCGGAAGAAGACTGACAGTTGGCTCATCTGGATATCGTAGTTGATGGCGGCGTCATAGATATCGACCATGCGGTCAACGACAACATTCTTCAACTTCTCCACGTTGCTCGTGATCTGATACTTGCGAAGGAATTCCGTGAAGGTAGAGATGATGGAAGGGAGTCGCAGCTTCAGTTCAGAGAGCATCATTTTAGGTGCCTCTGTGTTGTACACAATTTGGAGGTTCATTCTATTGTCGTCCTTGGGAGATGATTTGATGACGAAGATGTCAACATCAGCCTCTGGTGCGGACTGTCAAAAAGAACGCAAAAGACATCAGCAAAAGCGATTTTTCCAATTTGTAAAACCGTCAAGTTGGTCAACTCACAGGATAACGGCCGTAGACTCTTGCATTAAATTGAGATGGCATCTTGCCATTCATCTGCAAGCCCAGAAAGCCAACAGATGGAACAGATAGCGAGGCGCTAAGAACATCTCTGCGGGCAGCATAGCGGAGGTTGACATCAGTGAACGTTGGGCTGGTGATGTCTACATTGAGGGTCTGGCGAGAAACACTGGAAAGAAGAGAAGGTATTTTAAAAATGAACTCTTGTGATTGGACGAGAACAAAGTCTGAGATCATCTCACCTTGTGCCTTGGTCAATGACATGGTTGGCATCCACGTTGATGTCGGCATGTTTCAGGGCGAGCTTGTTCATCACGTTCAAGTCAGCGTTCTCAAAGTTCACAGTTGAGGAAGCTGTTGGGCGAAAGGTTTGGTGGAATTCAATATTTGAAAATATACATCTTAGTATACCAAAGGAATGTTGTCAACTCACCATCCATATCATAATCCAAGATGACATAAGCGGAGGTGGCAGAAGATTTAAAGGCGCCTTTGAAGACTGGAGCATCTCCCTCCAGGAGTACATCGTAATTTGAGGTGTACAGTGGGCTGATGAACTTGCCGTTGGTGGAGATCTTCTGTTTGGCCACCGTAACATCGGCTACAGTTTTGTCCAAGATGGTGAAATCACCCAATGTGCTTGGCTGTGACAGATTGATCTCAAAATCAGCAGTCAAAGATGAGACTGGTGCCATATCTAAGGTAGCCTGAGCAAAATGCTTCCCGTTGGTGTTGAAACCGAACAGGTTGATCTCGTTGTTGCTCGTGTGTTTCAGCATCGCGTAGATGCGACTGAAGGAGCCTTGGAAAGACAGATTGTCGCTTAAATCAAAGTTGATCAATTTGGTGGTGCCGTGGTTAAGCTTGACGTCGGCGATGACCTTGGAGGTGGAGCGCAGGCCATTAATCAAGAACAGGTTTACGTCACTATCCAGGACTCCCAGTACGACGTAGTCATCAAGCACCGTGCCGTCCACGTTCCCCTTCGTGAAAGCCTCAACGGAAATATCTTCAGCGGTTCGCTGCAGCTTCAGGCTGTATTCGGTGCTTGCTTTTCCGACAGCCTTGATCACGGGAATGTTGAAATCACTCTTGATGTTCACCGTGGAGTGAGCCTTGGCTTTGGATTTGGTGTTCGCAACCAGATTCTGGTTCACTTCCAAGCTCAGTATAGGCAGAGAAATGCGTCCGACGGTGGCCACGGAGGTAGCGGCTTCCAGAGTCTCCATACTCACACTGAAGGTGCTGTCATGAGTGCCTTCAATGTGTCGATTCTCCAGGGATAAAGAATTGGCCAACTTGATTCCTCTTTTGGTGGTCAGGCTGGCGGTACCATCGAGTTTGGCTTTCAAGCTCTCAAACACGGAGGCGGTTGTAGCTCCCAGACGGAATACAAGATCATCTGCGGCGTAAAGTCCGGTATTGGCGTTCACGTTGATGACGGGAGACTTGAAGGACAGCTCCGTGATCAGGTCACCCACAGGGGGGATCTCGATGACGTTCATTATAACAGCGATGGGAGCAGCCTGCTTTTTCTGGTAAACAATCTTGGCGTCTAGGTTGACATTTTGCTCGGTAGAAACCAGGAGGCGTTTCAGTCCCATCAGCTCGTACAAGTTCACGTCTCTTATCTCCGGGGTACGGAGGTCAACAAAGGGGATTTCCATGCCAGGAATGCGAATGGGGGTAGTGAGGAACCCAAGATCGACATTACCGTCCATGGCGATGAAGACACCAGCCTCATTTCCGTTGTTGTCAGCAGTGAAGTTGTAGGTCATCACACCTTGATTGAGACGGGCCATATAAATTGTGTTCATCTTCTGGTTTTTGGGTGTCAGGGTGGCAGAATAATCGTTCTGGAAGTCAAACTTAGCAGTGGGCGCTCCGTAGATTGTAACCCTGCTATTGATTTTGTTTTGGATGTCACCGTGAAACTCGTAAGGATGGGCGACAACGTGCATGCCGTTGGAGAGGATTCCTCTCACTATGCCGGTCAATTCCGTATCATGATTTGCTTTCAGCTCAGCCTTCATGTTATTGAAGTTGACATGTCCAGAAGCGGAGATCACACTGTTCTTAATAATTGGAGCCTTCAACTCATTGAGGACATTAAACTTGTAGAGCAGAGGGCTAGCTTCAGATGTTAGCTGCTGTTTCATCGTCAAGGCTTTGGAGTCCGTGTTGCCAGAGAAGGTCAGCGTGGCCAAGCTCGGGCTGAGCGACAAAAACAGGTTGCTGACGTGGTCAACCTCCTGAGCAACAGACTTGCCAACATTGTCAACGGTCAAAGTGAAGGTGAAGCCCTCTTGGCGGATGATCGCTTTCTGGTTCATGGTGGCATCATTGTTGATATTGACGACTGGAAGGTCCACGAGATGTTTGTACTTTGTCTCGAGAGAAGCAGTCATCCCTTCTTCCATCGCGATAAAAGCAATGTTTGCAATGTCAGCGTTGTAGATGGGAGTGTTTACTTTCACTCCAGTTTTGGCTTGGGCCTGGCCGGAGAAACCGTAGAGCGCTAGTGAGGCTTGGTGGTCAACGGCAAGAGCACGATGGTTGATCTTGAAGGTCTCGGCGAGTACAACACGGCTCATTTTTGGAAGAGCAAGTTGAGCGGTCGAGTCGATTTTGTAATTCAGGATCTCCAAGATGGGCGATGTGCCTTGAGAAGTGAGGATGGCTTTGAATTGGGGTGTCGTGACTTTCTCGGTGGAGTTTTGGAACTCAGCAGATGTCTTCAAAGTGTAGATGGGAGTATTAAATCGGAGCTCGCCAGAGAGTTTGCCAAAACAAGGGATGATAATTTCACTTGGCATGGTTGGAAGTGTCATGTCAGGAAGCGAGAGAGACTTGACAAGCTTATCTACAGGGAAGTGTGGGAGAGTAGGCAAGGAGATCTCGGGAAGAGTCATTTCGGAGAAGTCGATCTCAGGCATGGAAGGCAAGAAGCTCAGGTTGAGGTCTCCAAAGAAAGCCTCGATGTCAATCATTTTGTAATTGATATTCAAGATGAAATCAATAATTTCCATGATTTTCTGCTTGATGTCATCAAAGGAAATCGTGGTGGCTTTGACAGTATAGAAGCGCAGGATGGTGAACTCGGGGATATCCAGCTGTGTGGGAATTTCAAACTTCTGAAGTTTCTCAATGTTGAAGTTCATGGATGGAACCACGAGGTCGGTGAGCGGAAGGGTGAAGGACGGAGTCTTCAGCTCGCATTTCTTCAGTTCGCTCGTCAGCCCATCAAAGATTTGCTGAATCTCACCGATGATCTTCTGGTCTGGGAAGACTGATTTCATACTTTCGATCATATTACTGCAGATGCGAATGACAGTGGCCATAGTTCTCCTGTATTGCCTGGTCACTGACTTCAGGAATGAGGCAACCTCAAATTTGATGTCGAATGGTCGAACTTCTTCTTTGACGTATTCGAAAACTCTCTTAATATCTTCCAACATAGCCGTCGGGTCCATCAGTTTCTTCACAGATGAAATCAATTCTGCAACTCGGATTTCCCTCAGACGATCCATAGATCCTTTGACTGAGGTTAAAACGACATTGGCGAAATCTTTGACAGCTTCCAATTTCATGGGGATTTCAAGAGCCTTGATGAGATCATTAACATAAACCGTGGAGCCTGCGGTGACTCGGTTAACGTAATCCACGTAGTCATTATAATCCAGTGATGTCATCTTCTGCATGATTGACTCAATAAAGGACTTGAGGTCTTGAATCATGTCCTTAACTTGGTTGGATTTCATGTAGTCAATTACCACCTGGGAGAAGTGCTGGAATTTAGCCGGGATGTCGGCGTCCCTGACCATCCTGCCGACTGTGTTGATGGTTTCTTCGACCTTAAACTGCTTTAGGACCTCCACCAGTTTTTCCAAAACGACTTGGGCCTTTTTGTCCACTTCAAGCTTCACAATGAACTCTCTTATGTTGGCGCATAATGTGTTGATTCTGTCAAAGATGTTGAGATCCCGAATCTGCTTGCTCATCTCATCGAATGCCTTAATTGTAGCCTGCCTCAAATCGTTGAGGAGCTCATTAATGTCCACGACTGCAACAAAGTCCTTCAGGTCGGCAAAGTAGGTAGTAATATCAAACTTCTCAACGATGCGATGGATGAAATTCAGCAAATAATTCAGCTCGGAGCGGATTTGGTATTCATCGTCAATACTCTGCAGGAATTCCACACTGGTGCCTCTCAATTGTTCCAAGTCAATCTCCCGGATCATCGTCCTCGTGGTGTCAATAAAATACAGAAGCATTCCCTTGATGTCATACCTATCATTGATGGCATTCACCAGTTCCTCGATCTTTGTCGTGATGGTGTTAGACAGTTTGCTATTGATAATGATCTGCTCCATCATGGTATAATAGCGTTGAAGGAAAAAGGTGACCTCGTTGATGACTTTCTCAAAATTAGATGTCAGGTTTCTGAAAGCAGCATCCATATCTTCCATGGCAATCAGATATTTTGGGGCCAGATCACTGAAGTAGTCTTTCAACTGAATGGCTTTGCCTTGGATGTCAAGTTGAGCAACAAACTCGCCGACTCGCTGAGGAAGCGCTTCAAGTTTTTCCCTGATCTCCTCGTTCCTGATGAAGTCCTGAATCATTTCAGCAACTTGGACAATGGTGTCTTTGATACCTTCCACGAAGAAAGGCATATTTTCCAACAGAGGCAACTGAATGATGTGAGAGTTTGTGTTCTTGTCATACTTGAGGAAACCTGAGACGCCAAATTCCTGGTTGTCTGGAGATTGGGTGTTGATGATGTTGGTGAGGATATTAGAAGAGAATCCCATGCCGGTTCCCTCTGCCGTGTTGTAAACATTCATATCTTGATTAAAGGCATGATTGTTGATTTTTGACTTAAGACTAACCATGGCCTTCTGTTCATTGGTAGAAAGAACGGCATCCATCTTGTTGTCCAATGTTGTCTCCAGAGAAACGCCGTTGTCAAGTGTCTGGCTGACTGAGGCTCTGCATTCATGTGAGCTGGCAAAAGCCAAGGGTTGTGCCCTCATGAGGAACTTCCCGTAGAGCTGCGCGCTATGCTTTCCATACATCACCACGTCTCCGTCGGCATTGAAAATGGCGTCGAGGTTGAAGTCGAAAGGAACGACGCTGGAACGGAGGGTATGGTCAAAGCGCAAAAGCTGCGAGTTGAAGCGAGCCTCGTTGCTAAACTTGGCTCCTAGACCGACGATGTCAAGCTCTGAGGAATGGCTCATGTAGGTTCCAAAAAGATTTCCAGTTGTGCTGCATTTTGCGTTGGCAGACATGTCAGCGTAGTTCATCTGATAGCTGTGCTTGATCTCCGACTCATCGTAGGTCGTTTTCAGGGTTCCCGTCACGTCCATCTTGTAAGACCCTACCTGGAACTGAGCGTCATTGATGATGTTGGCGCTGAGAAGCTTCAGGTCGTTGTTGACCTTGGCGAATGCCGTGTAGGGTGTCAGGTCGACGGCAACATCGTGTTTATAAGAGGCGTACCCGCTAGCTTGGGCTTTAGCCTTGGAATTCAAGGTAAGGCTAGAAAGCGTCATGGTCACACTGTTGCCGTTATCAAATATGAAGTCAAACAACGCAGCCTTGTTAGTCGTGACCAGAGTTGCTTTTGTGAAGTCCAGGCCAGCGCTGAAGGTGTTTCCCAGAGACAGAGGACTATCAAGAGTGTTTGATCCACTTGTGCTCAAGCCGTTCTTGTCCAAGGTCAAGGAAGCTTTGTGCGTGGCCGTGTTCTGAAGAAGCTTGATGAGGGCATCGCTGTTGACACTCAGACCGTTGACATCAAGAGAGGAAGTGAGCAGGGAGTAGATCTGATCTTCAAAGCGATCTCCATTCGTTTCCACTCTCAGAGCTAGTTTTCCGGCGCCAGCAGAGGCTTCAACCTTGTTGTTGAGCTTCATCCCAAGAGCAAGAGCACTTGAATGGCACTTCAGAGACAGGTTACTGTCTGTGAAAGAAAGCTCAGCAGTATGCGTCAAGGTGTCTTCAAAGACATTGGTGTTGGAAACAACCAGCAAGTCACCATCAGCCAAGGTTGCCGTGATTCGGTTTTTAGCCCGAACGAGAGTAGAGTTCAATTCAACCAAAGATTCGATCTTGGCGTTTGGTTGGAATGGAGTAACCTGGAAAGTCTGAGTTGAAACAGTCTTGGCGTCGATGGGTCCGGCCTTGAACGTGCCTTTCAGGTTGCTATCAATTGTGATCTTCTCAGTGTCAATTGCAGTCAGAGACTTGTGCTCCATGTCAACATTCAGGCTAAACGGGCTGGTGGCGTCAATCTTGGTATACGATTGCAGGTAAATTTTATCGGTGATGGGGATATCTTCTGCAAAAGTGACGCTGAAGTCGAGGAACTTGTGGGAAAATGAACCTTTCATCTCGGCCTTCAGTGAATCAGTGGCGGCCAACATTCCAGAACCTTCAGAAAACAAAATCCATTAAAAAACTCATTTCACGTAAACTACCACAAATCCCAAATACCTTGCATCTTGACCGAGAGGATTTCAAATGGCGAAGTTCCTTCGATGTCAAACTTGGTAGAGTAACTCTGAGCATCCATGTCATCTTTGCCGGCTGCCACGGAGGCATCCATGTCATACAGGTTGCTCTTCATCTCTGTGGAAACTTCAGCTTTGCCAAAGAGAGGAACACTAAAAGTGAGGCTCTCGGGGAAAAACATCTCTGGGATTGGGATCTCCATGGAGACGATCTCCACTCCAAACTTGGGCAGAGACAGGTGAGGTGTTGTTAAAACTGGTGGGAAGTTGAGCTCCTTGGTTGACTTTCCTCCAAGAGGGAGCGGGAAGGTGATGGTGTAG